>NW_026962013.1:27458234-27765591 GCF_032445375.1 Bacillus rossius redtenbacheri | reverse complement strand
TCCGAGTTTCGTTGTTGAAAGTGCACTTGCAACATGAGAAACTTATTTGGCTCACCTACCCCCCCCCCCCCCAATTATTCATCTCTTTCACTCTTTAATAAAGATCGCAGTCTTGTAGCGGCCATTGTGTGCAGTTTCTTGGCTTGTGGGATTCAGTTGCGACGAGGGCGAAGGTGTCACTGACGTTTCGGTCGGCATTGCAGTTTGCCTTCATCAGGATACTACACTGATGGTGGTGAGCGCAAACCCGTCGGAAATGTCAGGGAGACCTTCGCCCTTGTCACGGCTAAATACCACAAGACAATAAATTTTTTATTTTTATTTTCATCTCTTTCTCTGTTGCTTCTATACCCTTCCATACCCTTCCATTTCCTCTGCCTCGTTCTCATAACAGCAGTGCCAAACCAACGAAAGAACTGCTAAATTCGGATAGTTGTGTTCACTTTAACCAATTATAATTTCAAATATAGTATTATTTAATAAATATATTTCTTTTCGTGATTGCCTGGCTTCAAAACTAAAGGAAAGTTCTTGCCCGAAAGAAAGTTTCATTAGATACTATAATACCTGTCGTGTAACTTGTCTCAGTGTTGACAGTTCTGTAAAATAGTACCAATTGTCCAATTATATTAATTTCCAAAACGTTACTTTAAAGCAACACATGTTTATGAATACTGTCGACCACATGAAGTTATCAAACATTTCTGACAGAACAACAGTGGCAGAAGGATACTAGACTGACTATCGGTACTTTTGAGAAATGTCAAATTTAAGACACTTGTATGGCACAGACTACATTGTGATTTTCCATCTGGGACGTATAACTTAATTAATTAATCGCGGAAAATTTTAGGAATCTTTTATCTTATTAACGGAGGGAAGTGATTCGATTCGTTCCAAAATAAAACCAAAATATAATTTTCATTCGGTATCTGTACTTTTGTTATAACGGTCTTAATGTATAATTTATAATTTAAAATTTAAATTAAATTCTATAAAGTATTTTCAAAAATCTACTATTTAAAATAATTCCCTTGAGGTTCCAAACTTATTTTAAAAACAAAGATTAATTTATCGATCTTGTGTTTCTTTTACCTTACAGGCACCTTTATTAATACTACAATTTATTGCTATCAATTACGTGCAAGTATATTGCTGTGTGTGTGTGTGTGTTGTAGAGAGAGAGAGAGAGAGAGGGAGAGAGAGAGTGCGCGCATGTTAACACAAAATGATTTTTGAAAGTCTTGCACAACGCCGACACGTCTCCGCAAAATCCTTAATATTCTGTTCCTGTTAATAATCGCACAACGAAACAAAAATGGACAAGGGCGTAACAAAAGGAACTGTTGTCTAAATGACAACCGTAGGTTTATAATGAATTGAACTGTGCGTAATTAATGCGAGGCGTGTTTCGGAGCATGAAAATTGTTGTCGAGGAGGCGGAGGTAATGGTTCTGGAGTGCTTGGACGTCGTGACGTTGCCTTGATCGCGAAGCGTCGGAGGAGGTTGATCGTAACCCAATAACTGTCAGCGTTTATAGCCCGTCCAAAGTGGCGTGGTTGGTCGTGGGTGTATGGGTCTGTGTGTAATAGGGGGGGGGGGTGTTTTGTTCGCGTTGACGTCACCTCAACTGTGACGCGGCCTTCCTCTAGCCGTCTTATCAAGGCGCCTTCCTCCATAGCGCCGGCTAGCCAGCCTGCTTCCCCTCCACATAAAAAAAAAAAAATTACGTATTTTCTCATTTAGCATCTTCGTCGTCTTCCAGAGGCGTTTTATCTCGCTCGGAGAGGCCGGACGCCGCGTTCGCCCGGTGATGGATCTACACCGGATGATTGATCGGTGATAAACGGTTTCTGGAATACCTACGTCTTCAGGGTGCGAAGGTCAAGAAGGCGCTAGACGTTGAAGTGGTTCTTTTCCTGCCCCGCTTGAGGAGGGGGCTGTTTCTCGCCTTTGATTTTTTTTTTCGGGCCCCCGTCTATGCCTGGGCACGCAACACGGTGTGCGGATCTTCAAAAAAAAAAAAAAAAAGCACACGCACTATTTTACTGCTTGATATTTTCGAGTGGTGACTCCAGACTTGTTGCAGGATCAGGCCGCATAATACCGCTGCAGGGTAAGCTGCAACTAACTGTACTGTCATCGTAGTTACCGCGGGTCTCGAGGTCCGACTGCCGGTTCCGGGCATCGAACCACAGACCCACGAACAGTTCCAGGCTACCTCTAGTTGCATCTAGTAGGTATGAGTGAGATGTGTGAGATGACACACACTCCCCGCAAGGGCCCAGACGGTCTCCAGAGGGCACTCTCACTTGGGAAGGAAGGCAGGCCACCACTGGGGAATCCCCCCGGCACGTACCCGAGAGACCTCTTGGCCGCGCGTTATTATTGATGCGCGCGGACCGATGGAGCGATCTCGCCCGCTGGTCCACTGGTCCACTCTCGTTGCTTGGTTCGTTGAGGTCGTGGGTCCTCATCGGTGATTGCCCTCCTCGAGGATCCCCCCGCACCTGTAGCACTGCGGGGCGCAGACAGGCCGACAGCACACAGCCGCATCGCCGCCTCTGCGTGGACCTGGGTCTAGGCTGTGTCGGGCGCACACTCGTGACCCACAGAGTTTTTTAATGTTGTACTTAGGGTAATTGGTAATTGCTGACGCAGTACTTAGAAATTAAAGGAATAAGAGTGTAAAAAACCATGGGTACGCGACCCCCACGTGCACTAAAATTACACTTCACAGATAAGGACTTCCTGAAAAAAATAGATCCTTAACTTTAAACTAACGTTTGTTATTAAAATAATTTAACTTTATTAAATTACGTGACTTATACTAGCATACTAATGGTTTAAGTCATTGATACTTAATTTATTTTCTCTGCATTTAAGTTAAGGAAATAACATCTCGAATATATTATTTTTTTGTGTTAGAACGCAGTTCGGTATAATCGACGTTGTTGTTATGAGGCAAGCATTTTGATGCATAGCGTGTGACAACGTAAAACGAACGCCTATTTACTATCAAGCTGATGGATGTCGTAGAAGTTGAGAATTTTTTCACCGACACATCAAGAAATATTGGTAGCAAAAGTGATAGCCTGATAGTGTACAAAACTGAATCTATTCCTCGCTCTGTCCTTTAAACTTTGACACCATCTTGGTTTCAAAATTTTTTTGGCAATGACAATTTGATACCGTTTAATTTTCAAAAAATTGGTATCGTTTAAGCGTAGTGTTTAATTTAATGGAATGCTTGAAGCTGTTAAATGACTGGTTGCTACAAATTGGTGACCCTGTGAAGTTCACTTTCAGTATTTCTCTTCTTTTTTTAAAAGCTAAAACCGTAATGCGACTGTTAATGCCTAAAGTGGGCAAAGTTTCTGTATTAAACGGTACAATATTTTTATGGCGTCAAAAATTGATCAAAACAATTTGGCGTCTTTTATATTACTCGCTCCCCCTATAAGATGATAAGAGTAATTTCTGTCGCGAGTTCAGTCAACAATTTGGCGTAAACAAGTCGTCGCTCCATTAGCTTCGACGAATTAATGCCCCTCCCTTTATTATGTTTACTTTGTTGATGTGATGGTCGCCAAAGAATGGCGGTCTTGTGTTGGACGATGTTTACTGTTTACTATTCAAGCGTGTTTCGGGATGAGAAAATAACACCACCCTTCGGTACTTTTTTATTAGACAAGTATAGGTTATATAAAATAAGGAAGAAAACCTTTAATAATTATCTGATGTATAGCATTACTCTTCTAGGTTTGTAGTGGTGTGTAAAATACCCGTGGCCCGTGGTCCATACATGTTAAAATTTATTGCACGATATAACAAACGCGTATGTTAAAATTCGCCCGAGATTTTCATCTCTGTTTTATACATAGGTTTAGAAGTAATCCTAGAACAATTAAAGTTATGCTTATATATGTATATAAAAATTTTAATATAAACTTTGATAAACGTTTTTGTGGACTGGACCCCTCAAAGAGTACAAGGATCAATGAAAGGCTGCATTGGAAGGTCAACAAAAATGACCGATATACACAATATGCATTTTCAACGGCACTTTAGGCTTAATGGTTCTTAAAATTACGTATTCGGAAACAACATATTTTATTTTCTTGCAAATTTTGTCATCAAGTGTAAGTCGTTATATTCTATTCGTAAAGAATGTCAGGAATGTGTTTATAATGCAATCACCCAAACAAAAAATTGACAGTATGTTCAGTCACTATTTTTTAATTTGTTTACACAGTCGAGTATTGCAGGCAGTTTATCTTCTAGTCCAATTTTTGACTATTTAAGAGAGATGAAACTCTTATAGTTTCCTTTTGAATTTGGTTTTCTTTTACTTGTGATTATTCCTGCCGTGGGTGACATTGCTCTTCTGAATCGAGCGATTTTTAGCGTTGGTAAACCTGCATAATTTGCATTATTATTTGACGATGGGTTTCAACTAAAAATTTTTGTACACTTTTATGTTTTTTGTCATTGAATCACAGGTTATATGACACGTCTTGAATAGCTAAAAAGAATGAATCACGTGCGATACCGAAAGTGAAATTTCGCAGTAGCCAGTGAAAACTGGACGCAAGGACTTGATTATCCACACGTTTATGGAGTCTAACCCGGAACCAGAAAACAACGTGAATGTCGCACGCGACCAGTAATAAGACATGCTTTCCGGCTAACCATTTGCCCGAGATTTGTAAGTGAATGTGTGATCATTTCGGAAATAGTGTTGTTTAAAAATAAATACCCTCTTATTTAAACGGTGTTAGTTGCAGTACAGTTTTTGGCGTCACGGAAGTGAGCCCAAATGCAATTTCAATTCCTCCTCACTCATTTCGTTAACGAAGCGTACGAAATGAGAATTTTTTGTTTGTTTCAAAACCAAGTCTGTTTGATATGAAATATTTTCATGGACAAACATTGGTTAACTTTGCCATAGAGAAAACACAAAAATTAACAAGAAAAATGAATACACAAACACACGGAAAACAAACCAAAATCCCACGATGTCGTCTTAGGAAGCATTCTGTGTTCGCCTGTGCATGGCTGGTTAGTCTGTGTGTTCAAATTATATATTTTGTGTCTTTGGTTCGTCTGTTTGTCGCTGTGTTGTCCAAGGTTGTTGTTTCTGTATTTTCATTGTTAAAACTGTCTCGTCAGCCCATTGTTTTGTCTGTGCTGTGATATTTTTGCCGACTAATTTCTTCCACGAAATTCTCTCTTTTGTTGTCTACGTGTTTGAAATTTGACAGCAGCTGATTTTGTCTTAATTTCTGAGTTTTTTGTGTATTCATCTTTATTTTTTCATTCTTGTGGTTTCTCTATGACGTACAGTTAAAACCCAGCCATGACGTATGTCCATGAAAGCATTATATATCAAGCTTCCCATCCTCATTGCAGGAATAGTTCAAAACGGGTTGTTCACACAAGCCGTCTAGATAAATTCATTGACGCTGTGCGCATTTTCATAATTCTCCCAGTTATTCCATACTGTAACCAGTTACACCATACTATGACTTAAAATTATTATACTGATGTGTATGCTACGCATTACGAAATAGCATCACAAGTAAACACGCTTTATCGGAGCACTGGGATCTTATCATTGTAAATTTTACCAGCTGCTTTGCCTTGCTTTGTTACCATTGTTTGGTGTGAGAAACGCGCTCGACGTTAATATATTTTTTGTGTTTGTGACAGGTACTCAAACACGTTAGCAGTAAACAGGATATATAAAATTAACAAAAGTATATTTTAACTGGTGGTCAGTGTCATTTATAGAATAAATAGATAGTCAGGGGTGTACGCAGGGGAGTGATTACTACCCCCCCCCCCCCCCTGATTCCTAAACAAATTTATCGTTCCCAACAACAAAATGAAAGAATATTAAGCAAAGCGGGCAAAGTCGTCTCGTCCCTACCACCCCCTCCCCTTCCACGAAATGATTTTCCGCGTACGTCATCGGTGATGAATATTCCAGAGAACTTTTGACAAGTCATTCAAAACATGAACAAATTAGGTACTTATGTGCAAACAGCTCGTTTACAGTTGTTAAGTTATTATAAGTAGTTTTAGAAGGCGCACTTAATTACACCGTACATTTTTTTAACAATTTTCATGAACATGTAATTAAGAAGAAATGTTAAATATGTCAAGTTCTACCTATTTATTAATTAAATTATGCCCATACATTATTTTCGTAAATTTAAGAATAAATAACTATAGTGTACATGTCCACCATCATGGAAAATGAACCCCGGATTTGGACTTGGTTTTCGTCAAATGAATTTTACTAAAAAAAACTATCCATCTTGTTAAAATTCATAAAACAGTTAATACTATAAATTTTCCCTTTGACTTTGTGAACTTTGGTTCGCGCCATCCACCACAGATGGCAGCACCGTGGTTACGTATTTCCGTTCCATGCGACTTCTGCCGCATTCACGATATTACTCCCACCAAATGTTGCATACAGAAAAAAAAAACTATATTAAATGTTTTGGTCAGAAAAAAAATCATAAGAAAATGGAGAAATTAAATTTGATCTGGGGATTTTTCCGCACGCGTTTTAATTTTCCTACCAGAAGCCGGTCCACTTGACTACGTTTTGGGACTGATGTTTGATGTTTGCCTTGAGCGACGCTATTAATGCTCCGCGTGTTACTGCCGTGTGAGAGGCCACGCGACTTGCGCCTAGGCTGCATTTGGCGGGGATAACTTCGTGGATGAAGAGGATGTCGTCGTGAAACCTTCCATCGCGGTGCATCTCTTGGGGGGGGGGGGGGAGTGAAGGGGGGTCCCCGGCGACTGCCGTCCGCGGAGGTGGACAAACCACTGCCCCTGGTCGTGCCCTAAAGCGGCCGCAGTCTCCCTCCGGAAAGCCCAGGACTCACGCCAGGGGCCTGTCCCCTCGCGGTGATCGCTCTCCACCCTCCGCTACATGGGGCCCCTTCGTCACCTCGCCCTAGCCTACCCGGCCAGACACTGCGTCGACAAGACGGCTGGGCTGATTGCCGACTCCGACTCTGCATCAGCTGCGCGGTGGCCGAGTCTGAATTACACCGACAGACTTGGGGGGGTTTGCACGTTGGAAACCTCCGCGCACGACTTGTGCCCCGAAGTGCTGTCCCAAGTCTGGTTAAAAGTTGCGAGCCAGAACAGCAGCTTGACAACAAGTAATAAAAAGTATTAAAGATGGAACAGTGGAGCGTCTTGGAATTTGAATTGAAATAGAATGATGTTCCTCAAAGCACAGAGAAAATTTTGCGCAGTATCGAAATTATTTAGTTGATATTATTGGGAGTAACACTTTTATTATTATTATTATTATTATTTATTTCCTACAATATTTTTTTTTTATGTGACGCGTTTATTTCAAAGAAATGAGTTTTGCTACAGCGACAGAATTCGTAGCGTTTGGTTTGTAGAACTGCATTGGATCAAACATAATTCAGATGCTCAGTGTTCAATCTTAAATACTTTTTTTCTATTATTTACAATAAACAAATTTTTTTCAGCCCCAACTTGGAGGTTTACCAACCAGCCTTGGGAAGTACTTAAGACTATAAGTTGTATATGTTTTCAACTCATTTTGTCGAGATGAACATGCAACAGACGTTTGTAGGTCGAATTCGGACTTAACTCTGCAGATATGTCGCCCTTGGCTGCATCCCCGACATAGTACTTTTCGGAAATACACTTGGGAGATCTTTCTCACATAGATTCCGTGAATAGACTACCTAAACGTTTTTATTTTCGATTGTATATAGGGAATTGCAAAATTAGGGTTATTTTAAAGCGTCTTAAAACTTGTACAAGATTTTCGCTTGAAAATGACGCGAAATGTGCATGTACGCACTTTTGTTTTGCATTGGCATTGTTAAGATTTTGTGGAATATGTTGCTAACAACGCATCTAATCATGAGGAATTACAAAAAAAAACTATATTGCTACCTCACGTCCAGGTATTCATCTGTTCTGGGAAGTAATCGCTCAAGTATAACAAATGTGACGTTTGTTCGCGCTGCTTGAAATGACTGACGTGAAATTAGTTACCGAGATATTCGCGAACGCATGTTGACAATGCATTTAAAACCACTTTCGTCAAAACTTGGGGCTTTTTATAACGCAATTTTTTTTAAAAAAAATACCATCTGTAGGTATCAGATATTTAGTTATTGTGCAGAATTGTAAAAACACGTTGCTGATAAATGCTTTTACCTTCGAAACGCCAGTGATAAGCAATACTACGTAATCGGGTTGGTAATTACGTCATTTATGTTGAAGGCGCAGTCCCACACGCCACGTAAATTTTTTCCTCCATTTTCTCGTCATTGGAATTATTTAATGGCTATTTCTGAAATTGTAAATTATATCTTTTTGCAGTTCTTACTTCACAAACTTTTTCAACAGGTTATTTACTAGGTGTAATATAATGAATATGAAAAGTAGCGCAAGTGATAATTACGAAAAACTTGTGTGACTTCTTACTTTATATTACACTCGGTGAGCATTTGTTGAAAATATTTCTAACAGAACAGCATATGCACGGGAGGTATCGTGTGAAAATTTCAGGAAGATGCCTCTAAGGACGACACTGGCTCGTACATCACACGCCTCTTCGCCTCTAAGCGCCAGGCACAGAAATGACGTGCGGTCTTTGCGTCGGTAACGCGCTTCTGTGAGACTCGTAGCGATGACCCTATCATTTTATGAAGGAATATTAAAGATACGGGCTCCCTGCACGTATCTTTACCACTTACAATACTGGCAGTTGAATTTTTCGTACCCACCAATGTCCGTCAACGCACCCGTTTGAACCACATTCACACCGTAGAAAAAAAAATTACACGATTTAGACGAAACCATGGAACGAAACTTGTTTAGAAACACGCAGTGGCTCTAAAATGCTATTCGTAACCAGACACGTGTAATAAAACTCGAGCGGTTTGTAAATAGGGCGCTAACACATGGAGCTGTGCACGCCATTCAGCTGTCTAGCCAGGTGACCACCTTAACCTGCGGTGGGAGTGGACGATCTGACTTAAATACGTAACCTAAAAAAAAATATTCAGCAGGAGAACATTCATTATTGTGCATTGTAAGGCCAATGCGTTTTTCAAACTTTTTAACCACATTTACTACAAGAAGTATGTGGTACAATTTTCAGTATAAGCTATTAACCATGCAATAAATCATAACAAACGGTGAACCGCCAAAACAAACTCACAAGGACAGCTGAGCTAGTTAACAGTTGCTACTTACTGCTACAGGTGTACCAACAGATGCTAAGCAAAAAGGCAGTATCTACAATGCGTGTACTGCCTTTTTGTTAAGCTTTTGTACATACATCCTTCTGGCTTTGTATTTAATGAAAAATGACGTACGTACTTCCATTGATATCCATTCTCAGTAATGGATGCAGATACGGCCATTCAAGCGTGTTTTTTTTTTTTCTGAATCATCGAACCCTAAAAACATATAAGATACATCAGAAACTAAAAATCGAAAATTTTTGCTCTTGCTACCTTTTTTCTTTAGCAGGGCAGTACGAGTGATTGTTTTATTTATTTATTATTTCCCCCGCAGACGCCACGCTCTCCCACCCTGGCCTGCAGTGGAATTGTTTTGAAACGGTCGCAAGGTCGACCGGTCGCTGGAGAGTGTTGGCGCCCGAGTTGGGGTTCAGATTCTTGACCTAAAACTCCCGCCACGTCGTTGCGCGCCCCCAAGGTCGCGCACCCGCGCGCACTGTTCGAAAAAAAAAAAAAGAAAAAAGAAAAAAAGAAAATTGGGCGAGTCTCTAAGCACTCGCCGGAGATGTACACTATGTAACCTTGTTGACGAGCGCTTTAACATGTTCTCCTTTTACAAATAAACTTGCAATACGAAACTCGAGACACGGCAAATGAACGTAGAATTCTTTAAAATATTGCCGAGCGTGATAAACATATATATATATATACAAATCTGAAATGTCCAACTACATTTCTGGACGCGAATAACACGTAGTTTCCCCTACCCGCCGCTAGAATTCGCTGCCGGAGCAGCTACGTCGGCTATCGAATCATTCGATTTTGCGGAGCGAAATTTTAAACTATATAAATAATGAAACGGCTCCAATAAAAGTGAAAAAAAAAAGACTCGAAAAAAAAACTATACCCCGTTGTTGGACGTGATTTCTAACAAGGAATTTGATTGAAATACTGCCAATCTTGTTAAAAATTTATCAAACAGTCAATACTTTAGTTTCCCTTTGGCTTTGTGAACTTTTGTTTTGCGCCATCCGCCACAGATGACAGCATCTTGATCACACATTTCCGTTCCTTGACTTCAGTCGCATTCACGAAATTACTCCCACCAACTGCCGCATGCCGCGAGCTAAGTGTTACACATCAAAACGTGTTTGTAAAAGTCCACTCAATAAGTAAATATGTGAAGATGTTCTTAGAAAAAAAAACATTACCTCATTTACTGTCTATAAAGTTTCGAAGTAAACTGTTTTCAAATACATTCGCTTTTCATAATATGCGTTAGCAAATATCTTGATAACTAATTTCGCATCAGTCATTTCAAGAAAAGCACGCCTTTTTACTTGATCACTTCCAAGAATCGATAAGTATCTAAAAGTGAGTTAGCTGTTTTTTTTTAATCCTGCGTCACAGATGTTGGTAGTAGCATATTTTACAAAATGCAAGCAATACAAATGAAAGGAAAAATTAATTATATTAACAATGGTCAATAACTAGGTAATTTAATGGAAATTACACGTTATTATCAAGTGACAGGCTAGACTGCAAATCGTGTGCATTTTAGTGACCTTATCATTGAATCACTGGTTACGAGCCAATCATAAAGACTTAAAAAATAAAACATGAAACTAACCAAAGAACTCTTTAACTTTTCACCCTCAAATTTACAAACACCACCGGTTACAAATTATCCACGAATCCTGGTAAATCTATTGACATCTTCGTGAATTTACGAATTCTGAGTTTTCTTACTTTGACTGTGTATCTGCACACGAATCTTGTAGTAGTCTAGTAAGAAAACCTTCAAAATCTTGTTACCTCTATTGCAGACACACTCCTCATTCGACGTTCATTCGAGGATGAATAAAATATAATCAGGAATTTTGTTCATTCGACTCTTAATGACGTGGCGGGAGAATTGAGACGGGATATGCATGCACACGGCCCTCACACTAACGCCTGTCATGTCAGTGCCTCTGTGGTAGTACCAGCGTCAGTTGCGCAACGCGTTGTTCATTTTCTCGCCAACGAAGGTGTGAAATCGAGTGGAATTGTGAAGAGACTCCTAGCGCAGTTCGATGATGCTACTCGGAGAAAAAAACCCAAATGTTCGAAGTTTTCTTAAGCGAGAATTAAATTATTCAAATCTGTAAAGTAAAAACAAAAATATTGACTACCTGATCTTTTGGCTCACCAATTACGTTTTTTTTTTTTTTTAAATTATAACTAGCCTGTAATAAATCAAATCCGTGTTTGTCCGCACGAGAAGGCTGCTTGGTTTCTTCGTAACGGTTGAGATTCCATCTCAGCCGTTTTGTAAAAGATGGGTTGGTAGTACATATATACATATATCCTCGCCTGGCGCTTAAATTGTTTTTTCCCCCCGCCCCGTTCGCGATCAAAGTGTGATGCAACACGGTGTTGCGACGAAGAGCGTGGCGTATCTTAGAAGCGTTGGGCTGGGACCACTGTCGTACACTGAAGAGGGGGAAATAAAAGAGCGGTTGAGGAATTTCCTTGTGTCATCTGTTCCCCCCCCCCCCCCCTCCGGTGCGTCGCCACGATCCTGACCTTGGGCAAGTGGAATATTTTTTCTCGTGTTGGCCATGGTGTCGTGCACATAATTTGTTTAGTTTGATTCAGTTGTCGCCCGCCAGGGAGCGGACTGCGTTGAAATAATAAAAAAAAAGGGTACTGATAACAGGGCAAAGCTTGGATAATGAGCTAAAAAAATAACGTCCGCATAAGATGCTGTACACTTTCTATCCACAAGGCGTTAAATTAACATGCAGTGTTTTTATATTGTCGTTCAGTTAGTCTGCATGGGTGTGATGCCACAATTTTAAGGCGAAGTAATAAGGATACAGAAGCGTTGCATAACCCGATGCTTTAGTATAAGTACAGTAATTTTCATGGAAATAATAAATCGCGAACACACACACTACACTAACAATCTCACTTTACCAGTTTATTTGCTGTTATTCATGAACGGACGCAACTATAGGAAATCTTGTAGTTTTAAATGACGTGTGAGTTTCTGTGGTACATAGGGATGATCCAATTATTTTTCGCAATATTATGCTTGACGGACATCCAAATTAATCTCTTTCAGGATTAGATTATAAAATACATACTGATTATAGTACGAAAGACTTATAGTAAATGTTTTTTTTTCTCGATTGAATGACTTTGTTACTTAAACTAGTGGCATGTAAAACGTCCACTTTTGTTAGCATTTTGATGTGGAGTAAATGTGAAATTTGTGACTTTTCTTGAAACATGGTATTAATGATATTTTATTCTGTATTCGTAGTTTAAAAATACTTTGAATGAAATATGCTGTACTATCCGTAGCACGTGCAAATTTGCGTTGAAACGTTTATTTGTATTTTAAAAAAATCAGCCCTTTAGTACGTGGTGAGCGACAGTTCGTTAGATATCGTCCGTAGTTTTTTTTTATTGCTCTTAGAAATTTTCGGTATGCATTTTATTACGTTGAATAAACATAAAAACAAGTTGCAACGATTTGTTAATAGTTGCAGCTTGTTTTTTTTCCATTCCCGTTGATTTAAGAACGGACTGACATAATCTGAACAAAAACTTTTTCTAATGACATTAAATTAATAAATCTTTACTTAGGTAAAATTTTCCCAAAATTTTTTTGATTAAAACAATTTTTGAATTTTTATTTATTGAGACACACTGTTTTGCTTTATAACGTTAGAACACCAATAGTAGTTTAATTATTTTGAAATGTGCGGTCAAGTATACTGTCTGTATCCAGGGGCAATCTGACTTAATAATATGCACCGTGATGTCGGTTTTGAATTAGGTTTAGTGCTTGGCCAACAATGCCAATCTGTTTAGTTAATAAAGTTAAAATTTTTCATGAATGGAAGTAGTAGTGAGACGTAATAAAAATTTTTTTTATCCTTATCGAGTAGTTTTTGATGCCTTATTGTAATCTTATCATCCTGATAATGTTTTTCATTATCTTTCTAGCTAACGCCAAAAACATTTCAAATAAAGTTTCCATAGTACTTCGATTTTGGCTCACTGATGTGCTGAGAAGGAATGCTTACCAAATGCATTAAAGCATTTGAAATGCGATCAGTTATGATTCTTCACATCATACATACATACTTCGGAATCTTCCTCCTCCTCCCCCCTTTTTTTTCCTTCCGCCAAAATACATTTGCGATGAGAGTATTTCCGCTTGATACCTGCTGTTAACGTAGTAATAAAACAATTTTGCAGTGATTACGAGGCATGGCCGGTTACAGTGCTTAACATTTCACAGAACTTCACTCTTAAGCCGGGTTTATAAACCACGCAAGAAACGCAAGACGCAAAAAGACCATGTTTTCGAATACCCATTTGTGAAATACACAAGACGCAAAAACGCAACGCAGACATCGACCAACTTTAAAACTTCCTGCGTTTCGTCTTACGCTTCCACCCTCCATATTGGAAGTATTCCGAAAATTTCCAAAGACGCAAACGTTATGTGCATAGAAAGAAACTATGTTTTTATTAAATATATTACGTAAACTTAGTTAACTTTCTCACAAAAAGGGGGGGGGGAGCGACTTTAAAATCAGATAATTAACAATTTAATAAGTTTTTAGGATAAACGAATCATCAAAATGTTTGGGGATTAAAATAGTTTTTACTGTTTTCAAATTTTAATATTTAGGCTTGGTAACCTCTTGCGAAATTCGTGCTTTATAAACTATCTTGATTGTTTCGTTCGTTGTGTAGTGTATAAACTCGACCTAAGGTGGAGAGATGGCATACCTACAGGCAGCAGTCTCAGGGTTTGCTACGTAGCGGCCTTCTATAGAACGTGCACAATAGAATAATGTTCAACCTGTTTAAAACTGCGAACAGATTTTTTATTTCACTGTCCATGTTTGTCAACCTGGGCTATGGAGAAATAGTGGAAAAGTTGTTATGCTGACGAACGGATATTATTTGACATCACTTTGCTCATACAACTACGAAAAAAAAAAAAAATGCGTTTGTGTATTATTTGCGACAATAACAGCTGTAGATAAACGTTGTTTTCGATAATGCGTTTGTCCTTAATGATGTGCATAATAGCGTTCAGACCGTGAAAAAAAATTCTTCCTCGGTAATTTGCGTTATTACTGCAACTGGCTAGACTTAAAAAAAAGTGTTAAAAAACGGCAAGTCATCGTAAGGTACATAGGCTGCGGCTGACTTTTTCTGGTTTCGGTATTTCTTCAAAGGTATGCAGTTAAAAGTGACCATTAAATAAGTCTTTTTTCTAGTTGGCTTTGTTTACGACCGTTTCTACATCAGCGAAGCATTTCATGGATAAGAAACCAGCTTTAAGGTGGTCATAACAGTTTTTTCTCTTCTGTTTCCAACATTATTTAAATAGAAGTTGTAGAATGCGTTTGGATTACTAAGCGTAGTCTAAAAGTTTTTTTTAAATGACTGAGCAAATATAGACATATGCTATATGCCACGTAGTTTAGATGTATTTCTGGGCCACACCAGTTTTCTTGTTTGATTTTAGAAATTTGGCTTCGTTAGAGCTTAGTATAAATTTAATGTTATGCGTGATTTAACTCGCTGACATAAATAGCTATTCCTGGTCTTTGGCCCATTATATTGAATACATTTTTTGGGAATTACTTTAAGTATGATATGTCAATATACAGAAAGTTAGTCTTTGTAAATCTCTGAATGTCTGGTCGTTTGTTTAACGGACACCAATATTGCAGTGGCGTGAAAACTGTTGAAATCAATATATTATCTTTCATTTCCTGTAAACACCCCCCCCCCCCCCTGAAGTTTAGTTATTGCAAATTTTTAACTCTGACTTAACTCCAATGTCTATGTGATTAGACAGTTGCTTTTATCTGGACGTCAAGAGTAACGAGAAATTAGCCAAGTCAAATTGATGCCATCAGTTGATGAATCGTGACTACTTTATCGTGTTTTTTTTAATTAATTTTTTTATCTTTTCTGGAGAGTTTTGTAAGATTTGATAACGCAAGACACTCGCCAGGCACTGTCCGTTCCAAGGACGAATTGAACTAATGAATAATCAAGTAGTGAAGGATTTCGAAGGCTATGGCGTGGAGTAATCTTGTAAGTGGCGGTCTTGCCAGATTCCTGCAACGGCAAGATGTGGTGTTAAGTGTGGATGGGTTTCTGTTACACTTCACTTGTTGCTAATGAACTTGAAAATTAAATCGTTTACCACATAAAATACAACACATTCGCGGTGTTAAATTTTACAACAGAAAAAGAAAAGTGTTTAACCTTTAAAATGCAAATTTATTTATTACTAAAAATTGCCTTATTTTGTAGTAATATACTTGCTCAATGGACGCTATTAACATCAAGTCTTTGAAAAGTTAAGTAATTGATTTTTATACCGGTCTTATCGCCGTTATGCTAAGAGATTCTTTCTGTTCGAAACTAGAGCTTCGTCTAGAGGTGGTCTTAAATCGGACAAAGGTTTTGAGAAAAAAAAAATCACTTTTGTTTGGAAAATACTGAACAAAAGTAGTGCCAAGCCTGGCTTTGATTAATATCGAAGAAACATTACATGCATGCAAAATAGTACTGTAAGTCCACACAAGTTTTTTTTTTTTTCATGCGAAGTGTTCCACAATCAATCGTTAATGCAGCGCACTCGGACATCTATTCGTAGTTTCGAATCGAGACGGTAGATCACGTAGGCATGGGAAGAATGGAGGGGGGGGGGGGGGGAAAGTCCCGAAGGGACCGGATCCCTCCCTTCAAGGATTTAGAAGAAAAAAACTAAAATACAGAATAAGAAAATTACAGCAACTTAGCTACCAGGTTACAGAGAGCTTTATTTGGAAGGATTATTGTAACCCTTATAATAGTGGGCTACAATAAATTCATTTCCTCTCACATATATCCCAACGTCCCTCATGCACAGAAGCTGCAGTAATTGTATTTGCAAGAAGTCTGTATTTAATGCTGGTTTGCACACGTGCTAGTTGTAAGCATGTCTTTCATATAACTGGACATGTGTGTTTCACGTATTAAATAATATTAATATATGTGTGTGATTGGAAGAAAACATCAAACAATTTACTTAAGGAAAAAGTTTTCAAACCAAACAAAGTATAAACAAAAATATAAAATCTTTGGTTTTCTTTCCTCAAGCAAAAATTATTACTTATATTTATATGTTTAAACGTTGGACTTCTAAAAGACTCAATTGAAAAGAAAACTGACTTATAAAAATGTTTTTTATTTGGCTACACGGGACACCGTCCTTCTCAAAATCCTGGCTACGGAAATGGTTGATCGTGCAGGCATTGCCAGAATCGAGACTTTTTTTTTTTAATTTTCCCCACAAACATTTTTGCCACTTAAGTTGCTTTGCCACGGAACTGTTCAAATAATTATCGTATGTTTAAGAAGTTTCTATCTTCTTGTTACTGCCTTCGTGTGATCGTCCGCACTTCTGGATATTTATCACAGTTGATTGTCACCTGACAAGGTCTCTTTATGACATATGACATGCACCCGTTCTGGTTAACACGCTAGGCCAGTTATTTTGGCATTTTTAACATATTTTACTGCTCATTTGAATACGGTCGAACTATCGTATCGTCCTTAAAGTTTTCTTTGTCAACTGCATCGATTGTTGGAGTGTGTTTCATTTAACTTGTCTCAAATCTGGCGGTTCACCAGAGTATTGCCCATGGGCTACATTCATTCTTCCACTGATATGTCAACTGTGTTGGTAAACAGCTTCCATGTGCGTGTATGTTCGTAGGCAAAACGTGTGATCCTTTGCAAGTGACAGTTGGGAAGTTTTTACCACCGGTACTACTTTTGAGAAAATTCACATTTGAGACAAGTTAAATGACACCGACTATAGAAGTCCTTGAGTCCTTCGTAGAGGAAGGAGTGTTGTAGACAATGGAGTCGTAAATCCTGACCCGTCACTCTGAGCAGGTAGGGGTGTCCAGGCGTGATTCATACGTCCGATTAGTGGTTCCTAAGAACCAAGCAATAGTGCAGCGATTTGACGCTTCTATAAATTAACAGAAATTAATTAGGCTGCATATATTGAGTACGTGCGTGCTTTTCTGAATGCTTTTCCGAACGGTAGGCAGCCGGTGTTACAGCCGTGTATTGTTTGTTGGCTATGTGCCTGGAGTCAAAGGGAAATGAGTATTTTAATTTCTTCACTACTACCAATTATCATTTGAGCGGAGACATTTACTGCGTAATTTGGCTATAATTTAAACCGCAGTATCTATGTATAGTATACGTACCTATGTTGGTGGATTTTATAGCGTAATTGTAAGATGATGGAAATTTGAATGTTCTAATATATTAGTATTTTCGCATTGTAAGTTTACAATTTACATAACCATAGCAGAGTTATGCTTAGTTTTACAGTCATGTTAATACTGCTGTATGGTGTTAGTGCAGATTTGGAGTTTTCATATACCTAACTTTTCCGACTTTGTATTATCCTGTAAGTTGGTAAAACAGAAACGTATTTATTTATATACGGTTAAAATTTAAAGCTTTAAATTAGTGTGAAAATAAATCCACTTTTGAAATCAAACGTTGAAAAATAAATATTTCTAAAACTGGTACATGCGTATATAAATTTTGGCAGTATTCAGGGAAGGGAATTCCTCCACTTGAAGTATTCGTATTAAAATTTATATGTTTGAAACTGGCAAAGCTACAATCTTTTATTTTTACATTAGGCTTAGGACATCAGTAATTTCACCAAATTTTCGGCGTAAATCCGCGGGGGGGGGGGGGGGGGGGGGGGAAACTGGAATCAAAAAGTCCCTTTTCGGGGTGCCCCACTTGCGCTTGCAAAATCGTAAGTGTGAAATGGGAGTAATAAAAGTTATGCCACTCCCTCCCTCTCGGGAAGCCTACCGATTTTCGCCCATGGCTCAGAGTATGCTTTTAGGTATCTAGACTTTTAGCAATTTCGTTCAGGCATGTGGAGGAAAAATAACTAAATTTAAATCTTAAAAGCGGGCTACCGAAAACACCCGTTCAAGCGTGTCCAACCTGTTATGTGTGACACTTTCCTGACGTCAGCACGATAAAAATGGCGGACGTGACAAGACTTCCCGATGGGAAACTTTTTTCCATTTCCATCGCTTTTCGGGCATGAGAATTTGGCTATAAAATTTTTATAGGATTGGCTCATTAAAAAAAAAAATAATTATGTGTATTTTTAGGTTTTATTTAAGAACTTTGTTTGGGAGTATCCGACACAATTAGGGGATCAGACAAATGGAATTGGGGGGGTCAGACAAGATGTGTTTTCAGAAGCAGTATGAATTTCCAAGCAGCTTGTATTGACAGCCCGTCGGAACTGGAGGCAGAATGCAACCCGCCTTGAACAGCAACAGGACGCAGGGTGTCATCTCAAACTGTCCGTAATCGCCTTCATCCAGGTGGCCTCTATGCACGTAGGCCAGTGGCGTGTGTCCCAGTAACACGAGAGTAACGCACAGACCGCAGAAACTGCGCGGGGGAACATCATGGATGGGGGGCATGTTCTGTTCTCCGATTAGTCGCGATTCAGTGTGGAACCTGATAATCGACGTGTTCTCATATGGAGGGAACGTGGAACGCTAAACAATCCAGCAATGCTCTGGTATCAATTCTCTCGATTATTTTGACCGGTATAATAGTTTTTGCATGTCGCCAGGTTAAAAATGGCAAGAACACAATAATGCGATACCTTATGTCGCGCCGTTTGACCAGACAAGTGGTCGGACGATGCAGAGTTTCGTGACGAAAGCAGCTTGTAATTAAGTACACACGACTCGGGCTCACAAGCCATGCTGAAAACGTTTTTCGTATTTTAGACATTACTATTATTTAAGGGCTATGTATCTAATTTCAACTAGCTACCGCACCTGTATTTGTTCTGTTTTTTTTCCACAAATATTTACTTATTGTAACATAATGGATGTAAAAAGTCGCGCAAGTAATGATAACTACACTTGCACCTATTATATTTCACCGAGTATCTGTTGAAAATATTTTGCGGCACAACAACAAATGCAACGAAAGCATAAAGTTAAAAATGTGAACTAGTCTCTCAGTACTCGTCAGAGTACATAAATAACCTCGGTAACGAGCGAATTCGTGTGTTCCTCATGTTGCAGACAAGACTTAACAATACGATACTCGGATACGAAGTTTAACGTTAAAATTCTTTAAAATAATGCCGATCGTGATGCGTATAGGCAAATTGTGTTTTAAACTACATTTCTTGACGCGAAACACACGTAGTTTCCGCGCCCGCCGTTAGAATTCGCTGCCGGAGCAGCTACGTGGTGTTTTGTCGTTTGATTGACAGACAGAAATGTTCAACTATGTAATGAAACGGCTTCCGATAATAGCCGGGGGGGGGGGGGGGGGGGGATTGGATGAAATACAAACACTGTTAATATAAAGTTTTCCATTTGTCTTTATGAACTTAAGTTTCGCTCCATTCGCCACAGATGGCAGCACCTAGGTTATACATTTCCGTCGCGTTCAACGAAATGGCTTCCACCAAACGCATGCCGTGTACCTAGAGCTACCACGTTGCACATCAGGAATATTATGAATAGCATTTAAGGGGCCCGCCTCGTCAGGGGCGTATGTGTGTTAAGAGAGGCGGGATGATAAGCGCGACGCTCGCTGGTGCTTCTAGCGAGCTATAGCCTCTAAGCGCAAGGCTCTGAACTGGCGCGCTGTCTTCTCTCACAGGATAACTGTGAAATTTTGAGCGGTGACTGTAACATTATATGGCCGAGAAATGAAGATAAAGGTGTAATTCGAGTCCCTTAAGTGCTTTCGAGAATCTGAACCGGTTGTTTTAAGTCTAAAAATTACTCTGAAAACATGCGTTTTTTAGCCCATTTTTAACTCTTCTAAAAATACAGTTTTGA
Source organism: Bacillus rossius redtenbacheri (assembly GCF_032445375.1). Lineage (NCBI taxonomy): Eukaryota > Metazoa > Arthropoda > Insecta > Phasmatodea > Bacillidae > Bacillus > Bacillus rossius. Next base: position 27,745,378 of record NW_026962013.1, on the reverse strand, counting down.
AACCTTAATCCGAAATCGAAAGTACTTTTCGGCCCTCGGCGAAATCTTAAATGTTTTTTTCGCAAGCAGACCCCACTCGGATATGTTGAGCAGTTTTGAAATCGCGATTGTTTTTCCTGAAGCTCTGCGCACCGTGTGTGTGTGTCCGGGTAGGGGAAGCCTTCGTTTTACAGACGAGAGAGCCAAACGCCCGGTCATGCATATTCTTTTTTTTTTTTGTTCATTGTAAAATGTTAGGTTAGCTACATTATAAATACTTCAAAACATTGTGGACGGTTGATTTGGTTAGGATAGCTACATTAAAGATACTGTGAAATCGTGTAAACGGTTTCCCAGTCCTGGATAGCTACATATTAAAACGTTATTTGCTTAGCAACCATAAAAATATTTTTACTGTATTTTTAATGTAGCTATACTTACCTAATATAACCAACCATAACACAATGTTTTAAAGTATTTATAATGTAGCTAACCTATCCTAATCGACAGAAAAATTTAATGCCACACCGGTTTATGCAATGAGATAGAACGGAGAAAAAAAAGCGAGCATGAACTCTTCGGGGAACTTCGGGGTGTGGCTCTCTCGTCTGTGACATGAAGGCTTCCCGTCCGGGTAGGCGGGGGGCTTATGAAGTGACGACGAAGAGGGATTCAAGATGGCGCGAGTGGATTCCTGACTGGCGCGGTTCGCAGACAGGCCCCGGCTGCCAGCTGACGAGGCTGGGACGTCGCCGAGTCTGCGACCGCACCTGGCCGCGGTATTTTTAACCCTCCCGCGGACCCGTGTGTCCTGTTTGACTTCTGTCCGCGTGTTCGTTAAGGGGCCCGCCTACGTGCGCGCGCATATACGCAGAGCTTCGAGAAAAAAAAAAAAACGCTATTTCAAAAGGGGAAGCCTACAACTCACGTAGTTTCGGTTCCCTGCAAGAATTTCCGAAGATTTCCGAAGTTTTGCGTTTTGGTATTAACGCCCCTTCAGCCGCTAAATCAGAAGTTTCCAATGAAAACAAGCACGTTGTGACTGACCTAACCTAACCTAACCCTTCGATTTTAATTCCAATTTTTGAGAGAAATCCGTGGTAGGGAACCGAAACTACGTGAGTTGTAGGCTACCGATTTCAAAACTGCTAGAGGCACCAGAGTGGGGCCTGTTTACGAAAGAGCACATGAGAAATTAGCTGACGGCCGAAAAGTAGTTTTGATTTCCGGATCAACTTATTAAACTTTATGTTTAGAAAGGTTAAAATGTCCCAAAGGCATGTTTTCAGGGTAATTTTAAGGCATAAAACAACAATTAAGGGACGTGCATTACCCCTTTATCTTAATTTCTATGCCATATAGTGCTATGGTCACTGAAATTCCACATTTGTCTTATGCTAACGAGAAGACTGCGCTTAGAGGTTATACCGCGCTAGAAATACCAGCGAGCGTCGCACTTGTCATCCCGCCTCACTAACACAGATACAGCCCTGACGAGGCTGGATCCTTAAAACACCCCGGCTGCCTTGCTCAAGGATCGCTTTGCGTTCTTTGGGGGGGGGGGGGGGGGGGGGTGAGACTGTGCTGCTTCTCAATGGTAAAATGATGTATTCTTCACCGACGAAGACTTAACCAAAGGATCCCTTGATTTCAAGAGGGAAAATAGCCGTGAAAGGACACAAGATTTATTAAATCACTAGCTGCAGTACCCGGCGCTGCCCGGGCTGTACACATCGGGCCAAGTCTGTAAGACATATACTCGCGACGGGAAATTTTTAATCTATAGCGTCCCCGTAACCCACATTGGTAGCTGATTTTGAGAAATTCTTTTCTTAGCGGACGTGTACGTAGCCAAAAGAATACACGTGCAAAATTACATATCTGTAGGTCTTACAGTTCCTAAGCATTCTTGATGCACTAAAATGTTAAAAATTCAATTTTGCCAACTAATAACGCAACACGTATGCACTGCACACATACCTATATACATTTACTCACACACACATACATATACACACACACATATATATATATCATTTTGTTGAAGTTCGACCACTCAAAAAGTCAACGTAAGTAAAAATAAAAACCATGCCCTTGGAACGGGACATTACGTGTTTAACATTGAACACTCGACGTAACAGTAACTGGGTGGAGAAGCGCCTGAATTGTCGCACGACGCCTTGGGACGCGCTCCGCCCGTGCGTCATCTGTCGAGCTGGCCGCGAATCAAAGTTTCCGCGTTGCCCCGCGAACCGCGCTGCTGCCGTTTAGGATCCTTTTTTTTCCTCTTGGTTTTTTTCCGTGGCGATCGGCCAGGCGATGCAGTCAATGGCGCGGTGTTTGTGGTGCACGCGTGTGTGTGAGTGGGGTGCAAAACTCTGTTCTACAGTTTCTTCCCGGCTACTCGAGCACTTAAGGCCCCCGCCTGCACAGGCACACGTAAAAATGCGCAGAACTTTAACGCGATTTGAAAACTGTTAGAGATCCGAGTGGCTTCTTTTTAAGAAAAGCATTTAAGAATGCGTTGAGGGCGGATGATTAGTTCTAGTTTCCAGATTTAGTTTATAATCTTGTGTTTTTAGAAAAGTCAAAAATGGCTACAACGGGTTTTTTCAGAATAATATTTAGGAATGAAACACCCGGTGGTATAGACCCTTGAAAGCACTGAAGGGACTTGCATTACACCTTTTATCTTAATTTCTCAAATCTCATAGTTGCCCTGTGCACGAAAAGAAGACTGCGCGCCAGTTCAGAGCCTTGCGCTTAGAGGTGATACTGTGTTAAGCAGCAGCGAGCGTCGCACCTATCATCCCGCTTCACTAACACAAGTACACCCTTTAAATGTCGTGGCAGAAGACCAGAGTAGCCTACTATCTGTTCAAGACTGTTCATAAGGGAATATTTTTTTGATCGACCCTGCAAGGTACAGCCAGACTTGGACAGCTAATTATTTTATTACAATAAACAATTGACTCGTTATATGCTATTCTGGTGCCACGTGAATACATTTCAATTCATTACTTTACAATATTAAGGTATCAGTCGGAAGGCCGCTTGCAGAATAGGTAAAGTAAACTTTATAGTAGTTAAGGCAAGTAACATAGTCGATTAGATGGGTAGACTAAACGGGATAGCAAGTAATCGCCCTTTACGGTAAGTTAAATCCACCAAAAACTTTGCAGGTTGTTCATGAAAGAATATTTTCCAATGCCTCAAGTCCTGAATCTGCAAACTGACCTTAATGTTCCTTGCAGCATCCGTGAAATTAAGGTGTGGATTCAGGTAGGTAAAATATCAGGTTAATTAAATGGATAAATACTTTACTTTGCCCCAAGTCATGGCTTTGCAAGTCAGTCTCGCCTTGTTTTGAATAGTGTGAAGTTGCTGGTTTTATGAAATAACTTACAATGTTGTTGGTGCTGTGCTAAACATGGCTTGTTATATCAAAAACATAATTCCTTTTTGACGATAGTTTGCTGGCATAGCCTAGGTGCAGGGTATAATCAGCCAAACGTCTACCACGCTTACATCTTTTTTGATTAGAACGCTTTGAAAACTATTAACAAAGTACACACACTGCCTAGCTGGTAACATCCAAGAACTGGGGACATTAGGTTTTGGTTATCTTATTGAAATTATTTAATATTTCTCAGAAAAAAATAATCTGTATAGGTTGAATGTTTTACAATGTATCCTATAGTATTTTAACATAAGCTTTCCAAAGGCTAATGTTACTGAATATAGGGAAGGATGAAATAACTCGACTGTCCTAGTTACTTCAGACAATGGCCTGCAATCTTAAATAGCGGATTTTTTTAAAAATTATAACATTGATGGTTGTCGTTATGTGTGGTGCATATGTAATGTTAAACATTTTTAATATAAAAAAAAACATTGCATGTTCACAATAACGTAATAGTATGCTGTCGCGTTATTGTGACTCCAGCATCATTCTGCCCGGTTTTGGGCCCCACCCCCTTACTGCTTCTTTCCCTCTTTGTCATCACTCACTCGCCTAATGATGAAATTCCATACCGCGCTTTTCCCGCTGTTCCAGGATTGTGTTCTTGTTTGGCGAGTTCTTGTTCCCGTAATTTGTTTTTCGCCTTCTGCTGGGTCATTAATTACTCGACGGGGTAAACAAAAAGCTTATTGCTTTCATTTCTTTCTTTTTGTTTTTTGAAACTAGAGGAACACATTAAATGAATAAAAAAACTTGATGCACAATGCTTTGTAAATATTTAAGTTTCGCATTATAAATTAAGACATTGATTTTGTTTGTTGGTTCGAAATTATTTTTGTTAAATACTGCATGAATTTTCCAGACGTGTTTTTCCATCTCTTCCAGAATTTTCTGGATTAAATATCTTATTCTAATTGAAAGGTGATTAGGATTTCAGACAGAAATCCTATAAATATTTTCTCACTTTAGCATTCTGATAATTATTTTCTCACTTTAGCATTTTGCCATATGGGTTTCAAAACGTTTTTTAACATCACAGTTTTTTTTTAATCGTTTAATATTAAAATTTTTCTTTCTTTAAGCCAGAAATCTCGCATTAAGAAATTTTCCAAAGCCATTACAGATTCACTCTTAGCAAATTGCAGGATTCAATACGCTTTACGCTCAGGAGTCACCATTTTGCGTAGGTGGCGCTGCCAGCGAGAAACCAACGAAGCAGTACTTGCGCATTCGCTTATCTAAAACTGTTTGAGTTAGTCTTTAATTGTGATTTTGATTCTTGAACCAACACTCTACAACGCTTATAGAAGATACAATTAAAATTTATAACTGGGTAATCTTTTATGGACATAATGCATCAGACTAACCATCGTTCAAAAGCAATAAATTTGGAAATAAAAATATTTATAATCGATCGGAAAGTCTGTCGCAGCCGCTGACGTCGCTTGTGTGTCGAATATGGCTGGTCAGGTAATTGTTCTATTCGCGTCGCGTCGTTCTGATTCCAACGACATAATCTTAGCTTTTTTAGCGAATCCGGCGTTAACGCGGACGCGACTTATTTTTTTTTGTGTGAACATCTTAGCGCTCTGTGTACGGCATTTGGTAGGATTGATTTCGTGAATGCGGCGGAAGTCTAGGAAGAATATTGTGATAAAATATAGCGGTCCCACGTGTAGCAATATAAAGCCGTATAAAGTCATTAGTGTGCACACCAAACACATTGGAGGGCCAAATGAAACTTTAACGATAGTGAAACTACTTTGTAATATATAATTGGTTAACTAAAATAACCATTATAAAAAATAATCTCAATTTTTAAAATACCTAAGAATATTGGCATTAAAGTGATAATACATATTATCTTTGTAATATGTCAACGGGCAGGTATAGAATATTTTATTGATCAGTATAATTATCATGCTCGGCACTAAAAAAAAAAGAATTCTACTTTAAATTTCGTGTCCAAGTTTCGTATTAAGTAACAAAAAGAGAACACGTGAATTTGCTCGTAACCGAGATTAGATGTTCACACATGACTGGCGAGTCCTGATAAAAACCTCGGATCATGTTATTTCCCCCCCCCCCTCTCCCGTCACCGGACAGGTCGCGTCTGATCGCGTCGGAACGCACGCGTCCTTCGGTGGTTCGCTGTGTCGGTCGCTGTCTGGCTGTTGATGTGCCCGCGGCCCACGCCGAAACTCCCGCTTTGCCTCGGCCGTTGTCGGAGAGTGGCGGGGGTCGCCGTATAGCCTAGAGATGGGGGCCGTGTCCGAACTCCAGTATGCAAGGATAGGAGCTCTAACATATTGGACACTGGAAAAACCATGTGTTTTTATATCAGTCTGGAGGCAGACAGTTAGTGGGCTAGAGATAGTGATAGAGAAATACAGAGTAATGGATATGTATGTGAATTATATACATAGATATATAAATCTAGATAGATATAGAGTGATATATATATATATAGATTAAGAGACATATATAAAGGAGGTAGAGATATAAATAGACAAAATAAAGGGTTAGAGGTATAGAGAATTTTGCAGCTATATTTATATAGAGTTAAATGAAGATACATAATAGCGTTTTTGACAGATATGGATGTATAGTGAGATATAGCTAGAGATAAGGAGATTTAGATATATGGAGAGATGAATATAAAGAGATTTAGTGATATTAAGAGATATATAGAGTTACAGAGAGACAGAGAGCTAGAGGGAGATGCTTTGTATGTGCGTACAAATTAAAAAATAATACCAACAAAAATAGAAATAAGCATTGTTAATGCATGGTCGGCATTAGCTAGTATTAGCCTAGTATAAATAAAAATTCAACTACACAAATTAACATGCTTTACATGTTAATATATACACGTAGGGATATTACAGATGCACACAAACTTAAAAAAGCAAAGGCTATTATTATAACTAACCCCCTAGAAAATAATTAAATTTATTGATAAATAATATTTTATTGAATAAAAATTAAGATAGTAGACACTTAACAAAAGTTTTAAGATAGTTTTAAAATTATAAAGATTGTTTTAAAAAATAATTTTCAGAATACATTTTTAAGAAAAAACATCATGTAATGGTAAAAATAAATTTCCCCTGGGTGTTATTGAAAAACATTGAAAAATCCCACATGGGTTGGGTTTAAAAAAAATGCTCGGGTTACCCGCTGCAATGCAATGCAAAGCGAAACGTTGGTACGCTGTTGGACATTACGGTAAATTTACGGACTTTTCAACGAAGCATTAACCTCGAAGTGTTCTTCATATCACTGGATCTTCGTGGAAAATACTCTTGAGTCGTGTGTTTCGTAACTAACTACACATGCGGGAGTAAAAGTAAGGTTTCTGCTGAGAATCGGTAAATCCATTAAAGGTTACTTTGTTTTTATTTTGCTTGTGTGTTAAATTTTAATTTGTATGAACTTTTTTTTATAGGTATAATTTGATATGGTTTTGTGTCTGGAAGCAAGATGATTCATTGTGTCTGTACGATGTCAAGACGACAATGATGATGATGATAATATTGTGAGAACGGTGAACTACAGACATTCCCATGGAAGTTATCTGTCGTGGAAGTTATCTGTTGTGGAAGTTATCTGTGTGTTACACAGAGAATGAGGAGGCCCTGATTGCATAACTGTAAAATGTTGTAATTTATTATTTATTTGTGCCATGATTGATTGGCTGATTTTTTTAAAGAGATTTAAAGCCGGTTTTCTATTGGTTTTTCGTTATGTCACATGGGTCGGTGAATTTTGCGGATGTAGTCCAAGCGACGCTGATCTTTAAAAAACTTGGGAACTTCTTAAACATAATTCATTGATCGCAGACGTCTGCAAAAGCCCCGAAACGAGGCAGATGTGATGTCGTGACGAGGACGTAGTCTCAATCGATCGTTCTATGGGTACGTGTCCTTATTGGGGAGAGAATTTGTTTGGCATGGTAAATTTTAGCCGTAAGGGTGTACGTTTCCGTTTCAGGTTATTATTTTATAATTACGTTCCGCACAGTTAAACTTGCAGACTTTTTGAGTGGCTGAACTTTCACAAAATGAAAAAAAAAAAAAAAAAAAAAAATTACACCGTTTACTTTTTTTTTTTTTGCGTAATTAGCTGGCGAAGTAGCATTTTTAACGTTTTTTTTTGCAGTAGGGATAAGGAGAATAAAATGGAATGTAAAACTGGAACGTTTTAGGTTTAAAGAAAATCTTACTGGCTGCTATGTGGTATGGTTTAATTTCTTTCAGGAAAAGTTAGTTAATTTTACCTAGCCGTTTGAAATATTTATGATTTGAAAATACAATTTCCTGAAATAATTTTAAACCATACCACACAGTTTGTAGCCTCCAGCATTGCCTTTAAAACCAAAAAAATTGCCGGTCATTAATTCCATTTGGTTTTATTTATCCATACTGCACAAAATTGAATTTTTCCAGTTAATTATGAGAAAAGTATGCACTATATATATATATATATATATATATATATATATAGTTTCTTTTTGTCAAAATTCGGGCACTCATAAATTCTACAGTTCAACCGTGTATAACATAAAAATATCATCTGGAACGGGTTATACATCCTTAAAACTGTACCTAATTATGGCTGGCAAAATACCTTGCAGAGTTAAAGTACAAAATGCTATGGTAATTCAAAAACTCACCACACACGTCAGATTAACGTGTCTTTAATCGTGCAGTTATTCGGTATTCTAGTTCAGTGTATGTGCTATTTTTAAAAGTGATAATGGCCACATTAAGGGTCATTGGTGTATTTGCTAGTGAGGTGGAATGTTAAGTACGACGCTTGTTGGTGCTTGTAGCGTGGTATCACCTCTAAGCGCTAGGCTCTGAAGTGGCGCATTTTTCTCGTCGTGAATAGGGCAACTATGAGATTTGAGGGGTAAAAATACATAACATATGGCGGAGAAATGAAGATAAAGGTCTAATTCAAGTCCCTTGAGTGCTTTCAAGAATCTCTACTGGATGTTTCTTTCATGCCTAAATAATATTCTGAAAACAGGTGTTTTTAGAAATTTTTTACTCTTCTAAAAGTACGGTTTGAAAACTGAATACGTAAACAGAACGAATCATCCGCACTTAGCGTATTTTAGAACGTGTTTCGTAAAATAGATACCACTCGGATATCTTGCAGTTTTTAGATCGCGAGTTTTTTTTTCTGAAGCTGTGCACATCGTATGTGTTCCCAGGTAGGCGGGGCTCTTGAGTATTTTCAATAATCGTTAAAAGTAAAAATTTCATGTACGGTATATTTGTAGCTCTATAGGGACTACCATCATGTTTTTTTTTACCTATGTACCTATTGTTATTACGCCATTAACCAGCATGATAACTTATGGAAAAGTCCGGTATAAATGCGCTGCCGACGTGGAGCCGGTAAAGTAGTGCATTGCTAGTGACCGTCGGCGCACGTATATATACACATCCCTAGACAAGCATGCGATAAGGGTGACGCTTGCACACGTGACTGCCCCGTCTCCTCTACACGCAAGAGTATACTGAGCTGGCGTGCAGCAGAGCAGGATTTAGTTCTACGCGCTGAGTTCTACAAAAGCTTGCTTCTGCATAGGTACGTGCTCTTGGCATTTTGATGATGAGCTTTGATCACCGCGTAAAGAACGCACGTTTTGCCAGCCTGGCGTGTCGTTATCAGCACTTCAACACATTGTACGTCATTTGAGAAGTAGATGCCAGGGCATTGTCGCGAAATGCTCACCTAACGCGTCGGAATCGATAAGAGAATCGACGCGTGTGTGTTGTATGAAAGTATGCGCGCGCGTGTTTTGGGAGATGTTCTGGTTGCGATAGCGTAGCATGGGCCTGATTGGCCAGAAGACCACTTCACGGTCCTTCTTCTCAAATCTCTGGCGGTCGGCATGGTCTTAGATAGCCTTATCGTCCGCCGTGATATAATGGAGCGTGATGTCACACTTAATTCTCTCGAGTTTTTGTACGATTAGCGCTCTAAATTTTTTGTGACAAAAACTACGTCGTACATAAAAAGATCGGCGAATGTTTCGAAATTGATGCCACCTTTGTGGAAGCATTACGTCGCAAATTCTCCTAACGAGTTTTACCCTGCAATTAGTGTGGCAATTTGAACAGGAACAAGGCAGAACGAATCCTGCAAGTCCATTTTCAGATTCGCACCTGCGCGCCGAAATTGGAGCACTAATTGGTGGCTTTCCCGATAGGCTGAAACTCGGAACAGCTTTGCCGGCAGACACGACCTTCTACGGGCAATGATTCCTCTTGCTGGTCTCACCTCGGTGGAATCCTGAAGTTTCACATCGAGTTAGCGTACTTTTCGTGTGGACTTCATCAGCAAGTCTGCGTGAGTTTTAGGCTAACGTAGCCATTTTGTCAGTTCGGGATGTATGTTGTACCATTGTATGTTTACTATTTCACGAAAAAGCTTTTTTTTTAATTTTAATATGGAAGAGGGGAGGAATATGACTACATAAACGCCGGGGTTTATATAATAGGTTGTATTATATAATAAAAATTTTCGTCTACGCATGCGCAGCAGTGTTCCCTTGCATCGGGCGCCATTCAGCGAGTGCAAAAATGTAACTAAATGCTGTATTTAAACGTTGTGATGTTTCAAAAAGGCGATAAAGAATTCTTCCAAACCTTCATAATTATTGTTCCAAAACACAATTAGTGTGAACTAATTTTCGTCTTTCTACTAACCGCAGTATCAATTACGTGCGTGAAAACTATTGAAATTATTAAATACCTGTGAAAAGTCTATGCAGCGCCGCTACTAAGTGGATTTTTACACATGATTTCAACATTATACAATTTTAATAGACATAAAACGAATCGTACCAAACTCAATGCAGCAGTACACACTTTTACCTTCTGCTATGCCAGCCCCAGTTTAACTCGTCGTTGAGAAGCTGATACTTCTCGATTAATACCTTCCTGGAATTACTCTACTTATCGTTTCGTTAGCAAAACAAACAGAAGGTGTATAAAGGTTAATGCTAGAGTCGGTGAATTTGCATGATCCGAAGTTTTTAGAAACCAGTTAGTTGTAAGGCGCCTTAAGGCGCCCGTTGGAGAGTGATGAATAACACACTTTAATATAAATGAAATATCTATTAAAAATTAAATTATATTGTAATATTGTACAAATAAAAATTCATATATTTATATGAATGATAAAAAAAAATCGTAAAAAACGTTTTTAATGAATAACCTGACGTGTTGTCTCTGGTCATTAAATAATCTTCCTTGCTGTTGATTCTATTCAATGTACACCTTCACTTGACTTACAACTCTTGACCGTGACAAAGCCACATACAGCTGTTGTGTAATGTTTACACTGAGACTCGTCCGCGGCCAAAACGTGGCAAACTAAGCCACGGGTCGCTGCTTTATCATTGCAAAATTCCGTAACTACCGGCCTCGTCAAAATATAACGCGATGCATGCGATGCATGTTGTCTTTCCGCCACGGACTCTGCAGCAATGTTGGTTATCCGTTGGTCGGTCAACCACCGAGCGATTTAAAACACTCCGGTTCGTCCTTCATAATTTTTTTTTCCATATACGCACAGCCAGCTGTGGAGAAAACTTAAATTTAGGGGAAAAATTTATCATACATTAAAAATATTGGTTCGTCAATCATGTAAGCTGTGCATTTATAACTCTGGTATTTATTAAAACATTTTCATAGTCCCCGTGCGTAATTAATTACACTTTTATGAATTGGACGAAGGTTTTTTTTTTAAAAAAGAAACGAACTTTAAAATGTGTTAAAACATAATTATGTAAACATCTAAAAAATTAGACAGCAAACAATTCTAATATGATAACATTGGACGTGCAGCCGCTTGGAGGTTATGTAGTTTCTGCCGTCGCGCCGGTTCGTTCAGAAGTGTGGAGTTGGCACGGGCGGGTGTGGTGTGTGTCGGCAGGCCTGCACCTGCGCCCCTTCGAGGAGCCGAGGATGACGGCGGAGACGGCGCCCAGTCCGGCGGCGCAGTCGGCCGGCGACGCCCCGGACAAGCGCCACTACTACGACCCGGAGTACGCGCGCATGGAGGCCTGGCTGGACGAGCACCCGGACTTCGCGCAGGACTACTTCATGCGGTGAGCACTACACCGCTGAACCTCCTTGCTTAGGAACACACGACTTAGAACTGTGGCGACTTAGAACGGTAGCGACTTAGAACGGTAGCGACTTATAACGGTAGCGACTTAGAACTGTAGCGACTTAGAACCCGAGCGACTTAGAACCCGAGCGACTTAGAACCCGAGCGACTTAGAACCCGAGCGACTTAGAACCCGAGCGACTTAGAACCCGAGCGACTTAGAACCCGAGCGACTTAGAACCCGAGCGACTTAGAACCCGAGCGACTTAGAACCCGAGCGACTTAGAACCCGAGCGACTTGGAACCCGAGCGACTTGGAACCCGAGCGACTTAGAACCCGAGCGACTTAGAACCCGAGCGACTTAGAACCCGAGCGACTTAGAACCCGAGCGACTTAGAACCCGAGCGACTTAGAACCCGAGCGACTTAGAACCCGAGCGACTTAGAACCCGAGCGACTTAGAACCCGAGCGACTTGGAAGTATCGTAAAATAGAAACAAATGACTTACCTGTCATAACTAAAATAAACAACACTGAACCACGTAACTCAGAACTTTAGCAATGTAGAAGTATCGCAAAATAGAAACACACGACTTAGAACTGTCATAACTAAAAAAAAATATATTACTCTGAACCACTTTGATTTATTACATGTTATAACCCAATAACTTGGAACAGGCATAGCGTAGAAAATTCTGTCTTGTGTGTTGTTTATAATTTGATGTGTTGTAAGTTGTATATTTCTAAGCTATGACAGCACCCCCTTGCGGTGATCGCCTTGGTGAGGAGGACTGAACACCCCGCGCGCCGCTGGTTCCAGAGCCATGAGTACCCGCAAGGGCCCGAGATATGTACTTTTTTTCTCTCTCTCTCCCCCCCCCCTCTACCACCCCCTATCACCCTCAATGTGAACTTTGTAGCGGAATATTTGTGGCCGCCCGACCACGTAGCGTAATAGTGGTTTCCGAATTCTAAGGTGGTGTATTGCACCGATGGAGCATGGGGCGGACAGCGTTGACCTGGGAGGAAGAATTATCCCCTTCCAAATAGAATAAAAGGGACCGGTGAAGTTCCCTCTGAAAATATTTCCCGCTACTGCGCTCAGTTGACTTATTCTCTATATAATGATAACTTAATCTAGTTATTAACAGGTGTATTTTCTTCAGTTGTTGTTTAGTCCTAGTGGAGTATTTTTTTCCGTATCTGGATGCAGCCGAACCAAAAGATTATTTAACTTCAAGGATATCCGAATTCGTTCCTACGCTGACACGTTTTTTTTTACACGTCCAAATAGATCATTTGGCAGTAATAGATGCACATTAAAAGGGCGTAGACAGCAGGTGGCTGGCTAAGCAATGAACTATTGTTAAAAAAAATTTTTAATACCGTATGTGATGGTACCTCGTAGTGTGATGAGAGAAACACTTTGTGCATAGGTTCCAGACCATTTTTTTTCTTGTTACCGTGTGAACGGTTTTGTAAAGACGTTCAAATCGCAATTGACTACGGAAATTTTAAGCAGTAGTAGAACATATCTATACTGTAGATTTTCCCTAGGGAAAAGCGTAGATCTCGAGGGCCAACCCCCGAATTTAAAATCACCTTAATTGAGGATGTAATTTTAACTGTGAAAAGGGGGTATAAACGTTTTAAACCTTTTTAGGGGAAAATATTTAATTTTGAATATTATAAAGATTGCCTGCATATATAGGCCTAGACCGCTTAGAGATGATGTGTCTGTTATCCCCACGCGGACTCAGATTCCCCTATGCGAATCCTTCAAATGTCACGTCCCTTGGTATGAAAAAAAAATGTGAATGAGTCTGCCAGTACTCACGATACAAATACTATTATAATGCGGAACTCGAACAGAAAATTTAACTTTGATTTCTTTAAAATTCCGAGCGTGTTAAAATTTATGGAAATTGCGCTGTCGACTACATTTCGGTACGCGAATCACACGCAGTTTCCGCACCCGCCGCTAGAATTCGCTGCTGGGGCAGCTGCGTGGACAGACAAAATTTTTAAACTATATAATATAAACGTCTCATATACAAACTAAGAAAAAAATACTTTTAAAAATATCAAAACAAGGAATTTTATTGGAATACAGCCCATTTTGTTAAAAATAATGAAACTGTTAATACAGTAATACCTTGATTATCCGTGACCCGATTAACTAGGCATTCGGTTAACCAGGTTCTCAATTTAAAATTTAAAATTTAAAATATTTTTTGGGGGGAAAAATAGGTAGGGGGAGAGAAAAAGGGGAGAGAGACAGAGAATCAATCCCGCGAAGTGTACTTCATTAGGGAAGGGACAAGAAAAAAGTAAAACCAAAAACTACGTATTGAAAGTATAAACGAACGGAAAAAAGGAAACCGACTAGAATTAATAATTAGTGTTAGTAATACTTGCACATTTTGCTACATTTTGCTGTATTGTATAACGGAGATATCTACATTTGAACTGGAATATCCGCGATTTACGTTTACCCATGCTGATCTGTCTGACCCCTCCTCCCAGTGGCGTGCCCAGGATTTTGTTCTGGGAAGGGGGGGGGGGGGGGGGGGGGGGTCAGGCTGAAGGCGGGGGGTGCGGGGGTCCTCCCCCGGGAAAATTTTGTAAAATACGTGTTCTATATTACTGATTTAGGCTATCTAAAAATACTGTTTAATTAAACATTTATGCTTGTGTCATTGAATTAATTTTAATATCATACTAAATATTTATTTTTTTCATTTTATGAATTTAATATTAAAATATTTTTAACCCTGGGGGGGGGGGTGAATGGTCCCGCTCGCCCCCCCCCCCCTAGGCACGTCCCTGCCTCCTCCCCATGCACCCGGGCTGATGAAGGTCCCGCCGCAGATAGCAGCACCGCGGGTGTCCGCCGAATGCCCGCAGGAAGGCGACGCGCCACGTGGTGGACTCGTGGCTGGTGTCCCACGCGACCACGCTGCCCGCCGCGGGATGCCCCCCGGAGCTGGGCTGCTCCCCCGGCGGCGGCGGCGGCGGGGTTGGAGGCGGCGGAGGAGGCGGAGGCGGCGCGCCGTCGCGCGGCGGGTCGGGCGCCACCACGCCCGTGCGCAAGATCTCCGCGCACGAGTTCGAGCGCGGCGGCCTGCTCAAGCCCATCGTGAACACCATCGACGGCACGCCCACCTTCCTGTCGGTGTGCCCCGCCGGCGGGGAGTGCCCCGCGGGGCAGGGCTGCGCGCAGGTCCCGGGCCGGACCCACCGCCGCTCCCGGCACGAGCTCAGGCACCTCGACGAGAAGGAGCTCATCTTCGAGCTGGTGAGCGTCCGTCACAAGCTACGAATATATCGCACACCGAGAATAATAGGGACACATCTAAAAAAAAAAAACTAAATTTTACAGGAGAGTGAATAATTGAAAGTTTATTCTTAGCCTCAGCAATCGGGAAGTGCATAATGTCGGCACTGTTTCTATGGCACAAGTCAAAATATGGCCATGGTGTATTCCAACCCACCCTCAGCTGTACAAATAATAAGGCCCGCATGTCAACATGTGGCTGTATTATTCTGATTTCTGTTTTACAAATTTAAAATGTAATAAGGACATATCTCATCTCAGGTGAATATTTATTGTACTACATATATGGCCTTGTTATACCGAATAGATATGGCCATAGACATTACAAATATACAAAAATGTAAAAAAAAATTTTTTTTTGAGTTGTGGCCCTATTATTCTCGGTGTACGATATATATATATATATATATATATATATATATATATATTATATACACTGTATAGAAGTCGCGAGTGGATAGGATTTACTCTACGTTTTTCAGAAGCGTATGATGAGCAGCTTGGGAACTTCACTGCTGCAGTGCGCTGCCGTAACGCCCTGTATCGTCTTAGGTTGTTATTTACACGTTAGAGCGCAGCACTGTCGCCTGCTGTCATTGCCCCGCACCCCCCATCACAACAATCACTGCAGCTCAAGGTCGTTCAACGGGAGGGGGAAGGGGTGTTTGAAGAGTTCGACACTTGTCCGCTAGGGACCACCACAAGTCGATGCCCTAGAGATGGTGGCTTTTGCGGCGGTGAATTAACCAATTATCTCAAAACCGTATTAAAAATTTTAACCTGGGCTGGCGACTTCTATACAGTATATATATTCAAAGATAGAAGTCGCCAGCCCAGGTTAAAATTTCTAATACGGTTTGAGGTAGTTGGTTAATTCACCGCCGCAATCGTCACCATCTCTAGGGCATCAACTTGTGGTGGTCCCTAGCGGACAAGTGTCGAACTCTTCAAACACCCCTTCCCCACCCTCCCATAAAACACGCATTGTCCTCCACCCACCCTCTACCCCGCCTCTCATCCCTACAGTTTTGTGACGCACAAACTCCCGTTGAACGACCTTGAGCTGCAGTGAGTGTTAGGGTGGGGGGTGCGGGGGAATGACAGCGGGCGACAGTGCTGCGCTCTAACGTGTAAATAACAACCTAAGACGATACAGGGCGTTACGGCAGCGCCGTGCAGCGGTGAAGTTCCCAAGCTGCTCATCATACGCTCCTGAAAAACGCAGAGTAAATCCTATCCACTCGCGACTTCTATACAGTATATAAATATATTCAAAGGTAACAAGTGTCGACCCACGATATTTCCATTCAGAGTCACGAGATACTAATTTATATCAAAGGACACTTAAGTAATAATGTAACACTAGATATGCTCGTACACGGCCAACAACAGCAGCCAAGTTCTAGGCTCCTATTCCCAAAAACGTAAACGGCTAATCCGTACGGATGCTATTGCAGAAACTCTGTTCCGTGATATCCGTTGGAGCCATTTACCAGTCTAATGCCCATTTGGTATTTTTTTCCAAGATTAAAATTTTATTTATAAAAATTACAATTTAACGAAGTACGTACACTGTGTACACTGGAGTAGAAATGCAGGCTTTATTTCAGCTAATTATAACTAATCCCTAAAATTCATATACATGTAATAGACTAATAATATTCAGTTAAGAAAAAATTAAGAGCTTAGACAACTTAACAACACATGCAATTTGATATGATTAATATTAATAGATACAAGTTTATTGTTTGAAAAACAAAAATCGTGTGTAACTCCGTACACTTGTTGGAAGTGAAACTTCTTTGCCAATTCAAACCTCGACTATACATCTCTTTGGCAGAGTACCTAGTCTCTTCCTTATTCGCGTTAGAAAAGTTTCACAGCAATGGTTTCGACGAAAACCGCTGCATTTTAACAATTGGGCCCTTGAAATTTCACTCCCATCTCGCCCAAAGAAGTTTTGTGTTGTAGCCGCATCGAAGGCGAAGATATCAACAGACGTTTCGGTCGATGATGGCGTGACTGCAACGTCGACCGAAACGTCGTCGGTGGTATCTTCGCCTCCGACGCGACGCGGGCTGCAACCCGGAAGCCAGGAAACTGCAGACAATGCGTTCTTTTACATTGTTGAGAGAGCACATTTGTTTGAAAAGAGAGAGAGTGTGTCCAGGACATGGGACATGGGGGCGTGGGTCTGTCGGCAGGTGAAGGACATCTGCAACGAGCTGGACGTGCGCTCGCTGTGCCACAAGATCCTGCAGAACGTGAGCATGCTGCTGCACGCGGACCGCGGCTCGCTGTTCCTGGTGCAGGGCGAGCGGCGCGCCGGCGGCCGCCGCCGCTGCCTCGTCTCCAAGCTGTTCGACGTGTGCTCGCGCTCCACGCTGCAGGAGATGGAGAAGAAGGACGAGATCCGGATACCCTGGGGCACCGGCATCGTCGGCTACGTCGCCGAGTCGGGCGAGCCGGTCAACATTCCCGACGCTTACCAGGTACGGTCGGTCTGTCTACCTTACTTCGCGCGTGGCCGCAGCGCACTAGCACGAACGGATGGGCAATCTGGGGAAAAAAAAAGTAAATGTTCTTTCACAATCTTAAAACTTAGAAAGTTCTTCATTGATGGGTTTGAAATTTTAACACAATGTAGTATTAGAATGCGTGCTTGTTTTTATGTAATTTTGTCACACCTGTGACGGATAAAAAAAGATGGATAAAAATATGCTTGTGTGTTCTGTTTTGTGAAGATATAGACATACAGATAGAGAGTATTTATGTATATATATATATATATATATATATATATATATATATATATATATATATATATATATATATATATATATATATATATATATGTATAAGCATCTCTTTATCTCTCTGTATTTCTATATATCAATTAATACATCTCTTTATTTTCATCTATCCATACCACTCCATATCTTTCAATCTCCCTATCTCTATGTGTGTACATATATATGTAAATTATATATATAT
Organism: Bacillus rossius redtenbacheri; assembly: GCF_032445375.1. NCBI lineage: Eukaryota > Metazoa > Arthropoda > Insecta > Phasmatodea > Bacillidae > Bacillus > Bacillus rossius. Next base: position 27,727,472 of record NW_026962013.1, on the reverse strand, counting down.
ATGTAAATTACATATATATGTAAATTACATATATATGTAAATTACATATATATGTAAATTACATATATATGTAAATTACATATATATGTAAATTACATATACATATCTGTCTATATCTCTGTATGTATCATCATATATATCTGTCTGTCTATATAAATATAGCTGTATAATTCTCTATATCTCTAACTCTTTATTTTTATCTCTCTATATACCTATCTACTCTATGTATATATATATATATTTCTCTTCTATACATCTCTATATATATATATATCACACTGTATTTCTGTATCACACTTTCTATCTCTGTCCCTCTCTTATCTCACTCAGTCACTCTCTGCCACTCTTTCTTTCTCTAGACACTTTCTTTCTCTAGACACTTTCTTTCTCTAGACACTTTCTTTCTCTAGACACTTTCTTTCTCTAGACACTTTCTTTCTCTAGACACTTTCTTTCTCTAGACATTCTTTCTTTCTCTATATATTTTTTTATATCTTTCTCTATATCTATCTCTGTATCTCTTTCTCGACTCGCACAGCACCATTTTTATTTGGTACCATAGAAAAGAGGAACTGACATAAAGTACTTAGGCTGGTAATTATCCGATACCACTTTACTTTTTAGAGTTCACAGTGTTTGGAGAGAGTCTTGCCAATGGGTCTGGTGGTATCGGATAGTTCCCCTATACAAAATAAACTCTTTAAAACAATGTTTTTAAGCCAATCAGTAACTTCAAGGACGACGATGGTTTTGATCATTAAGATGTTAAAAATACAACTAATAAATAATGAGAACAATAAAATATGATTCTTAGCATTATTAAAAGTATGATAAATGTTTACGTTAAATACGGAATAGATTCTACAATTAAATGATGCATAGGTAATGTAAGGGCCTACTAGGTGGTTGTCTGGCCCTGGAGTTGCCCTCGGTGGTGGTTAATTGTTGGTGCGATTGTTCTGATGTGCCGGCCACGGTGCTTCCAGGACGACCGGTTCAACCACGACATCGACGTCCTGACGGGCTACAAGACCCGCACGCTGCTGTGCATGCCCATCAAGGACTTCAACGGGGAGGTGATCGGTGTGGCGCAGGTCATCAACAAGCACCACGACTCGTGCTTCACCAGCACCGACGAGAAGGTGTTCGCCAGCTACCTGCAGTTCTGCGGGATCGGCCTGCGGAACGCGCAGCTCTACGAGAAGAGCCAGCTGGAGGTGAAGAGGAACCAGGTGAGTCCTGGCGGCTGCCGCTGGTGTGGTGCTTCGCGAGGATGCACTGGTGGTGGTGCCGGTACGCAGGGCCGTCGACAGAAACTAACGACTTGGGGGGGCAAATAATTTTTTCGTCTCCCCATCCCCCCTCTTCCATGTTTTCCTTACTTAAATATATTATTTGCAAACCCAAAATTAAAAAAACAAATGTACCCATGGCTATAAATGTAGATACGTTGATGTGCATGACTCAAACAATATGTAAGTTTTACAATGGGTTTTTATAGCAATAGACATGTAATTTTTATCATATCATAGATATGTATGTTGAAACTTAAAGAGGCCTCTCCTGATGCCCAGACCCTGGGAATTTTCCCCTCCTCTTCAACCTTCCTTCAAAGGGGCTTGGGTTTTTTCATTGATGTCTTCCAAACACAACAATATTAATTAATTTTTTCTCTCCTCTCACCCTATTTATTCCTAACTGGAGATGTATTGTATGCAATATAATATTTATCGTTTGGTTAATTGTTTATAAATAATTTTTGTGACTATTAATGTAAGATAAGTGAAGTATTGTTAGTAATATTTCATTAACATTTGTGTAGAAATAAATTTAAAGAAACTAACAAACTAGTTCTCTGTGCTCACTACAAATGTTTTGACTTTAATTAATTTTTGTATTTGATACTAATTGGCTGTCAAATTCACAGAACTGAATTAACAATAATTTTTTTGAAAAAAAAAAAATATATGTCCATAAAAATGTTACGTTTATGAACTATGTCCTGTATTTTTGAGCAGTGTATGTTTTCTGTCTTACCTCACATGGGGGAATACTTATAAATAAAGGTGTATGCCTACAGAGTGATAAATGCTGGTGTAAAAAACTTGGCTTTGACACACAACAGTATGAAGCTCAAGTGTATGCAGAAAGGTTCAGGAGCTAGCTGAACGGTGCGACTTGACGCAGTGATACTGTGTTTGCAGGTGCTGCTGGATCTCGCGCGAATGATCTTCGAGGAACAGAGCACCATCGAGCACATGGTCCTGCGCATCCTCACGCACACACAGTCTCTCATACAGTGCTCGAGGGTGCAGGTGGGTGCTCATCATTAAAGACCTGCAAAATTCGAGGATTAATTCGGTGGTAGGCTAGAATTCAAACACACATACCTCTTAGATAATTTTGCTATTGGCTTACTGTTCATCTGGACAAATCTCAACCAGTTATAAACCCTCAACCAAAGACCGATCGAATCACAGACAAACCAGCTGAGACGACTTGCAAGTCGGCAGCCAATGAACTTGCGTTATTTGCCCGAGTGTACAGGGGTATGTGCAGACTATACTGAAGGCGATCGAAACCGCGAATTTTGCAGGTCTCTACTCATCATGTACTTCCGTTGCTTGCTCTGCGGCGTCAGATCATTGGCAGCTTGAAATAAGTCACATTGCATATTTCACACAGTTACACTGTTGTGTACTGGCAAATACAGTGTGTGTGTAAAGTCGTGGTGCACTTCAGACCGATCACAGGAAAGCAACGAAACAAGATAGAAATGTGTAATCTTCACCAAATAAAAGGTAAAATCTAAAGTGTACGTATCAGGACGGTGCTCCTCCACACATGCCAACATTGTTCGTGAGTTTCTGGAGAAAACATTCCCCCAGTGGTGCTGTCATCTCCGGACCTAACGCTATTAGAATTTTACCTGTGGGGTTATGTGAAGCAACATGTGTACAGTGAACTTGTCAGTGACATTAATCATTTAAAATGGAGAATCAGCGACGTTATTCACTCTGTTACACCAGACATCCTTAACTGTGAGTGGGAAGAACTAGAATATAGTTTCGGTGTGTGTAGGGCAACAAATGGAGGCCACATCGAACTGCACTGAACAGGTATGCAAACTTGGAGAGTTTACCTTTTATATGGTGAATATATTACATTTATTATCTTGTTTCGTTGCTTTCTTGAGACTGGCCGAAAGTGCACCATGACTTTACGGACATACTGTTTATCAGTCCCTTACTGAAATGTATGTCACTTTAAGTACTGCCAATGTTATTTATGCCAGTAATTCTACAATTGATTTTCGTAAAACTTGGAATACCTGTCTACATTAAATATAAAATGGAAAATTTTTATTTCATATAGTTTTACACAGGCTTAAGGCAACAGTACCTAGAAATTGTGGGCTCAGAACCATTTGGGTACCGACTCTGTTCACTCATGAGGAGCCCGCATAGTCAGTCATTGTTAGTGAGGCAGGATGTTAAGTGCAACGCTCGCTGGTTCTTCTAGAGTGGTAAATGCAAGGCTCCGAACTGCCATGTAGTCTTCTCATGGTGATAGATAGGTAACAAATATATGTAAATAAATGTTTGTCTTCTGTATTGTAAAGATAAAGGTATAAATAGGAAAATATAGACATGACTAGATGGAGATATAGAGAGAGGTATAGAGGGATAGACATATGTAGAGAGATAGAGGGAGGGATATATATATATATATATATATATATATATATATATGAAGAAAGATTTAGAGATATAGATAAGGAATAAGATGGATATATAAAGATAAAGAGATTCCTTGTATATGTGTACTTACTTCAAACAAATTACAAAATAAAATTAGAGGCATAGCAATGCATGCTAGGCATTAGTTTGTCATTTATATAATTTCTACTTTCTAAATAAGGGACTCCAAAAACTATTCATTTAGATGGTGATTAATGATCCATTTTCATTATATATGAATTGCATTATATATTGACCTCTTTGTCAAATCTGTACAGAATCATGCTGACTATTATTCCATAGTCATTTGTCATTTCCTGGTGGTGATGGATGGGGATCCAATTCATTCTTAGTTGATGATGATATTAGTCATAGTTGGCATCAGTATTACATGGCTACTTTATTAAACAACATTTGTTTTTCTGTAGGTACTTCTAGTCCATCAAGCGTCCAAAGGAAGCTTCTCACGGGTATTTGACTTCGAAGCTAGCGACTTGAATGGAGAGGAGAACGATTCGCGGACCAGGCAAGTACCCCACCCCGTGTGCAAGCTGTGTTATTGGTTCGGCAGGCTTCGGCCAGCGCCCACTATCGTCTCCTCCTCCGACGGGGTGTGTGATTTGCGCTGTGCTCTCTGCTTGCAGCCCGTTCGAGAGCCGGTTCCCGATAAACGTGGGCATTACGGGTTATGTTGCCACTACAGGTGAGGTATGTAGAGGGGAGGCATCCATCGCTGGCTTGCTCGTCTCTGTTGTCGCTTGCTCTCTAAGCTCTGCCTTCCTTTGTGCTCTCTGTGGCTTCGCTGATAAAGTAGCATTATGTGGTTCTGTGATTTGAAATGTTGTCGAAAATGCAGCAGAGTTGCCAAAGCCAGTGTGGTGATGTGGTTCTATTTCTTTGCTGTTAACATTTGTGTTTTAATATAATTGTTCTTAATACCATTACCGGTAGGTAATAAAAAGTTTTTTTTTACTGAACCCATTTTTTCAATCTTTTTTAGAAAGCATTCTGTATGGCACCAATTTTATGTTTCTTTACGTACTCAAGTTAAATATGTAATAGATATCAGAAATCTATAGCAAGAGTTTATTCAGAGTGATTTTGCGTATTAAGTGTTTGGGATTCCAACGTGATATTGTACCTACTGAGAAGGATGTCCGTCATTATGCTCTCTTTTATAAGGGCTTTCTAATTTTTGTGACTGGAAAATGCAGACCTTTCATTCTAATGTGATAACTTCTTGAGAAAATCTGTCTCCGGATTTTTTTGCACAAATTATTAATTTAACAGGGAATAAATGGTTCTGTCATTACAGATTTGTTTAATAAATGTCTTGAAAACATTAATACAAAAATAAGTTTACAGATTAAAAAAAAACTAATACATCCCTTATTGCATGTTCGTAAAACACCAACAAAATATATATACATGTATAAACTTGTGATTTAATTACAAAAATTAAAAAAAAAATACCTGCAGATTGTAAATTTGTAGTCTTCCTCAACCCTTTAGATATTTATGTTCTGGAAGGATCTTGCAGAATTTTGATAACACATTTCAACCTTCTTGGTTACATAATGCAAAATGCATTTAATTGGCATAAAACTGGCCTTAAAGTTTACTGCAGCAAGCTATCTGAATCAGTAATAATTTGTGTATTTGTATTGGTGGAATAAAATGTCTCATATTGGCCTGTGCAAATTTTGTAATTTTAAATTTTAATGAAAGAAAGCCATTTAAATTACTTTTTAACTAATTTTATGTAAAAAAGAATCATTTGTGGCATTTAACATTATTTTTAGTTGCTTATTAAAAAATATATATATTCAAATAAAGAACAAAATAGTTCAATTTCTAAACATATCTTTTAGTTGTGGAAGTTAATGACATGGTACCACACGGTTTTAAGTGCTTGCATTTAATACGTACTGTGTTGATGTAGAAATAGTCATATGTGCTTTGCTTTAGTCTGTTGTTTTTAAACTTATTGTATGCTGCAAGTTGATGTCTGAAGTTGATTACATTTTAATGTGCACAAGACACGTGAATTTGATTTGGCAACATTACTATTAATCTATTTGACACTAATACTCGGTAACTTTTAAGTAATTTATTAGGTACTCTAAAGTAAACTTAAGATTTTAATTTTCCTGATTAGGTACATAGTTTAAATTTTAAGCATTAAAATCTAAATTTTTGTTTTACTTAACATGATGCAAATAATACAGTCTTGGCTGTTATTGTGTGCACTTAAGTTCACAGGTTGTTGCTTTCTGATAGGTTTAGAGTTTTCTTATTTTCTTATTATGTGTAAAGTTTTGTTTTACCATTTCACTATCCCCTTTATCTATAATTCATGCAGTTAGTTATGATTATTGCTTCTTTAGAATGATTGTTGTTTTAACTTTGCACATAACATATCTTTTCACATACACTTTTATCATCTTGGGTAAAAGAATTTATGTGAACAATTATTTTATCCATTGACAGTGCATTTTGGTTCAAGTTATGCAACATTTGTTTTGATTTGTTTTTTCCAGACTGTAAATATTCCAAACGCGTACGAAGATGAGAGGTTCGATTCTTCGGTGGACGAAGGCACCGGGTTCAAACACAAAAGTATTCTGTGCATGGCCATCAAGAACTCGTCGGGGCAAATCATCGGCGTTATCCAGGTGTGCTTGAACATTCGGAGAGTAATGCAACTTTGAAATTCAATCATTGAAAAACCCTTCTGGTGGTTTTGTTAGTAAAACTGGGCTAATTATTATTATTTTTTTTTTGCAACAGCTCATAAACAAGTTTGATGACCTGCCCTTCACCAAAAATGACGAGAACTTTGTGGAGGCGTTCGCGATCTTCTGCGGTATGGGGATCCACAATACGCACATGTGAGTTGTCTGCATTTTTATGTTAATGTGATTACTGATTAACCATTTAAACTACTCTTTCTTACATTAACTAATGTTTTATTTATTGGTCCCGTGTAAGTGCTTTATTTAGCTACATAAATAGGATCCTGCATACTGGTTTTTCAGAAAACACTGTCAACGAAACTTTAAAAATTATATTTCTGAGCATAAAATTAGAATTCTTTCCAAATAATAGGTAATTAACAGGCCTTGCAAAATAGTGTTATGGTAGTTTTACACATTTTGATGTTTAAATATTTTGGCTCTCAGTATTTGGTAAGAGTAATTTCATGACAGGAATGGAAGTCGTATGGAACAGAAACGTGTAACCATGGTGCTGCCATCTGTGTCAGATGGTGAAAACCAAATTTGGTAGAGACAAAGGGAAACTTAATAGCATTAACTGTTTAATTAATTTTAACAAGATGGGCAGTGTTCAAATAAAAATCCAGGGTCTAAAGTCCAAAGCCAGTAATCAAAATTTTTTTTAAAGTCGTTGCTTTTTTGGGAGCCTTTTCATTTACAGTTTAATCTTTCGCTCTGCAGCAAATTCTAGCAGCGGGTGCAGAAACTGTGCGAGATTTGTGTCGAGAAATGTTGTTTGAAAACACAATTTTCGAATATATTTATCACTCTCGGCATTATTTTAAGGAATTATACGTAAAATTTTGTCAGAAAGTGTAGTTACAACTTGAGAACTCATTGAATTGCTCGTTACTGAGGTTCAATCTTTACTCATCACTGGCAAGTACTGAAAGGCTCTCATTTTTTTAACACTGATTTAACATAATATCTTCGACACACACCATTGCTGGTTTACTATGGTAATCTTGCAGTTAAGATAACTTCTGATGTAAATAATGTTTTATTGTTATTTCATTGATAAGAATTAATTTAAATTTGACAAATTTAACTACTTAATCTTATAAGGGTCCTTTGTCTTGTGTTTATGTTTGTGTTGTCCCATTTTTATTGTTGTGTTTATCATTGTGTTTTGTGTATGTTATTGTTGTTTCTTTATGTAATAATTGTTAAGTGCCTACCTGTTAAAGGCTTTGACTGTTGGTAGGCACTCAAATAATAATAATAAATAATAAATAAAAATTAGGCCTTCACAAATACTAGTTTTTTGATGCAAAGCTAATATCAAATAAAATGTTTAAAATATTCACGAAGTCGTATCAAATTGTGAATATAAAAAAAAACACTATTGAAGTAAAAACAAAATTGGTTGTCTGTAAAGTCGGTTTACGGACGATAGTTTACAATAACATCATAACAAAGCATTGATTAAATGATTGCATACTTTTATGAATAAAATTGAATCATTTTTATTTTAATAATAAAAGAATAAATACTTGAAATTATACTAGTAATCAGATTTTTAAAATGCAAGGATAACTAACCTTTATTGCCGAAATTATTGTGGTAATAAGCAATCAAAAACACAGATTAAAAATAGTCAAGAATATTTTACATTTTTATGTTTTCCAGTGCTCAAAATGATATGCAATTGTGGCCCCGGGCACAAAATTTTATTTATAATTCATTAATAATAACACCCATCGCGATAAACAAAGGAAAATATGTATTAACGAGTGCCTGGTTCCCACGGCTGCTGATAGAGAGCACGATTCGTTCGGTTCGCGTCCGTCACCGTAGATAGCAGCACCGTAGGGGAATAATATTATTTCGTTTTTATAATACGATTTTATAACACATATGCATCCCAAATACACCAAACTTATTTATAATATGTTACAATATTTTTTAAAACATTGTGCAAAAGATCCCGGGTGTAATTTGAATTATTATGTGTAACTGTAAAATACCATTGTTCGTTAAAAACGTATTTGAAAAATTAACATTACTTTTAAATAACCGTACCGATTGTGCTGAAAATCAGTGGACAATCGTAAAATTATATCATATTAATAATTCAAACGACGAAAACATGATTGAAAAGTCAAATCGATAGTGGTTCTAATCGAGTGGAAGAGAGATACGGCGCATGCGTACAATGAGCGTAACGGAACACATCCGTAGTGGGACAATGTGCGTTACGGGACATTTTTTCGTGCGTGCAGCCGGCGTTAATTGATGGCGTTCATCGATTTATTAGACGTCACGCCAAAAAAGTTTGTAATGTTTGAACTGATTTAAGTGACTAACCAATTGGACCCTTTAGAGTAGATCCCTGTTGTAATGTTCCTGCTTAAAAGTTTACCTGCTTTTAATGATTTTTTTTTCCTTATGCCCTCTTGAAAACATGAGTTCTACTGTATATATATAAATTCAATTAAAATGATAAAATAACCATGCATAATATTAATATTCAGCATTCATAAAAGCAAATTGAATGACTTTTTTTTTTAAGTAACCGACTTTATTCAAGCAAAACATGTAAACCTCAATAAAACAGAATATTTCATGAGGAAATCTAGGGCTTTCAATGTTTTAAAACTTTGCAACAAAAATGAAGCTTCACATCAGATGTGAAGCTTCAAATAAAATGAATAGAAAATCTCCTGGCAAAATCATATTGAATATTAAAAATTGAGCTTCAATTGATTCATTTAGTTGAAGTATCGCACATGCCTAGTTATCATAGAGAAAACAATAGGAATGGACTACAAAGAATGAATATAGTCATATCTCATTATAATGCACCTGAGTAAAAACCCTACAATTTTGGTACTACACAATAAAAGTACTTTATACTGAACTTTTAGTAAAAAAAGGTTGTAGGGATATAAAAATTAGTACTGAAAAGTGAGAAATCTTCTAAAATAAGGTACATTGTTACAAGGTTTAACCGTGCTTGAATTTTTTTGTCAGGTACGAGAGAGCTGTAATAGCGATGGCAAAACAGAGCGTTACTCTGGAGGTGTTGAGTTACCATGCTTCAGCGTCATTGGAGGATGCACAAAGACTGAGGGTAAGTGTCGTTTAAGTTTCTTTCTTACTCCGAATCTTTTCCTTCTTGAACATTTTTGGTGTTTTCTTGTTAGTTTCTGCGGAAATTGATAGACCTCTAGGGCACAGCGGGTGGGAAGGGGGGGGGGGGGGGGGGGGGTTGAGAGGATGGTTTGATTTTGCGATGGTCACAATTTTTTTTATAACTTTTTGTAAATTTCAAAAATTATTTAAGGTTCTTTACACTAAACAGTTAGCATTTTGAATAGTATATTTATGTAAAAAAAAATTTTTTTTCTATGTGTAAGCAGGCTTGAGGTATGTAGGTCTTATTGAAAAGTAAAATAACTCCCGATTCATTAAATAAACCATTAAATAACACCTAATCACCCTTTCTACACAGAAGTACAACACTTAACTCCCGATGAATAGTGATAATCACTATCTAAAATTATACAATAATATAAATATTTAAAAAATTCCTTACACTATCACCAAAATTATTAAATGCATCTATTAACTCCCCCAAATTTACTTTCTCAATTACCTCCACAAATATAGTCTTTTTACACATGACACCTCGATTTTCAGAAACAGTATATAATTTGCTCTCTCACTTTTTGGGTCACTTAACAGAATGTAGATATTGCTCTAGTTTTGATTATAACTGCTTGGGTACCTATTTATTATACATTATAATTTATAATGTTTTGGGCCCGAAATAGTCGCCAAGTTGTTGATGTTGTATTTGATATTACGTACTAAGCTGGGCTGGTAGACATACCATTGTATTGAGTGATATATATAATGTTCTCAGTTTATGTCTGGAATGTGAATTAATTACATTTTTCATTGTCTCAAAATATAAAAATTAACATAACATAAACCTGCTTGTTGCATTTTTTTTTGTTGGGAATTTAGATAATTAACAACTATGTTTTACCACAGGATTACTGTTCTGATCATTACCTACTACACTTAATTCCATACTAGCAAAAACCCACAGCTTTACTCTCACAGTCTTGGGGCATTGCTGATATTTTACCATTTCAAGAAAAGTATGTGTTAAATTCCACATAAAAGTTTTTATTCATAACAAAACCATTTAAGAATTATATTTTCTTAACTGGTGATGTGTAAGCCTTTTTAATTTTAGTATAAAATATTTGATATTATTTCCCATTTTAGTGTGTTCGAAGATTTAGTTTACTTTTATGAAATTATTATTTTTGAGTTTCAAATACTGTAAGTAGCCATTTCCTATAGTATTTCAAAATTTCATTCAATGTACATACTTTTTACCTCAAAACAGTTTTATTATTAGTATATATTTGTTTACTGCATATTGGGGCTGTTAATAAAATTCTTATGATTCACTAATAGAGATTAAAAGGGATTTCTTTGAATCTAAAGAATTATGTTTAAAGTATTGTAACACTAATTATGTGACACATGTAGAGGATGTTATGTTATATGTTATGTTATATGTATATGTTATATGTGGTTGTTTTTGTATTTATCTGTATTAGAACAGAACCCCTAGGTATTCCTGATGTAAAGGAAAGGAAATGTTTCAGAAGTTAAGAATTCCATCTTCGCAGCATTATCACCTCTACGATTTCAAGTTTGATGACATACACATGGATGATGATGACACACTCAAGGTAAACTGATCAACTTTTAAAACTAGTATTTTTATCTGTAATTAATAGATAGAAGATTTTGTGGTTTTATTTTTAGGTCAATTTAGTTTTTAAAACAGGCGATTTCAGTGTTTTTTTTTTTATGAATTCCATTCATATATATATATATATATATATATATATATATATATATATATATATATATATATATCATGTTTTTGAACACACATGACTCATACAAATGTTTTATGATACTTATTTCACCAAAACAGTGACATTTTGACTGATAGATGATACACTCGGAAAAAAAAAAATATTTGCAAGTATTTGTTTTAAATAATGTACCAACGTTGTACTGTAAAAATTAGTTTTTAATAACAGTTGGAAGATCAAAAAGAACCAACTAAATTATAAATTTTTCTTATCTACAAAGTACATACATTTTTTTTGCAAAAACTTCATACTGAATACATTACATTCATTAAATTTAATATATTAAATACTACATTTTTGTGATTTGAGTTAAGTGTTTACTCAAAATGCTAATTAATTTTATGATGTTTGTTACATTTCAGTGCTTTATGGTGTATTAACTTACATTTTGGTAATATTTTGGTTTTACTGCAATTCACCCTCAAATCTTGTTGCTAGTAATTAGTACAATTATATTTTCATGAGGTACATTGCAATAATATAGTTTAGATATGTTTTATTCCAATGATGTAAAATGTGAAGTAATTTTTTGTGTTCTCATATGTTGCGTATTTGTGTGCTGTTTAATTGTTTAATTTCAAATGTATGAACTAATACATGTTCCTAATAAATTTGCAGATTATTTTTTTTCCCCATTAATTATTGTGGTTTTATATTTGACAGTTCCTATGTTGGGTACATCATGTCTTGAAAACTGCTTCAAATAATAATAATTTTTATTTTCTCTTCTCCATAGTTGAGGTTGAAATATTGCATATACTATTGAGTTAGTGATAATACTGTGTGTTGTTCGACACACATATAGGCGACTTACATTGTTGACCTACTTGCTTTCGCTAAGCACAAATTTATCGTTGTAACTAGCAGACACATTTTTATTTACTCGTATATAATAATCGGTGATGAGTCAAATCCAAATTTCGAATTTGACTATAAAACAGTATGTACTTTGAATCTACTACTTAAATACAAATATAAATTTCATGGGTCAAAAAATAAATTTAAAATTACTATGGTGTTAAATAAAACCTCAATCCCTTTTAATGTTCCTTTTAAGAAATAATTTTTTTAATCACTACTTATTAGGATTTCATTTATATAGTAACATTAAAATTACAATAATTTTGTGGACACAAATATGATACTTATGTGTGATTAATAAAAACTAATGTACCTAATATAATTCAGAATTGTCAGTGCTGAATCTTTGAATTCACCCATTTCCTCAAATATTTTTTAAAAATATTTTTTTAAATTACATAGTAAATATTACAGTTACAGGAAATTCAATGTTACTATATCTCTGTGACTTAGTTGGTTTTATGTTTTAAACATCCATTTTTATTTCGTTTTAATAACACAGAATTTTTATTACTCATTTCATGTAAATTATTAATTTTTTCTACTGTACACATTTATAAAGTATAATACACTTTTGACAATATGTATTAAAAATTTAATTTAAACATTTTGCAATTATAATTTGATGGGCTCCGCCTAATTCTTGGTCTGAAGTGTCTTAGACCGGTAATTAGAAACAAAAGTTTTGCCCGTGTATCTTATTTTGCACCATAGCTATAATAGCCCCAATACATTTCATATCTGTGAGGAGGAAAGGGTCATAACTTGTCTCTGTAACTGTGTGGGTTGTCGTTTTCGAACCGTGATTGACTGGAGCCTGGTTGTGACTTGCTGGCAGGCCTGTATACGAATGTTCCTAGACCTGGACTTCATTGAGAGGTTCCACATAGAGTACGAAGTCCTCTGCAGGTGGCTGCTGAGCGTCAAGAAGAACTACCGTCACGTCACGTACCACAACTGGCGACACGCATTCAACGTCGCGCAGATGATGTTCTCTATCATCACGGTTTGTCTGCTTTGTTAGCATCGGGTTGCGCTTGGAAAAAATTTTGAAAATTTCACAAACTCATTTGATGATCTAGCAAATATTATGCCTTTAGGTACCTTTTTTGGTGATTTTGTAGCTACATGCTTATTAACATATGAATATCTTGTTGGACATTACAATGTACTTCTTGACTCATTTGTAAAAACTTTAACACAAGGTTAGTCCATAATAAAATTAAATGAGCTTGTGAAATTTTCATGACCTTAGCCGTAGTAAAATTTTAGCTGTGCATAGAAATCTTGTAAAGTCAACTCTGCCACATAAATTAGTCGATTGCAGAGACGTGCATTTGAAGATTGAAGTTGTATTCTGTGAGGCTGAGTGAAACACAACACGTTTTAAGCACAATAAACAAAGATACAAGAATGCACAATAGTTGTACTAAGAAATTTTTTTTATAGGATTGATATGTACAGGGGCTTGCATAATAAAATTTAGTTTCAGAAATAAGTGAATATAAAATGTTTTGAAACAGCACAGAACCAAAGTTAAGTTGTTTTTACTTTTTTAGTTCTAAAGGTTTCTTAAATTTTGGGCGTGAATAATATTTTATTTCTGTGATAGTGATATAATATTTAGATAATATGTAAATGTTAATTGTAATTTTTATTGTTCAGTTGTACTTATTGAAATTGATCAGTAATTTATTTAAGAGTAGCTACATTATGTACATTATTTCCTTTTAAGACTTGGGGTGTGTTTATAAGCAACTCAGAGGGTCCAAGAAATTTCTTTATCTTTTCCAACTTTGAACCTTTTTAAACTATTACTGAAAATTATACATTTGAATAACTTAATGAATATTCAAATTAATATTCATACATCATTTGTATGAATACAATGAGAAATACAAAATACATAAAAAATTACATTAATAAGTTTAATTTGCAAAGAATGTGAGTTTATTTCAAAACCTTCACTCATCCTGAAAAAAAAAAATGCATTTCTAAGGAAGGTATGTTATATTTGCTTCGGGTTCTGTACCACTGTGATGGTTACAAAGTAAATAAGTTAATCTTGTTACTTAGTACCACTGAGTTTTGGTGGAGAAATATTGATGCTTAATATTTACATATGTTGTTTTCATGTTTGTACATTTGAGACACACATTTCAAAAGCATACAAGAGCTTGATATGTTTGTTGTAGGCAACACAGTGGTGGAAGATTTTTGGCGAAATCGAGTGCTTGGCACTGATGATCGCGTGTCTGTGCCATGATCTGGACCATCGAGGGACTAACAATTCATTCCAGATAAAGTAAGCATTTTTCTTATGATACCAATTAACATAAATCGATGCTATTAGAAAAAAACCTAAATTAAATGCTTAATTTTCAAGTTTCTGCTCCTAATAGGCAACATGCAAATGGAAGAAATGGTGTTAAAATTGTTGATTTTTTTTGTTAGTAGGTTTTATTTGTATACTGCATGAAAATATTCTGGCAAAAATAACTTTTTAGCTAAAATTAATTATTTACAAAAATGGCACAAGGTTTTCTCTTAGATTTGCAAACTCATTTCGGATTTAGCTGTCATAACATATAGTAGGTCATTTTAAGTTGAGATACTAATATTTATTGAAATAAAAATGGTAACCTAGTTACAAAAGCTCAATTTATAAATTTGTTTGATACAAGTATTGAGGTTGTTTTGTTCGGGCGTACACTAATGAAATAATTTTGTGAATTACAGTATGGTCATATTGCAACATCCTTAATACTTAAAGGCCTATTACTAGAGACCCGAAAATTTCACAGATTCGTCTGGCTTCAGAGTAGAATTTAAGGTGGTAGGTGTGTTCAACCCATGTTTACTGCCCCATTGGTTGATTTTTTAGCGAGAGCATGTTTATCCTCGTTAATTGGCACTACCCGATTCGCTTACTCCCCTCCCAGCTGGGCATCGTTGGCTCTCTGTCATAGAGGGGTGTGTCCAAGTAACTGCGGGGCAATCATGAACACAGTGCAAGAGAGTGGAGGTTTGCATTCTAACTTGCGACTAAATGAATGCGCGAAATTTCCGTGTCTCTACCCATTACACTCTTGGCAAGTGCTATGGAGAGGCATGGATGACTTGTGTGTGATATTTTGAAGTGAAAGTTTTGTTTCTTAAAAACTTAAGGTTTTGATTAGGGATGGGCCAATCAAATTCTCAAATACTATCAAATTCTTAGTATTCGAACGATTCAATATTTAAAGAAAAATACATAAAGAAAAGTATTGGAGGAAATCAAGTAAATTAGAAAATTCAGCACTGGTAACCTCTGAAGTTTACTAGGTCAATTTTTTTTCTTCATACCTATCATGTTACCATTCCCCAAGATAGTGTAGTTTAACATGCAATAATGTAAATAAAATTACAATATGCATTGATTCTGGAAATTTAGATTGTGAAACAAAACATTTGAAGGGTTGAATATTTCACCACCATAGCTAACGATTTTATTTCGTGTGCATTATTTTATTTTTGATCCTCGAGACCTAGATTTGTATTAGAGGTGCTCTTTTGGATTCAAATTCGAGAAAATAGGGATTTGGCCCATCAATAGTTTTTTTTCTATTTGTTTTTTTAAATGACTGGATGATAATTTGCAGAATTTATACTCTTACTTTGAATTTTAAATAAATACAAGAATGTATGGGCACCAGGGATGTCGGAACGTTTTCATGAGGGAAGGGGGCGAAAAGATGAATCACACTTACCTCAGTCATCGAGTGGGGGGTGCGGGATGCAAAATTGTGCTATATAATGAGTTTCCGAACCAAAATATTAAATATACCATTCCAAGAATTTGATGACGTAGTATGTATTAAATATGGATTAAAATATCGTGGGTAGTGGGTGACAAAATAACCTAACACATGTGATCTACCCTTTATCTTCGGTCTTGAATTTAATGTCAATAGATATGATTTTCTAATCAATGTGTTCACCAATGCAATGTTTGTAACTACTGGTTGAGAAAAATACTACTAGGACCAAGCATTTATTCTGAGAAAAGGATGGGGGCAAAATGCTGCTCTCGCCCCCCCCCCCCCCCCCCCCATGCATAACAGCACGGGGGCGACTCGCCCCTGCTGCCCCCCCCCCCCCCCTGTTCCGACGTCCCTGATGGGCACGGTGACTTACCTAATGGTCCTTGATGTTTGTCCGGGAAATGGAACTGTAGAGGATGTGCGTGATGGGCTTGCAGAGCGTCATCCCCGCTGGCCAGGTTGTACTCCACGTCGACGATGGAGCACCACCACTTCGACCAGTGCCTCATGATCCTCAGTAGCCAGGCAAGCAAGCACCTCCGAGTGATCTCAAACGGCAGATTGCATGGTTTGGATAATCTGACCATATTTTACTAGTAAAGCAAGAGCAGCAAAAATGTCAAGTTTTTTTTAATAACTTTTTTTTTAAGTTTTTAAAAACTGAAACCCACTATAAAAAAAATTGGTTGTCTGTAAAGTCGGTTTACGGACGATAGTTTGTGACGTCGTAACAAAACATTGATGAAATGATTGCATACTTTTATGTAGAGATGGTTCGAGTCTTGGTTTATCGAGTCGAGCCGAGCCGAGTTGGGTCAGATTGACTCGACTCGAAAACCGAGTCACATATTTTATCAAGTTCGAGACTCGAAACACGTTTCGAGTTAAGTACCAGCATCGTGACATTATAGCACTTTATTATAGGTTGTCTTAACGTTTTCGCCAAGTCATTAATACAGCAAGAAATGATAATGACCTTTAAACAAAACAAATCCCGTGCAAACCTAACCTTGCCCGCTACCGTGCTACGGCGCTATAATAGGTACAAGTGCAACCAAACCTAGGCCTACCTTCATTTATGAACGTGACGTCGTAACGTGATTTTGTCGATAGTGGCGACAGTTTATAGGACAAAATTGTGTCACATGACCATTTTATATTAAAAAAAATGCTTGGAAAACAGCGTGCACTGTTTTCATTTTGTTTTCCATCCTGTGTTTACTTCAAATACGGTACCGCATTTGTTTACAAAATACGTAAATGGATTTTCATTGAAGAAAAATTTGTTGCAAAACGCACATATATTAAAAATCATCACGTTTATCGTGCCCCGTTTATAATAACTCGTATAGACAAGAGATTTCCGTAACCTAAAAATAAAAACATAAAATAATTATCTTGTAATATTTAGTAAATAACACCAAGCCGTGATGCGTGAAAATGGCTGCGTGTTAGGCCAGCCAGCCTTGCATTTTGGAACTAAATTTGGCTGTGCTCCGCTACGCAGCGCTGCGTGTCAATAACGTTTAGGATAAAATTACTTTCTTTTTGTTTGAATAAAATATAATAATAACAACGCTCATGCATTTTATTTGGCAATCTGTTACTGATCGCCAAATCAAATGCATGACATATTTATTTAAAAACATATCGATATTCTTGTAGTTGTAACAAGTTCCGGGCGAATAATCTTGCCGCGGAAAGTGTATTTACATTGAGAATGTGACAATGTGACAAGGCCTATATCCCTTGAGCTGTTTGTTCATGTGGGGATCTGCCGGTGGATCGGAAAAAAAAAGTTACGTAACTCGTAAAGCCTTCTTTTCACAGACGAAAGAGCCAAACTCACGATCGTAAATCTTCGTTTTTTTTTTTGTTCATTGTAAATAAATATGGCGGTGTTGATAAAAGGAAATACCATAAACAAGGCAACGGTATTTATTTGTACGCCGCCATATTTTTCGTTTGCAGTGTGTCCGAGAATGTTTATTTTGGACAACTCATGATAACTATGGTCAATTAGGTTAGGTTAGCTACATTATAAATACTTTAAAACATTGTGGACGGTTGATATGGTTAGGATAGCTACATTAAAGATACTGTGAAATCATGCTGAAATAAAGCTTAGTTTTTTATATTTAAATAACATAATGATTTGAATTAATCATTTAAAATATTTAAATAACATAATGATTTGCTAATTAATCATTTAAAATATTTAAATAATGCAGATACATCTTGGATACACAATTTTTATATCAATGGGTGTAGTAATATTTTATTTATCATATTCGACGCAAAAAATTATAAAATTATGAAACTCGAACTGACTCGACCTCTTCAAAAATTTTGTGACTCGAACTCGACTCGACTCGAAATATGAATTGCTAAACTCGGCTCGACTCGACTCGAAGCCAAAAAACCTCAACTCGTCCATCTCTACTTTTATGAGTAAAATTGAATCATTTTTTATTGAATTACCACTATTTTGTATGGATACAAAGAAGGAGTTAAATGAAATCTACAATGTAATTGATAAATTTACTTTTATTTGCACTCATTAATTCAAATATGTTTATTACTTTAACAAAGAGATTATTTTAACTATAACTTTTATACATGTTTGCTATTTAACTTCTTCCAATCTGTGTTATTCTGTTTAAGGATAGGACGATGATAGGAAAAGTAGGAAATGAATGGGAGTGTTTCAAGTTTAATGTGCCTCGAAAAAGTCAAATCGAAGGTTGTTCCAATCGAGTGGAAGAGAGATAGATGCGATGCAAGAGTAAAATGAGTTTAAGGGGACACAGCGTAACGGGACAATGTGTGTAACAGGACACTTTTTTGTGCGTGCAACCGGCGTTCATCGATTTATTAGATGTCACGTCAAAAAGATTTCAATCAAAGTTTCTCATCATTTTGAACACAGGATAATTTCAAAATTTAACATGAACCACTTTTTCTGTCATCTAGAGCAAGACGTACTTTAGATAGTGTAAATGGTTTAATGAACTAAAATGCTCTGGTGGTATATGTCAATAAGGAGTAGTAGAATCTGCAAGATATGTTTACTACCCTGATACCTTATTGTAGGATTTGCTAATTTTTGTTTGTACATAATTCATAGACTGACAGATGATGGCAGTTTGAAGTGATACGGAATTCATGTAAGAAATTTTTTATAGCTTTATGTTTTGAATGTATTCAGCCTAAAATTTACAAATATCTTTTGGGAAAATTCAATATTAAAAGAATTTTTTAAAATATGTTTTATTGTTAATTTGTTTTACTGTTGTATTCTTAATTTGTAAGTATTTAGAAAATAATAGTTTCTTTCTAAAATATATTTTTCAAAGATTTTTTTTTTTTTAATTTTCATATTTTTTGTTTCTTAGGGAAATCAGATTTTGAGCAATGTGTCGCCAGAAGAATACTCCAGGATAATCAAGGTCTTGGAGGACGCCATTCTGTCAACGGACCTGGCAGTGTATTTCAGGTGAGATAACACTTTTTTTAATTATTTTGTTTAATTTTTCTTCATTTACTCTATAAAAAAGTGTTTATCAGTTATTTTCAATTTATAACTTGCCTACAAAATATTATATTATTGATTGGACATATCTCTACCGTGGCACATCAATATTTACGTTGCCAACATTAGAATTTTTGGGTTGAGAATTGAGATTTTGTGATTGTATTGGATAAAACTTGTGGAAATTAAGAAAGGATTAATTTGGTATTGGACTGAGAGAACATAATGCTTATGAATCATTTCATTTCAAATTACTTTTGTGAAATGGAAAATACTGCAAAAACAGTCATAGTGATCATACTATCAGTACCATTCATCTTATTAAAATTAAATTTTTTTTTACTCTGGAATGCCAGTTCATTTGTTAAATGAAACTAAATCTAAACATGATTCAACTCTTATCATTAACATTTTAACATATAAAATTATTTGGCTTTATGTTAAAGGTACGTATGTACTTTGGTAGTAACAAAATATTTAGACCAAATAGTTTCTGATAATTAATTAAGTTTTCCAATTTATAGTGTATTTATTCATACTTCTGCTTACCCTATTTTCACTGTAAAGTTTAATTTTTCTTGAAACGCACAAATTTTAGCCCATATTTTTGTTTTTATTTCAAATGTAGCATGTATTTTTCATTATTAATAAAATAAGTTATCTATATATATAAAAATGAAACCTGTTTTCCTTGGTCACGGCATCACGCGTGAACGGCTGGACCGATTTCACTAATTTTTTTTTGTTGTGTTTGCTATGGTCAGGAGAAGGTTCTTATGAAAGAAAAAATTTAACGGAAAATTAGGAAATTTAAGAATACTGAACCACCATATATAAAATTATTTCCAAACTAACCCAACACTTTGTACAATATAAATATTTTTAAAGTAACCTTATGACGTTTGACATAGAATTGACAGAATGTTTGCTGCAAATATCTTCAAAGAGGATGTAAAGAAACTGTATCGTTTAGGAAATATTTATCAACATTAACGTTTTACTACATATTGTACCGGTACATTCGGTACAGAGCTGCTGGCGCAGGCTATTCTGGCTGTGTACATTCTGCCTAGGCCATTGTCATGCCATAATTCGTTATTACTGTGTTGTAGTTTAAAAATAGAAAAACAAATCAATACAATATGTAAACATTTTCTATGTTTGTTTTTGTGTGATATACTTGCTTATAAAGAAGAATACAACCGTTTTCTTTAATTTACAGTTGAATTTTCATTTTTGAACTTTTTTAATGTAACTTTATGTCGTTTGACATATAATTGTTTTAAAGACTAAGAAGATTTTTGTTTGCTAATAAGTGTTTGTTAATCATGGTAAGTTCACAGCTTCATATTGATTTTTAGAACTTTTTGGTGACTACACAATACTATAATTTGGTATACATGGTTATACAGAAAATGTATGAGAGCTTTTTATTTTCAGTTGGATTTTCTTTTTTAACAATGCCACCAACCAGACGTAAAAGGAATTATGGATTCATTTTTATATGGAGGATATTATAGATTCCAGTTCAAATTGAATAGGTACTCATACCTAAGATAGGTCAGCTATACAAAATAAAGTAGTGCATCATTGCTATGCTAAGGCGGTACGAAGTTCGCCGGGTCAGCTAGTAATTTATAAAAATAAAACAGTAAAATATTGCAACTACCAAACTGTTATAGTTTTCACAGTCATTTACTGTACGAAAATTCACAATCTTGTCCGGCTAAGACGTTCATTATTTGTTGAACGTGCAGAAAACACTTAACAATTTTTTTGCTGGATGTTTCATGTAGTTATGTTTATAGTTCCTTTCCCCAGCTATTTATTGACTCAAAACTATTAATGATTGCTTTTAAATAAGAGTTTTAAATGAGTTTTTGTAATTATATTATTCTTAAATTGAATATACAGGCTAGCTACGATGTGCAGTACATACTAAATACGTTATCAGCAAAACTCACCGTTTTTGCTGCTCGCTGTATGCTGTTCACTCGTCACTGTTCTCTGCCTTTATGATAAATATTCCTAGTGACCCCTGGACAAAGAAACTTAAGTTCTGGTGGACTATCTGGCCACCCTTGGGCCCGCACCATGCATCTAGGGCCTAGTTAAAAGTCCAAAAACTCAACATGGCCCTCAACCCCAGACTAATAATTAATAAATAATATCCAACTAATCACAAAATTACACACTAAAAAACCAGGCAATCGCGAGCACATAGCAACAGCATCTCGACCCAACTAGAGTCTTTACTACGCTTACATAATTCACATGACCGTCACTGTCTCTTTTTACCCTAACTTCCGTGTCATTAGATGTTGCATCATTCTGTTTACAGACGAAGACCCATAGAAAAGAATTTTTAAAAAAAAATGTGAAAACTTAGAGTGAGAAAAATAGGTAAAATTAAATTTAGACATTATCACAATAAAGTAAACAAACTATCAGAAATATATATATTAAAAAAAATGTAAATTATGATCATGAAAAATTTTGCACACACACAAAGATCTCTTATTAGAAACAAATGGCCATTATTTTAATAGTACTGAAAAATCTAACCAAGCACTGGAAATGATCAGCTGCACAGATAAAAATATAGGCTACACACACACACACACATTCACAGATATTTATATATGCACACATTCATTAATAAAACAATTCATTGGAGAAGGCAGTCTGGGTTGCAAAAACTGGATGCAAAGATCTTGACAATCTTTTTTTTTTTTTTTTAAATTAATCACCCAATTACAAAATTCTTTCTCAGTGATATACCATAACATTTATTCAATCTCACACGCATGTCTGTACCTCGGAGCTAAAAAACATCAATTCATTTTTTTTTATGAAACTGGTGTAGTTGGCAGCATGTCCGTGATTTACATTTTTCGCTTTGCTTGTTGGTATAGTGCACTAGTACCAATATGTCCGAAGTACATTAAAAAAAAAAAATTGAAATATTAAAATATTATCTTGAAAATATTATTTGTCTAGTAAATAAAACAAAGAATAATTTGTTAAAAGTTTAATAAAGAAATTCCTCTTACTAGTGAAGACACTTAAAATAAATAAATTTAAATCAAATCGAAAACCTGCTCTCATGAAAAGTTAAATTTTGTGACATGTGATGTGTGTAAGTGGCAGTCACGATATTATTTTTACTGTTACTGATAAGTGCCTTTGTTGAACGCCGGACGGCTAAATGGGGTGTGGCTTGTGACGACGGCAACATCCCTTGGGGCAACGCGCGAGCGTGACGTGTTCGCAGGAAACGAGGCATGTTCCTGAGCCTGGTCCGGACGGAGTCGTACAACTGGGGGCGGGAGGAGCACCGGGAGCTGCTCCGGGCGATGACGATGACCGTCTGCGACCTGGCCGCCATCACGAAGCCCTGGGAGGTCGAGAAGAGGGTGAGTCGCGTTCCTAGTGGAATGACATTTACTTTAAGGGGCCCGCCTCGTCAGGGTTGTATGTGTGTTAGTGAGGCGGGATGATAAGAGCGACGCTCGCCGGTGCTTCTAGCGCTGTGCCGCCTCTAAGCGCAAGGCTCTGAACTGGCGCGCAGTCTTCTCGTCGTCGCAGGATAACTGTGAAATTTGAGCGGTGACCGTAACATTATATGGCGGATAAATGAAGATACAGGTGTGATGCAAGCCCCTTAAGTGCTTTAAAGAATATGTACCAGTTGTTTTACGCCTAAAATTTACTCTGAAAACATGCGTTTTAGCCATTTTAACTCTTCCAAAAATACTGTTTAAAAACTTTACCCATAATCAAAAGTACTTTTCGGCCCTCAGCGAACTCTAAAATGCTTTTCTTAAGCGAACCCCACTCGGATATCTTGAGTAGTTTTGAAATCACGTTTTTCCTGAATCTCTGCACACCGTATGTGTGCCCGGGTAGGCGGGGCCCTTAAAAGTGTTTTGCTGTCATTGGTCATTGAAGTTTGTTCCCAGGAATTAAATTATTTATTATATTTTTTTTTTACAACCTAAGTTTCAACTGAATTTCAATTCAACTTTGCAATATGCAGAATTATTTTAATAAAATATTTCAATGAAAATCCTTTAACAGTGAATTTTTTTAATTCTTCCATTCACTGCTTAAACGGAATAATAGATGGAACATGATAAAATAGTAAAATATCAATATCAAACAATTTGTCAAGTGCCAAACATCTCTTGAATTTTACAAATAATTTTTATTAAAAATAATAATAAAATAGGAAGTATGAAATTATTTACCAGAAAAGTAATATTGGCACTTAATCTGCAACTCGGATATGTTGTTCAGAAAATTTTCTTCATAGTACATAAAAAAAAATAAAAATACTTTGTTCTTTTACTGTAGGTAGTAGTGTATTTCTTGTTCCTGATTCTTAATTTATAGTATGTTGTACACTCTGATTCCTTAATTTCTTATAATTATTAGATAGTGTTCCCGATTATTCTTTTTTTTTTTTTTGAGAAGGAAAACTTGGTACTTTTAAGAGTATAAATTACAACTTCAACTGAAGAGTTGTATAGTTAAAATATCTGTACCTGAGTAGGAGTTTTAATTATATTACAGTAATTTGAGTTTGTCATTAATATAAATTTATTTGGTTCTCTATAGAAATTGAGGTTGCACACGCTTTTTTTGGTTTGTCCATTAGGTCGCAGAGCTGGTATCTAGCGAGTTCTTTGAGCAAGGAGACATTGAACGCCAGGAGCTGCACATCACCCCAATAGTAAGTTTGGATTCACTGTTTTCGTTAAAGTTGTGTACATTCTGAGGGGGGGACAAGTTGGTAACATGCCTCTGATGTTGCGTAGGACATCATGAATCGCGAGAAGGAAGACCAGTTGCCGTTGATGCAAGTCGGATTTATCGACTCCATCTGCATGCCAATATATGAGGTTAGTGCAAAAACATATCCTACAATTTATAAATATTTGAAACTTTTTAAATAGGTTTTCGCAGAAAAAAGTCACCTCTGTGTATTGTGTATAAAAATGTAGCCAGTCCTATTTGGCATCATTCATGTTTGGTTGTGTTGATACCCGTATAGAGTGCGTGCACATAGTCAAATATTGATATCAATAGATTGCAGATTGCATGCTCTGTCTAGTGCCGAATAAACTGTGTTTGATAGTCCGCACTCTTTCATGGTTAATGTGTATGACTACGATAGTTATGCGTAAGTTCCGGCTCACTGTTGGGTCACTGTTCTTTTTTTTTCTTTTTTCTATTTATGGTAATAATTCTGCAAGTCTGTGTATGCTCCTAAAGTAGGGAACATGAAAATTATTAGAAAAAATATTATTTGTTAAATTTTGATAAAACTAACGTAACACTGTAAACAATGTCAACACACCATTTAACACAGAAACTGCAACAAGATAAAATTAATTTGCATTTTGACTAAACCTAAACTTAAATCCCAAAAATGAAATCTGTTAATTTTTTAAATTTCAGTTCATGTAATTTACTAAGCATGAAGATAGTATCAAAATTTATCATCCAAATAGGTTGGAAAAATATAATTTTACTTTTTTTTTTTGAGTTTGCATGTCTTAATAACAACTTTTTTTTTTACTTTACTGATATTCGTATTTTTTCCACACACAATGTGAGATTTATTTTCATACCTAGTCATACCTACTTATTACAAATTATTTTATTGTAAATGTGCATCATATAAATGTCATAAAGTATTTGTGTAATATTTGTTAAATAATACTATATATTTTTAAATAAAAAGAATATGTAAAAATAAAAAAAAACATGTCTTGAGGTTTTAAACATTATTTTGGCTTTAAAAAATGGTGTTTCAACCATTCAGATACATACAAACAAGTGAGAAAAAAAGATTGTTTGAGGTAATATTTATCTAAATGCTTTTAAAAGGCATTATGAATACAATCTGTTCATATATTTATTTATACATTATTATTTAGAATTGGTTACTTCTGATGCAGGCTTTCGCTTCGTTGTCCGACAAGTTGCAGCCGCTGGTGGACGGGGTGAAGCAGAATAAGGCCCATTGGTTGGAGCTGGCTGGAACGCCCAACCACACGCAGTCTGACGATTCTGGCGAGCAGTGAATGTGTGCCATTGTTTGCCTGATGTGCATTAAACCAAAGTTGACCCATCGTTATGTCTACATTTTATGTTTGTGAATATGTTTTAAGATAAAAGTTTTTGTTTACATTCATTGTTTTTTGTAAGTAAAGTGTTGTACAGACTGTATAAATTATGTCATTTAAATGAAAAATAATATATTGTGTACTAAATTTGTTAAAAAGATGTCTCAGTTGAAACACATCCTTACTTGGGAAATCAACTTGTAAAAACCCTCACGATGAATGGTAGCCTAAACAAGGATAAATTATTTTAAAGCGGCTGATATGTAGATATCTTACCATTGCCATATTTCTGCTTTGGTTTGAAGTTGTAAGCATTTTCATGCCTTTCGAATACAAATTTTATTAATAACACTTGAAAATAATGAATATTAAATTTATTATAAATATTTGACATAGGATACATCATAATTTTGTCGTATATCAGCGTTCACTGTTGAGGTTGTCATTAGATGTTTTAAGTGCACCACAATCTAAAAATCAGTATTTTAAACGCACAAATATTGCAAGTTATTTCACTACTGTGTTGCAGATGTCAAAAAAATTGTGTGGTCAATTGGACACACAGATTATTTATTAATATTTTAAACTTGAAAACAAACTATTCTTTGCATTCATTTTGACTTGCATTTTAGCTGTGAGAAAAAATAATTAAATGTCTTCGACCATTGACTGAACCAAAAAACACATAATCATTCGTGATGACCACTAAACGAAGTGAAAGTGACAGTTGCGACAGTGTACAAATCAATAGTCGCATTCTACCACCATACAGTAGCAGCTTACTTGCTGTATTTATTTATGATGAAACACTTTGTGTTCAAAAAACAAAATACACATATTGTGGTTTCGGAGGCTAGCCCAAGGTGTCCTAACCACTGATTTGTTGTCTTGGGTCTTATCTGCTCCAGCATGGTCCACTAGGTCCGTGGCTGAATATACATAAAAGAAATTAACTATGACACTGCTACGCTCGGTAATCTGTGGAGACAACTGATTCCTATATGATATGAGCATGCTGACATTTTATTGCAAGAGCGCACTTTACATAGACATCACATGTGATACATTAGACGCACACTACGTAATTGCTAGGTATGTTTATACACGTGTGTGCTAGCTGCAGTCTCTTTGTTAATGGTTTCTTAGTTTGGTGGGGTTGGGCATTAATAATCGCAAAAGACATTGCTGATTCCGGCAAACAATTGCATGGATGTATTAACTTAAACTTGTCCGTTCTGGAGTCAGCCAGTACTGTAAATTGAGACTCCATGGCGTGTCAGCTTGGCAGAGTTATGTTTAAACTGAGGAGATTGGCAGTACACTGTAAAATAAGCCTAGGAATGCATGAGGAAAGAAGTTAATTTGGAGAATGACTATAATTACAGGAATGAAGACGACTCGTATGAAAGTTGATGTTTTCCTATGGCTGCCATTGGAGGCTGATATGAGGCCGGGGACTTATGCCAAAATTACATAAGTAAAAAAGTTTTTTATGTTAAAATGTATATACATTCCTTAAAAAAAAGAGGTTTCCGTGATTAAATGGCTGAAGACCCATATTAGATTTTCAAAATAATGTAAGAACTAATTCAAAAACATGACTAAAAAGCTTTTTCTGTAGAAAGTGAATTACATATATTATTAGTTGTTGATTTGACTTGTGATTTAATGAAGGCCCTTGGCGCAAGGAAAATTAAAAAGGTTCATTAAAACACTTTGCCCGTAGCGGGCCAACATGCATGTTGTAAGATGCATATTCCCTTGTGGGTATAACTGGAAATTTAAATCACTGGGTGTTCGCATGAATATTTGAGGACTGACTATGGTGTGGTCAAACACACAGGAGTATGCTATTTGCATGGCACAGGGTGCAAGTTGCAGACATGTTTACTTTGTGAGTAATTAATCAATTTGTGTCAAAATTAATTTTCTGCACAAAATAGTTAGTTATTCAAACCATGTTTGAAAATTAAAAAAAAGTAAACCATATTTCAACTGTGATAGGAAGTTATGAAGAATACAATGTGAAGCCATATGGTGTATTTATGCAATCGGAATTGTAAGGAACAATTGTTAGAACAGGAGCTTGTGACAAATTCAAAAAGTTGCCGAATGGACCTCGCACTACTGGGAGGACGAAAGCCAAGTTAGCGGATGAAACATTTCATAAAGATGATCAAGAATCACGAATATACAAATTTGTTTATATCCAATGTTAGTGTGTACGGCTGTAATGTTTTATCCCTATCCCTGTGCTGTGGTTACCCCAATATGTAGATTAGTTTACGTGAAGAGTGCAGTTTGCTTGTCTAGTGTAAGTGCCACGCAGCGTAAGTCTTCCCAGGTATCAGCGGTAAGTTGGGGGTGCAGCGACAAGAAGCAGGCACACGTCATCGCAGCTAACGGGTATATAAACCTGACCAATTGGCAGTGACCGGGAAGACCCAACACCAGTCCCACGAGTGGTCTGAGCTACCAGGACGTCGTCAGCGACAAAGTTTGACAGAGTGGAAGCTCTGCCAAACTGAGTGCTGATTAGAATTGCTACTTGCTGGGCAAGACCACTGAATGAATAGGGTACTCACTGGCTGCCAATGAACTACTGAGTGAGTAGGATACTTGCCGGGGCCGACGTACCACCGAGCGAGTAGGACGTCCCGCCGCGGCCGACGTACCACCGAGCGAGTAGGACGTCTCGCCGGGGCCGAAGTACCACCGAGCGAGTAGGACGTCTCGCCGGGGCCGAAGTACCACCGAGCGAGTAGGACGTCTCGCCGGGGCCGACGTACAACCGAGCGAGTAGGACGTCTCGCCGCGGCCGACGTACCACCGAGCGAGTAGGACGTCTCGCCGGGGCCGAAGTACCACCGAGCGAGTAGGACGTCTCGCCGGGGCCGACGTACAACCGAGCGAGTAGGACGTCTCGCCGGGGCCGAAGTACCACCGAGCGAGTAGGACGTCTCGCCGGGGCCGAAGTACCACCGAGCGAGTAGGACGTCTCGCCGGGGCCGAAGTACCACCGAGCGAGTAGGACGTCTCGCCGGGGCCGAAGTACCACCGAGCGAGTAGGACGTCTCGCCGGGGCCGAAGTACCACCGAGCGAGTAGGACGTCTCGCCGGGGCCGACGTACAACCGAGCGAGTAGGACGTCTCGCCGGGGCCGAAGTACCACCGAGCGAGTAGGACGTCTCGCCGGGGCCGACGTACAACCGAGCGAGTAGGACGTCTCGCCGGGGCCGAAGTACCACCGAGCGAGTAGGACGTCTCGCCGGGGCCGAAGTACATCCGAGCGAGTAGGACGTCTCGCCGGGGCCGAAGTACCACCGAGCGAGTAGGACGTCTCGCCGGGGCCGAAGTACCACCGAGCGAGTAGGACGTCTCGCCGGGGCCGAAGTACCACCGAGCGAGTAGGACGTCTCGCCGCGGCCGACGTACCACCGAGCGAGTAGGACGTCTCGCCGCGGCCGACGTACCACCGAGCGAGTAGGACGTCTCGCCGGGGCCGACGTACCACCGAGCGAGTAGGACGTCTCGCCGCGGCCGACGTACCACCGAGCGAGTAGGACGTCTCGCCGGGGCCGACGTACCACCGAGCGAGTAGGACGTCTCGCCGGGGCCGACGTACCACCGAGCGAGTAGGACGTCTCGCCGGGGCCGACGTACCACCGAGCGAGTAGGACGTCTCGCCGCGGCCGACGTACCACCGAGCGAGTAGGACGTCTCGCCGCGGCCGACGTACCACCGAGCGAGTAGGACGTCTCGCCGGGGCCGACGTACCACCGAGCGAGTAGGACGTCTCGCCGGGGCCGACGTACCACCGAGCGAGTAGGACGTCTCGCCGGGGCCGACGTACCACCGAGCGAGTAGGACGTCTCGCCGCGGCCGACGTACCACCGAGCGAGTAGGACGTCTCGCCGCGGCCGACGTACCACCGAGCGAGTAGGACGTCTCGCCGGGGCCGACGTACAACCGAGCGAGTAGGACGTCTCGCCGGGGCCGACGTACAACCGAGCGAGTAGGACGTCTCGCCGGGGCCGACGTACCACCGAGCGAGTAGGACGTCTCGCCGCGGCCGACGTACCACCGAGCGAGTAGGACGTCTCGCCGCGGCCGACGTACCACCGAGCGAGTAGGACGTCTCGCCGCGGCCGACGTACCACCGAGCGAGTAGGACGTCTCGCCGCGGCCGACGTACCACCGAGCGAATAGGACGTCTCGCCGCGGCCGACGTACCACCGAGCGAGTAGGACGTCTCGCCGCGGCCGACGTACCACCGAGCGAGTAGGACGTCTCGCCGGGGCCGACGTACCACCGAGCGAGTAGGACGTCTCGCCGGGGCCGACGTACCACCGAGCGAGTAGGACGTCTCGCCGCGGCCGACGTACCACCGAGCGAGTAGGACGTCTCGCCGCGGCCGACGTACCACCGAGCGAGTAGGACGTCTCGCCGCGGCCGACGTACCACCGAGCGAGTAGGACGTCTCGCCGCGGCCGACGTACCACCGAGCGAGTAGGACGTCTCGCCGCGGCCGACGTACCACCGAGCGAGTAAGAGACTCGCTGGGTGCAGAGCAACCACCGGCCAGCAGGAGACATTGTAGCTTTGCTAGGATTGCTGGTCTGCTGCTGACTCAATGCACAAGTAATGCAGTGTTAGAGTGAGCAATGGGGAGATGTCTGTGCCATAGTGAGTTTCAGACTGGTGTCATTTCGACGGCTGGAGAGCGAGTGACATGAAGAAAATAGGTGAGTACCAATAGTAGCTCGGAGTAATTAAGACTAAACATTTTGAATAATTGCCCTTTAGGCTTGACAAGTCGAACATTTCCCAGAGACAGAAATTAATTAATGCTAATTAGAATTCAAGTTAAAGTTTAAATAGTTACGACTTTTGTTGTGAGCCACAGAAAAACTTTACGTCATTGAGGCAATTTCCTTTAAAGATGGTTCAATTATTTTTAATCTACATGGAGTGAGTTGCTTGCACACTCTCATTAATTTAAACACTTGTTCACTATTATACAAGCAAAATAATTCTTGTTAGTCATTATTTCCAGTGTTTGTTTAATATTGTGAATAATGTGTGTAGGACTGCTGGTGACTGCTGGTGGCTGCTGTGGAAAGGAGGCACAGCCTACGTCGAGCTCTAAACTGCAGAATGGTAACTATTGATAGTCCCATATTTATTTCATTATGAATGTAATGTTTAAATCTGTTTAAACCTTAACTTGAATCACTTTCTTTTTTCTTCAAAATGTTGGTTATCAACCTAACGCAGAAAATTATTAATTTTAACCAGCCTTGGGTTATAAAGTGGACCTGCTATTCAAATATTTAAAGTATTTTGTGACACCAAAAATAAAATTTTTGTCAATGACTGTACAAATAAGCAATTCAATGTAACAAAGGATGAATAAGTGCAAAGGCAATACATATTGCAGGTTGTTAAGCATGGAAAAAAAGTTCAAAATTCTGACCTTCCTAGAGCTTCTTAAATTGTAAAAAAAAAAAAAAAAAACCCTGTCAAATTTGTGTTTTATAATGCAATTGTGTACTGTACTTACATCATGCAAAGCAGCATACATGACAGATGTACAGTTTTAGTATTTGCGTATTATATCCATACCTTTCAAGACTTTTGAGGGACCTTTAAAGATTGTTAAAATCAGCTGAAATTTGGCAGGAGTGAAGGTTTCCTTTTACTAAAACATTTTAAGCTGTGAGAGATGAAATTAAAAAAATTATTTATTAGTTCTGCCCCAGCTCTTGCTGAAGTTAAAAATAACAAACACAAATTAACATTCAAATATTGGAAAACAATTTTGTAACTTAATTCAAAAACTAAAGACTGCAAGATTGGTCATAAAATCTGCTTTTTTTAATGCCAAAATATTTTTACAGTTACATTTTACATAGGTGCATCCTTTAAAATTGCTAGCTGTAAGTTTGGTTTTATTGCATCTTCACATCAAACAACTGGTGTTTTCAGGTTTATTTTGGCGAGGTCGGCTATGGGATTCATTGTCGTGAACCACGCAGATTGCACCAAGTGGCCCCATGAATTGCAAGAGTGATACCAAGTGTCTTGGATCTTTAGAAGTTGTCGAGCACGTCTACAGTTCTTTGTTCGATGTAAGTGGTGAGGAAAGCGGAGAAGTTTGATCGCTGTTGCGTACCTGAATACCACATTGACTATGTACAGTTTAATTTAATGCTACAGATTGTATAGATTTCTTTGAAGTGAAAAATATTGTCAACTAACTGGTGGAACTAAGATTAGCTGGTGGTAAGCTGACTGGAAGCCTAACTTTTGGCATTATCTGACATTTGAAGGCACCATGTATTTGCACCATTGCCAAAATTTTTGTATAAATTTATACATAATTTAATAAAAATAACAGTTGCAGAACTGGACAATCTAATAGGAACTGCAATTTAAATCTGATTTCTGGTGGTTTTTAATTTGTGTGCTGAACACAAATCTCTTGCTGCCAATTTTGCCAGTGGTAGATTAACTTAATTGGATCTTATTGTAAAGTAGGTAACTTTGTATGGATATAGTTACTACATGCCTGTCTTCTTTGGCATATATAATTGTTGAAAGATTTTAACCAATTCTGTTAGCCATAAATGGTGGCAAATGCAAGATGAGTTCTAGCATTGTTAGTGCTGTAACTAAATTACTCTTGGTGACCATAGAAACTGACAAATATTTATTGGATAATTCACATATTAACCCCCTTAACACCAATGTTGAGCAAGGCTGGCCAAGATTTATTTTCTAATTGTGATTTTGGCTCTAAACATTTTGATCATGTGAGATTGTTGATAGTGCCTATTAAGTAGGCCAAAGGTATAATGTAAACTGTGAAAACCACTCGGTTTTAACACACATTGGAGTTGAATGTGTGTTAAAACTGTGTGGGGTTAAACACACTTTGTAGATGAATGAGTGGAAGTGTACAATTTGTTAAATTTGTAAAAAAATTTTTTATGTAGGTATTTTGTACAGCACTGATTGTAATTGTATGTATAATGTACAAAATGTTTGAAAATAAAATTGGTTTTGAACTGAAGACTCGTTTTCTTTTCTTACCAGCTGAATAAAGAGTTAAGTTTTATTCTTAACAGAGGAATGAAAAATTTTTGTGTTGGACTTAGGGCAATAATTTAGCGACTTTTTTTGGTCCATTTTGACCAACTCTTTAGAATTTTGTATATATATATATATATACACAAAAAATTATTTACAAAATTCTATATTTAATATATTTGTATAAATATAAATCAATACATTTTATATTAATTTATTATTTGTTTCTATTGCATGATGATAAAGATGTAATCCAATTGAAAATATAGGCACCAAGTCCAGGTAGAAAGCCTTACAGTAAACCTAAACTTCCTTAGAACATCTATTTGAAATTGAGTAAACAATTATTGCACATACATTACCATATATGGTAGTTAACCAACAGCTTGGTCAATAACAAGAAAATCCAGTAAAACCCATTAAAAAATGGTCAATAAACATCAAAAACTGGTCCAAAATCAGTCAAAATAATAATTCTAAGTCCAACATTAAAAAATTTGTTTCATAGTTTCATATCAAAATAAATGGCCTTTAATATAATAAAAAATTCAGTAGGTTGTTTGAAAAGTTATTTTATTCATTTATTACACAGTTCAGGTGTTTCAACATCTCCAATTGTGGAATCCAACTGCTAATCAGGCTTATTCTCCTCCTCCTCCTGAAACAAATTTTTTCCATGTTAATTCATCTCACATTATCTAGTTTCCACAATAATGTGCATTAGCAAGAAGGCAATGATTTACATAAATTCTATACATCCATCAACAAAAGTATACATTGGAAAGCATACAGCATGCAGAGTTTTATATTTCTGATATTCCAATTTGTTTCAGCAGTGTTCTACATTTCACTTTACATTTATTTTATAACATTTAAATTGATTTTATTCATTTGTTCTTTTTTCTATGACTATTTGAAAATTTTCCATGCTAAAATATTTTGACAGTTTTTGCTTTTTATAGTTTGTCTCGAATTTTATTAATAATTAACTTAACATTTTCTAATATTAGTATTTAGTCATAATTGATGACTGATTTTCAAACTTAAAATTTGTGGCTGGATAGCAGGCTGGATACATTTTCAAAAATGTCCTTTTATTTGTAGTGGTTAAAGCTATTAAAAGAACAAAACATCATTTGTATATACATTCTTGACAGTGTGAATTTGAATTTTTCATCACAGACAAATTTTAATACCAAGAAACAATGTTCCGTAAATATTACTCGCTATTAAATCTTTGATTTTAATGCTATAGTGAGTCTTCCATTGTTTTTAAATACATATATATTTTATAAGGCATGCTGTCTCATAACTAAGAATTAAACATTTATAATACATTCTAAAATTTTGATATAAATTTTAAAATGTATTAAACATTTATAATACATTCTAAAATTTTGATATAAATTTTAAAATGTGAGCAAGTCTTTCAATATCCAACACTAGTGTCTAATCATCTAACATTGATAACAATCAACTTCATGTATTCTCTTGTTGTTCATATTGCAAATAAACTTACAATAGAAAATACAGACACAAAACTTAACATAATATTCTTTAAAATAATGCAGAGCATGCTAAATCGACATATATAATATTCCCATTTTAAATACCAAACTTTCTGGATGATTATCTCACATTTACTTTCTGCACTTACTCTTAGAATTTGCTGCCTGAACCATGCCACCATCAAATGTAGATAGAGCAGCATGAAACCACAGGAAATTTTAAACTCGATTACCTTTTACTATCAATTTTAGTTAACCAAATATATTCCAGGGTAATTTCCCAATCATAAAGTTTCATTTGGCACACCAATATGTTTGGTATTTTCATTAATGTTTACAAAAGAGACTATACTGGTGTATGTTGCTACATGTGGGTCCGCTATCTTTGTGAAACATTTCCGTTCATCAGCCTTTGTTCCATTTTCACGAAATTACTCCTACCGTATGCAGTATACCAAGAATTAAGATGTTTACACATTAAAAATGTTTTAATTTTTTTTTCTTTTTATATAAAGATTATTAAAAATATTTTTGTGACAGGAAAGTTCCAAAAGTGTTTCGCCACAAATGTTCACAGAGAGATCAGGTTTCTTTTACTTGCGCCACAGGCATGCAGCACTGGCTGTTTTTGAAATATTGTAGTCCTGCTACAGTGGGACATGCCAGCCACCACCTCATGGGCTACACACGTGACGTCCGTTTGTCGCGCCCCTGCCCCTCGAGAGAGAGAGAGAGAGAGAGAGAGAGAGAGAGAGAGAGAGAGAGAGAGAGAGAGAGAGAGAGAGAGAGAGAGAGAGAGAGAGAGAGAGAGAGAGAGAGAGAGAGAGAGAGATCTGCCCGCTTCTGCGACCTAGAACGCACTACCTGGCAACTTACAGGCGCCAGATATCTCTTGAGATGCCACGAGATCATTCTTTATCCACTCCCGCTAGGTATGCGAGCGCGAAAGCCGACCAATTGGGACAAGTATTCCGGTTCAGCCAGACCAGTGATCAAGTGTGGGATAGGACCTCCTCAAAGGTGAGGAGCGACTGTTCGGCTGGAAGGGAGGCTAGCGAGTAGTGCGAGAGACTGTTTTCGACGACAGTTGTGTGCGGACAAGACCCTCAAGAGACGGGTGTAAATAGGAGCATAATCAATAAACCATTTTTTATGGAAAGACATTTTACAGCCAAGTGTAGCTTGTTTATAAAATAAAATATTAGGGATTAAACAGACTAGAACTTGGGTGCTATTTGAACCCTATAATCTCCATTCATAACGTAATCATTTAATTGTGGCAT
Source organism: Bacillus rossius redtenbacheri (assembly GCF_032445375.1). Taxonomy (NCBI): domain Eukaryota; kingdom Metazoa; phylum Arthropoda; class Insecta; order Phasmatodea; family Bacillidae; genus Bacillus; species Bacillus rossius. Next base: position 27,691,835 of record NW_026962013.1, on the reverse strand, counting down.
CATTTAATCAAGTCATAATTTTACTAAGGTAGGGATGACAAGAATATCAAGTCTGATTGCCTGCTTAATAAGCTTACCCTACAAGAATCGAAGATATATGCGTGCAGACAAATGGCTATGCAACTTGAAAGGTAATGTTAAACAAAAAATTCATCATTTTTTTTTTTCATTCCTACCTCTTGAGAAGTTTTCACTCCAGCTCGGAAAGATGCAAGACGATTCAGTGCTCGTTGTGGATAGGCGCTGCCGTAGCGGGGCTGGGCGCCTGAGCGTGTCTCGACACCGGCGTGGTGCACCTGGGAAGAGTTAGCAGTGACTGTGGCGCTGGTGTCGGCCGAGCTGGTCACCTGCTCTGCAAGGACACACGTCACACACTGCCACGTGCATTGCTTGCACCCGTGTCCTCGACTCCCCATCCCCCTCACGCACGACACACAACGTATTGTTTACAACTGAAAGGTAGAAGGGCAAAAGAGAATTTTAATTTCGCGTATCCTCACAGACAAAACATAATTTAAAATAAAGCAGACATACAGTGGTGCGTAGCCACCACACGTGTTAGAAGTGAAACTTCACAGACTGCTTGCTGTGCCGTAGGATTTTGCAAAGGAGGTTGTCCTTATTCAACCATTATATCATTTTTCATGTGTTAAGTTTGCTTTGTAATTGGATTTTAAAATAAAACTAATTGTTACACTAAAATCTTGGTTTTCATTCAATTTATTGTGTTTGATAATTTTTTTCTTAAATCAGTTGTTTCATGATTTTTTTAAAACAAGTTTTAAATATAGATATGTTATTTAATACATGAAACACACATGTCAAGTTTGTATGAAAGAAATGCTTTACAGTAACACGTATGCAAACCGGCATTAAGTATAGACTTCTTGCAAACACTATCCCTGCTGCCTCTGTACCTGTCATGGGATAGATGTGGGAGGAAACACATTTACTGTAGCCCACTGTAAGTGTTACAATAATCTTTCCAAATAAAGCTGTTGGTAACCTTATGTTACTGTAATTTTTTTAAATATCTCTTCACTAGGTTTTTTTTTTTCCATTTAAATCCATGAAAGGAGGGGTCCAGAACCTTCCCCCACGCTGCTTGTACAATTATTTTAATTCCTCTTTTTTTTTTTTACACATTGATAACGATTCACTAAAATTACAGGAAAATGTAGCTGTCACAAAAGCAAGCTCATGTGTGAGTGCATCTAGTCACTTTAAACAATTAGTGGTATTTTGACTAAATTAACATATTAAAAATCATATCAATCGACAAATAAATAAATAAATAACATTTGAAATCTGACAGAAATATAAAATCTTATAAAATATAAAGTTAAAATGAGCAATAAAATTAAGTATAACATTGATTCCAAAAAAATCTATATATAAAAGATAAAAAAGGAAAGTAGAAGTATACAAATTAATACAGTATATGAAACCTTACTTAAATTTCATAAGTTAAATTATTCAGCCAAAGATTTACATATTTATTAATTTGAAAATAATTTTTTATTTTTAATTTTTCAGGAAGAATAACTACAATTTTTGGAAGCAAAAATTCTAAAGATCTGTGATAATGTTTTATAAAGTAGAGGAATTTGTAAACTTATGTTGTGTCTATGCTGTGTACAATTACATAATTTAACAGATATTTCCTTTGATACATACTCGTTACTGCATCTTTTAATATCAAAGAGACTTAAAAGTTTAAAATGTTACTTGGATGGGTATGTACTGTTTTTTTTTTTTTAATGACTCATAGAATAAGTTTTTAAATTGTAATAAGTGGTTCAATTGACATTTTGCTCATTCCTCCCCAGGCCAGAATGTCATACTACAGAACAGACTGAAAAGTAGCAAAATAATCCATTCTAATTCTTTCAAGAGTTTGCTCAACCAAGTTATACACCATTTTCGGAATTTTGTTTATAAGATACGAAACATGTTTGTCCCACTTCAGATAACAGTCTAGCACTATACCTAAGTATTTTATGTTCTGTACTCTTTTCTAGGACTCTACATTTTTCACAGTTAATGCTTATTTCATTACATAAATGAAATTTAAGTTCATATTCTATACGTTGACCAGAAATGTTGGCAGAGAAAGTAACATATTTGGCTATTTATATTTAAGTTCATCAACATTTTTTAACACACAATTCAAAGTTTCTTATTGAAGAAAATCTGACAAAATTTTCCTATCAAAATTTGTACATATCATGTTTTTAGCAAAGGACCTTTGACAACTAATATTATTACTAATAGCAGTAGCAAAATGATCTGTAATACTGCAGCATAAACATAATTTGTAGTTTTTATTTTAGTGAACTCATAGTCTATGCAGGTTTGTGAGAAGGGTGTTATGAATGTATATTTGTTTATACAAGATGTCAAGCCATGTTTAGCAAAATTATTCAAATATTTTTCAGCATATTTACCGTAAACGGTTGTACATAAATTTATGTTAATGTCTCCAACTATCTTTAACCATGTGGTGTTATGAACTGTCAATGAATTCTCTAATGAATTTAGGAAGTCGTCAAGACATCCAGAAGGAGATCTGTATACCTGTACAGCTTAAAGCGAAGCATGGTTTGAAACAGCGGCGTCGCGGTAACTGAGGTCCACACTTACACGCCAGTAGACTGACTGCTCCCGCGAGTACAATCTCCTCTACGTCAGCAGTCAGCTCGCTCCTGACGAACACCGCTGCTCCATCACTTATGAACCGCTGTTTTGCTAAAGTAAGCGCCGAAGTTCGCAATGGAGTACAGCGAACTCTGTCCGCTCAGCCAGGTTTCAGTTAGAACTACAAGATCAAATTTTGGCTTTAATATCTGACAATAAGACCAAGAACTGTTTTAAATTTTTGTCTATACTTCAAATAGTTAAATGCAGGACACTGAAACCATTATCAGTAAATGTTTTATCTAATTCAGAACAGTCAAGACAGGACCATGTAAAAATGTTTGTAAAAATTGTTTCATAACAAAATTTGGAAACTGGCTGATTCAACTAGAAACTTTTGAAGGTACTAAATTTTCAAGATCTGACGGATGTCTGATTCTTGTGGCTCGATTCCCCTCTTTACTTACGAATATTTTCGCGTCGCGTACCCACACAAACGTGAATGTTCTCTCTTGCCAGTTTTTTCTTTCTTTTTCTTTTTCTTTTCCACAGAGAGATTTATTGTAATGCGTGAGATGTTCGTTTGTAAAAATCCTACTTGCAGGAAATCTTGAATTCACTTCTTAGGCCACTAGCGTATGGTTTTCTTTAAATCTCTGTGACCACTGATCTCTCGTTTGTCGGGAGAGCAGTTGTTTATTCTTTCTTCCAGCACGCTGAACTAAGTTTTTAAAGTCACATTTTCTTTCTATAGTTTCTCATTTCTTTCCTGAATTATTTTTGTGTTGGCACGAACTCCTCAAACTGTTCGGAAATAAATTTTACGCTGTTTTCCAAGGATTCAATTTTCTTAACAACTTTTTTGCAACACCGGTAACTGGAGATAAACTCCAGCCACTTGGTCCATTAAAAGTTTCACATCAACAACCGGTTCCAGGTTACTCACCTTAAAGGGATTGAATTTCTCACATTCTGAAGTGTCTTTCTTTATTTCAAGCTTTCGAAGGTTTTCAGCAGTTTTCAACGAAGGGCATTGAACGTGAAAGTAATTTTCACAAACTCCAGAGAATTCAACAATATATTTTACATTTGCCGCTTCCAGACACTTTAAACATTCACCAGACTCTTCTGACATTGTTAAATATTATTTGATGAAAAAAAAAACAAACAAGAATTAAACTATAAATACTCTTTCTAACACATACCTATACTAGGCGCAACACTTTGCGTAAAAACGGAGCACCCGCCGACACGTCTGTACTGTATTGTAGTTCTGCATTAGCTCACCATCGGTGCTGGTGAACTTCCCGCTAATTGTTTGGGGTACTTTTTAAATACATATTCAGGCAACGTAATTTTTCGACTTCTGTTAAAGATTTAAACGTGTCGAGTACTCCTAGAAAGATATAAATTATTCGCGAGGGTTTTCATTTGATTTAGCAGAAAAAGTAGGCATTTCTTCGGCCAAGTGGCGCGAAGGATGGTTCAGTGCTGTGGCCGCATCCAGTACCGAAATAGGCTGTCCGTTTGAAGCTGTCTGTACCGGGTGTTGTGCGCTTAATGGTGAGCTATCCGACTGAGAGAGTCTACATATATGCAGTATGTCTAAATATATTTCTTTCTAATATAGATCTGGTAACCTCCTCTGTAGTTACTCATGGTAATGCTTTTGTCTCAGCCCACCTTGTGGCACAATCAATGCATGCTGTGACGTACTTATTTCCTTTGGTGGTTTTAAGAAACGGCCCCAGGAATTTATATCGAATGGCTTGCCCTATCGACAGTGGCTGAAGTACACCAGCTTTATTCTGATGGGCTCTCTTTTCAGTTTGATAGCACAGCTGAAACAGCATGAAATCTTGCACGGGAGTTCCTCATATAACGTAGGTGAGCAGTAAGAAATGATTTTTGAAAATTCATCCCCTAAGGGTGTTAAATAGGTGATGAAAGTTTGAATTGTAGTTTGTCATTTTTGAATCTAGAAATATGAAAATTGGTGTTTAGGCTTTTATTTATAAATGAAAATCAGTTGTATCACAGTTTTTGGTAATTCATCACAAATGAGGATCAAATATTATCCCATCGGGCACACGGCTGCTGCTTCTGTGTGTTTTCGGTAAGTTACTTATAATGTGTAATGTTTTTTATTTTATAACAATGCGGAAAATTCAGTTTTTAGGACTGTAAAGAGGATTCAGAAACTCTGTGTGTAATGTGCAATTGACGTATCCGCAGCCACAAGACCTCGCCGCACCTTGATGCTCGGTGATGCCATAGAAGTGCAAGTGGAACAAATATGACACCAAATAGCAATGCTTCTACACCAGTCTTCCCGATTGTTAGGTACGCTTTTTTTTTATCGCTACGCTACGCCTCGACTTACCGTGCCGTCTGAAAACCGGTATTGAGCAGATGTAAAGATCTGAAGAAATCAATTAAAAAAAAAAAAATAGTCCAGTAGTTTTTGGTATCTTGACGTTGTAGTTATTAAAAAAAAATTACTTTGTTTTCGAGGTTCTTTAACATTTTGGCAGATTTGATCCATTATTTAATATGCTATTGACTTCGAAGTAATTATAAGTATTTATACTGTGTCATAATGTGCGAAGTACAAATATTTACCACGCTTGTAAGTACAGCCCTGTAGCAGAGATGCTGCCGGGAATGGTTAATGAGGGGGGGGGGGGGGGTGGTTTGTATCCTTGGGGACCGGACCCCTCCTTTCCTGGATTAAAAAAATAAAACCGAACCGAAGACAGAATAAGAAAAATATAACAACCTAGATACACAAAGTTACAGAGATATTATTTTGGAAGGATTTTTGAAATCCTTAGAGGGATACAGCAATTTATTTCTTCAACATAGCCCGACTTGTCTCATACACAAAAGGGTCAGAATATTATTCCCCAAGCAGTTAACATCCAATGCCGGTTTGCATAAGTGTTACTGTAAGCACGTCTTTCATACAAACTTGACATGGGTGCTTCATGTATTTAATAACATTATGTATTTATGAGGTGTTTTAATAAGATCATCGAACAGTTAAAAACGATTAAATAAAAACCGAAATACAAAAAAATTACGTTTTCTTTCTCAAGCCAAATCATAACATGTATTTCCATTTGCAAACGGTGGCGTTCTGAAGTCCACTACTCCATGAAATTTTTATGTAACAATAAAAAAAACAGTTATAAAGATAACCTATTCATAATAAGTGATGTAATGGTTGCTACGACCCTGCAACAGATGGCTTCGGAAGCGCGCCTCCCCTAGGCCCCCGGGCGGTCACTAACGCGCGATTGAAATATCAAGTTTAGACCGCGGAGCGGGCTAATGTAATTAACCGCTGACGTCCTAGTTGCCTCCGCGGCCGCTACGAGCCGCCAGCCGTCGCGCCCTGTGTCCCCCCCTCCCCCCCGGACGGGGGATCGGCAGTTTCCGCCGCGCTTCGGCCGAGCTCGGGACCGCCAGCCGGGGCACCTGCGCACGCGCCACGGGGAACAGGCTGGGCGGGAGCCCCAGCTGAGCTGATTCCAAGCGGCAGTCGAGCGGTGCGCTATCGTGCTGACCGGGTAACACACACATTAATTTTTTTCCCACCCCCTATTTAAGGGCGAGGCTTGCTTCCATCTTTTTTTTTTTTTAAAGTCCTCTCCCATATCCTCCCACCCCCCTCCAAAAAAACAGCAAAACTTTACAAACCCTTTAAAAACAGAGCCGTATTGCAAAAAAAAATCTGTTTCGAGCCGGAAAATCCATCACCCTGAAAACACCGACGGCGATCCCCTCCATAAAATGAGGTTCAAGGGCTTTCTGTGGACGTTTCGGGACGCGGGATCGGAGAGCATTGTTTTCAAGCTGGCGCGTTAGTTAATTAACTACCCACCTTTTGTAATTTGGGGATGAAATCACGCGATGTAAACCGATAACTTTTTTTTTTAAGTTATCTCGCGAACACAGCACTCTTGCACAGTTACGTTAACAATAATAGCACAGCTTACGCCGACAAGTACCTCCCGGGATCGACGCCAGAGCCTACGTTTGCGCCGAATGGAGTAGCTGCCGCCTGGTCGCTTGAAGACATCTCTGGAAAAAAAAGAGGTATGTTTAAATTTTTAAAATTTTTAACAAGTGTAAATTTGTTTGTACAGGCAACACTCATTACAATTAAAAACAGCGTTTTTTTTCTAAAAAAAAAAGTATGTCTTAAATTTTTAAATTTTAACCAGTGCAAATTTGATTGTACAGGCAACACTCATTACGATTAAAAACAGATACTTTTTTTTTTTCAATGAACTTGGAAAAAATATTTACGTTATTAAAATAAAAAATAAAATTTAAAGGCCTGAAAATGGAGACTAACTCTAATGAAGCTAATTCGTCTTGTGACACTTCAAGAAAGCTGGATGAAGCGTCCACGACCGATATTTCATCGACAGATTTGACAAAGTTACGCGTGGAAGTAAACTCCCATTTCGGTCTGTAATTTGTCATTTGAGAGCCTTAATATGTACTTCACCTTTTATACAAACATATAAAACTAAATTTTTCTTTGTATTGCAAATATTTTTAGAAGATAAACTATTTTTTATTGATGAGTGGATGGTATTGTTAGTGGTGACGAAACTAGGGTAGGTATATAGATACAACCCTTACAGAAATTATGAGTACAGTAAGAAATTATCTTATACATCCCACCATTCAGATTGTAGTAATTATTTTCGAATAACACGGATAAATTGGATCCATTTACGCAATGATGAACCTATTGACAAATTCAGGGTTTTAAGTATTTGGAAAAAAATATTGATACTAGTAAATTAATTTTATAACAAATCGATATGCAAAAATATACATATATATATATATGTTTACTGTCCAATTATGTGGCCGTTTGTGACATTTAATTCGTGTGGCTATGTAAAAATGTCTGTAGAAGAAAAATGGTCATGTGGTTGGTTAGTAATAGCATAATTGCATCCAATCATGAAAACATTATTAGTACCAGTGAATCAATAATTCCGATTTTAACTTCCCGCCGTCATCGGAAAGAAAATGGATAGAGCTAAAAGTTTCGTCGACAACGAGCTCATTAGAAACGACGGAAGGTGACGAGATGCTAAAGGAGCATTGCTGGAATGAAAAGAGTAGGAGTAAACTGAGGTACACCGAGAAAACCCACTGACTCACGGCAACGTCCGCCGTGTTTCCCACTTGCGAAATTAAAACCAATACGTACCTGCCCCCTTCCATTGCATGGACCCGGATCCATTGGCGGGAGGGCGAGAGATCTAATGATCCATCTTTGATTTTTCTATATTTTTGATATAATCATAATTTATAACTATTCGTCCCATTTTTTTTTGGCATTTCAAGGCATAAATAATATCTCCCAAACCTTGTATAGCTTGTTGCAACCCCATATTAACTAACAGGCTCTAGTCTGAAAGCGCCGCGAGTAAAGAATTCATTATTTCACGCGGACGACTACAGCTGTCGTGACAATGGCACCAATTCAAAAGAGTCGACTTCAACAAGTAGCCAGAGCTAAGTCCTTTGCCATATTGATCCAAAAAAAAAAAAAAATATGTACGGAAGATTTATTTCAAGCGGTATCAAAATATTTGAAATTGCAAAATGGCGAGGTCTAATCCCCCTTAATAAACGTGAATTTATACGGATTATTTTTTTATTTTATTTTTGCGATGCGAATAAACAGTTGTGCCTATACCATCTCTCCAAATGAAATTATAACGCAGCTACACACCAGCTGACCTGCATTTAGCTTGGCTTCCCAGACGAGTTGACGAACACACACAACGCCGCGCGCTGGGGAAATCGACGCAGAATGCTTCCAGTTCGTGTATATAGCCTCTATCACGTAATTTTTTAAAATCAAATTTGACAATTCTCACAAAAGTAGTACAAATTATATACGTATATTTCAGCCCCTGTTTTTCTGTCGTAAACCGTGTTTGTAAACAACTGCATATGATTCCCCATTGCTAGTTAGTAAATGTGTGTTGCTTTGCAAGTGACAGATGGGGAAATAGTTACAACTGGTTCTACTTAACAAAACTGTCAAATATCGAGGCAACTTACATGAGACAGGATGAGAGAGAATTTTAGAGATAAATCTTCGGTAACCATCTACCTATATGACATAGCATAAAGTACTTCCCAGGCTGGTTTTTTGAAGTTGGGGCTGAATAAGATTTTATTGTAACCTTGCTAATGGCCGGCATGCGATTCAATGCCTCAGTTTTTTTTCTCTATCTCTATCGCTCTATATCCATCTCTCTCTTCTACATACCTATAACTATATATAGGCCTACCTCTATATATGTCACACTATTAACATAGAAAATATAAAAAAAATCTTTGTTTTTATTATATATATATATATTATTATATATTATTATATATATATATATATATATATTATTATATATATATATATATATATATATATATATATATATATATATTAATAACTCATCTTTTTACCTGTCATATGTGTGACATAGGTATATAAAAACACGCGCTTTCGAATGAAACATTGTGTTAAAATTTCAAATCAATCGGTGAAGAACTTTCGAAGATTTAAGATATTGAACGAACGAAAATTCAAATTTTTATTTATATAGATGATATAGGAAGTGTTTCAGATGAACACTTGGCATCTGAGTTATATTTAACTGAACGAATTTCTACCTACACCGTAATTTTTGTCGCTTTAGCAAAATTATTTTATTAAAATAACTGTTGGTAACACCTTTATTTTGTATATATTTCGGGGGGTGTTTATAACTCCAATAATTTCAATTAAATAATTTTGCTACAACGACAAATTTCGCGTTGGTTGTAAAACTTCAATCAATTTAACATAATCTAGACGCTTATTTTTATATCTGTATAAATAAAAATTAAATGCTGTTCGTTGGTAAGCGCATCATTGAGAACGGCTGAACAGATTTGGATTTTTTAAATTAATTTCCGAAATAGTCCGAATAAGGTTTTTATGAAAAAAATTTGAAAATTTCCCGTAAAATTGGCATATTAGTGGATAACTGATATTTCTTTTTTTCTATGAGATTCTTGTATGAACTTAAGACCATAACTCACGTTTCGAACGATGGATGTATGTAATTATATTTTCTTTTATCCGATATAGTCCAGCAAATATTTTCGGGAAAAAAGGAAAGTCAGAAGATTTGGACAAACTGCAAAAATCATAATTTTTTAATGCTATATCGATTATAACTGATGTCAGGAACGACATATTTGGTTCATTCTTTTTCTTTTTTTGTTTTGGTTCGATTTTCTCTCGGGATTGAAAATAAAAATGAATGTTTCCAATTAAAAAATAAATCTGGAATATATTAGGAAAAAATATGAATGAAAACATTCCAGCCTAAATTAAAATAAAAAATACATCTGCATTTACTTTTATTCTTCGCGATCTAAAGTTGAATTGTGATCCTGTTATTAGTTCATCGCAATCGTTTCTTGCAATTTATTAGGTTTCATTTTATTTAACACAAAGTTAGAGTTTACTTACGAAATACGGTGAGTTTTGAGGAGACAAACGTTTATACAGTATCAATAAAGTGAATCAATAGTCCATTTTTATTTGAATTTAAATTCTTCGCAACGCTCACTGTGTTTCAATTGAAACAACTGAATTGAATGGACACATTTTAATCGCATTGCGATGCCGCAAATAAAACGGAGCAATTCAGATCGCAGAACTTGCAGTGCTACAAACCAAACGAATTTTCGATCTAATCGAACTGCAGAGCAACGCGAAGAACGAAATTAAATTGAACGGAATCGATTATCGCAAACACGTTCAGCAAATACACAAGAAGAAAGAGAAAATGCAAACAAAGATGATCTGCATGGAATGAGACATCGGTCAGTAGACAAATGAATGTTGCATTGCATACTTGTCGATCTGCATTCCGTTACAGTGTGACAATTCATTACATTGCAGACCAATTAGTTGCTATTGGATCGTATACTCCAGAGTAGTTTCATTATCATAAAGTTTCATTTGGCACACCAATTGGTTTGATATGTCCCCTAATGTTTACGAAAGTGATCATATAGGTACGGGTTTATATTGCTTCACGTGGGTTGCCTATCTTCGTGTCACATTTACGTTCATCGACTTCCTTTAATTTCCACGAAATTACTCTTATAAAATGCCGTATACCGAGAGCTAAGAGTTTACACATCGAAGATACATTATCTTAAGAAAATGACAAAGTGTGACTGAAAGGTTTAACTAAGTTAACAGTTTTCATTCTTATCGCTGTGAAATAAAATAACATAAGTTTCTTTTTTTTTTGATGAGGGGGGGGGGGGAGTCAAATAAAGAGGGCTTAACCTCTTTATTCGAATTTTACCCACAGCCATCCATTATCTCCTGGTAGATTATTTGTTTTCTAGGCCTTTTATGTCGTGTGGCCTGAGGCGGTGTGGCCTGAGGCGGTGTGGCCTGAGGCGGTGTGGCCTGAGGCGGTGTGGCCTGAGGGGGTGTGGCCTGAGGCGGTGTGGCCTGAGGCGGTGTGGCCTGAGGCGGTGTGGCCTGAGGCGGTGTGGCCTGAGGCGGTGTGGCCTGAGGCGGTGTGGCCTGAGGCGGTGTGGCCTGAGGCGGTGTGGCCTGAGGCGGTGTGGCCTGAGGCGGTGTGGCCTGAGGCGGTGTTGCCTGAGGCGGTGTTGCCTGAGGGGGTGTGGCCTGAGGCGGTGTGGCCTGAGGCGGTGTGGCCTGAGGCGGTGTGGCCTGAGGCGGTGTGGCCTGAGGCGGTGTGGCCTGAGGCGGTGTGGCCTGAGGGGGTGTGGCCTGAGGGGGTGTGGCCTGAGGGGGTGTGGCCTGAGGGGGTGTGGCCTGAGGGGGTGTGGCCTGAGGGGGTGTGGCCTGAGGGGGTGTGGCCTGAGGCGGTGTGGCCTGAGGCGGTGTGGCCTGAGGCGGTGTGGCCTGAGGCGGTGTGGCCTGAGGCGGTGTGGCCTGAGGCGGTGTGGCCTGAGGCGGTGTGGCCTGAGGCGGTGTTGCCTGAGGCGGTGTTGCCTGAGGCGGTGTTGCCTGAGGCGGTGTTGCCTGAGGCGGTGTTGCCTGAGGCGGTGTTGCCTGAGGCGGTGTTGCCTGAGGCGGTGTTGCCTGAGGCGGTGTTGCCTGAGGCGACAGCGATTTTTCAAGATTTCGCTGGATTCAAATTAGCGGGAAGGACGCGTTGCGACGGACGCGAATATTGTTCCAACCAATCACATCCGTGACGTCAGCGTGAAATAAACGGAGGACACGACAGACTTCCCTGATTATAAATATTTTCTTTTTACATCGCGTTGCAGGCGCGAAGTTACCGAAATGAAAATCAGAATTTGGTTTTCGAAATATGATTGAGCTGGTGCATTTCTAAAACCATTTCTTAAGGTGTTTTTTTTTTGCGATATATTTTAAATGATGTTCACGCACGGTGAGAAAAAAAAAACCAAGCAATCGTTTGATTGCCATCGCATGTTTTTTGTGTGTTTTTAAAGTGGCAAGAATCATTTTTGTTATTTAATAGACCATTCTTGTGCGTCGCTTGGGTGAGAACCGAATGTTCATAACAACGCGTTATTTTGTTGTTTGGCCTAGCGTTGATATGAGGGGTTTAACGTCACAATAATCAACACGAGGAGCAATAAAACACCTGCAAGGAGTCCGTCGCAACAGTTAAGCGCAACGCAGCGGTCTTGTGTCGCAAGAGAAGTCGGCGACATTCCTCAGCCGAGGGCAAGAGAGCTGGGAAACTGCAAGACACTGCCGACGGAAAACTCTCCTCGAGGTTCTAAAATGAGAGGAACCAGGTGAAGACAGGGGCTTCCATTCCTGTTTTTTTTTAAAAGGTTTGACAAGTCAAGTATCACCTATTGAGCAAGATAACCACTCGTGTAAATTACACGATCCCACCACCAACAGTTGGGTTCAAACGCTCCAGCTCTTGGAGCTCTTTCGTAAACACTGCTACGAGCGGGGGAAATAAAGCAAAGAATGAAAATAAGGTATTACCAGCCCGCATCCATTCCTGGTGGTCCGCCTGCCGCCTTCGTCGTCCAGAGGTGAGGCGTCGAGCCACGCCGACGCCCGGCGCCAGAGAGCGTCGGGGCGCTGGGTGGTCCCGAGCAAGATGGCTGCCGAGCATCGAACCCTGGACGGGACGTGTCGTTCGCCGTTCGCTCTGACGTCTCAGCTCCGCCGGCAGGTAGTCACCACGGTGCGGGCACGGCGCAAACTCAGCGAGGTTCATATATCAATACTCTAGCAACTCCTTACTGCCCCGTATCCTTTATTATAATTAAGAGTCCTGGAAATTTCGCGGATTCCTCTGGCCTCAGGATAGAATTCAAAGTTATAGGTGTGCTCGACCCATGTTTACTTTCCCATTGGTTGATTTCTTGGCGAGAACCTTTTTATCCTTGTTATTTGGCACTACCTGATTCGCTTACTTCTCCCCTAGCTGGGCATCATTGGCTCACGGTCGTAGAGGGGCGTGTCCAGATAACTGCGGTCCAATCATTAACACAGTGCGACAGTGTGGAAGTTTGCATTCTAGCTTGCGACTAAATGAATGCGCGAAAATTCCGTGGCTCTAATTATAATTAATAACCTGTACTATGTAATGAATAGTGTCAAATCTGCTGGAACTATGTAACCGTATAAAATAACTAAAATCTCCATGTCTTGCTCAATCATCCCCGTAACACATAATACATTATAAGATATAATTATAAATAATAAACTTTAAATTATGAAAATATAATACTGGTGGAGTAGCTATTCGTTTAGAATCTAACCTCTCGCAAGCCATAGATAATACCACCTTCCCCCATAATAATGCCCCTCCCGCCCACCTTAAACTAAAAACACATTAACATGAAAGTTAAATCACTTTTTACGGAAATAAATACATAATTATCGGATATTAAAAAAGTATATTATAGATAATAAAAACTAAAGATAGGACTGCGTGCGTGATTCGTCGAGTTGAACACAAAAAAATTGAAGGAAATAACCAACTAATTTAATTCAGTAAGTAAATAAAAGTAACATTAAATACCTAAATAATTGAACACAGCAATGATTAATAAATAGGAGAACTGGTTAAAACTGGTAAAATTTAATAGATAAATAAAGTAAAAATTGGTTGTCTGTAAAGTCGGTCTACGGACGATAGTTTAACGTGACGTCATAACAAAACATTGATGAAATTATTGCATACTTTATGAATAAAATTGAATAATTTTTATTTTAATAATACAAGAATAAATACTTGAAATCAAACTAGTAATCAGATTTTTAAAATGCAATAATAATTAACCTTTATTGCCGAAATTGTTGTTGTAATAAGCAATGAAAACCACATTAACTTTTCACTTCATTTTAAAAACAGTCGAGTGGAAGAGAGAGAGATGCGGCGCAAGCGTACAATGAGCGCCACGGGACACAGCGTAACGGAAAAATGTGCGTAACGGGACAGCGTAACGGAACAATGTGCGTAACAGGACACTTTTTCATGCGTGCAGCAGAGTTCATCGATTTATTAGACGTCACGTCAAAAATAAAACACATAATTATAATGTAAATAATTGTTGTTATTCCCAGAGTAAGACAATATCAGAGTTGTGAAATAGTTGATGTGTACGCAAGCGCAGTACGTGACCACGCGTCAAGACGAGCGCTGTGGCGGCGGACTCCTCGCAGGTTCATGTTGGTGGTCGTGGCGCAAGCCCCTCACGACAGCGACGTCGCTCCGTCGCGACCCCAGGCGTCACGGCGGGCGCCGAACCACCAGGGACTTCCGCCCCGGCGCCCACGAGTCCCAGCCGCGCCCACGAGTCACGTCCGAGCGCGCCCCGACCTGCTTCGCGGCGTCGGCGTCGGCTGGACGGCTCTGGCGAGGCGGGGCGCCCCTCAAGGTTGAGGGACGTCGCGACGAGACAAGACATTTTCCTCTGTTGGCGGCTGACCCGTGTGTTTACTTAAAAAAAAAAAAAAAAAAAAAAAAAAAAGTAGCCCGCACGTGATTTCTGACGCGGCACGACACCACAAAAACTGTCGCCGACCAGACAACATCCAACGACTGCCCCAACTGTGTCGCGAGCAGACTGACTGATGGCTGCAGTGTTCTGCGCAGACGCGAATGTTAAAAAAAAAAATTAAAACAAGTCAACAAAGGCATGCCGCAGTGTGTGTATAAGCCGTCTGGTTAAATACGGTTTTTTTTTTCATCGTTACTTTTGAGTAAATATTCACTTGTTAAGTATTATAATAGTTTTTTTTTCTCATCACGAAAACGATTTGATTTCAAAAATTATGGGAAGAAATAACGTAACTTAAGTACGGTGTTCGAGCTGTCGCGCGGCGTAGTGTGGTTTCGCACCGTGTCGCGTCGCCGTCTGATTCTGTGTGCGTCCAGCCTGAGGCCCGAAGGGGTTTGTTGGAGTGCGGGGGGGGGGGGGGGGGGGGGGAGAGAAGAGGTGACCCGAACGAGAGTTCGAACGTGTTATCGATTCTG
The DNA here is from genome assembly GCF_032445375.1 of Bacillus rossius redtenbacheri. Taxonomy (NCBI): domain Eukaryota; kingdom Metazoa; phylum Arthropoda; class Insecta; order Phasmatodea; family Bacillidae; genus Bacillus; species Bacillus rossius. The sequence continues at coordinate 27,676,635 of NW_026962013.1, read as the reverse complement.
GGATTAGCGGCGCTCGGTGCGGCAAGGTCCCGCGGGGAGGACCCCTGGCGCTGTTACCACTCTCCCGACAGACCGCCGCGGTCCGTTTCAAATACGTCCGGAACATAAGGGGGGTGGGGTGTTCCACGCGGCCGACAACCGCCAGAACGCGTTACTCCACGGATTAATCAACATTTAATTAATTCGCGGATGAGCTCATCGTCAACATCGAGGGCGTTTCAGAGGCGGACGATGAGCGCAAACGGTGGGACGTATTGCGTTTCGAGTACTCGACCCACGTCCGCCGTGTTGCCTCCCCCCTCTCCCCCCCCATCCCAACCGCTGGGTTATAACTGGGTTAGAACCCAGTTAGCTTGGGCTAGAGGCGATATAATCATCATATTCGCAAGGTTAACAGCAAAGCAACGGCGTCTTGTCATTAACCGCTCACCCGAACGTTTAGGCGAATTGTCCAACTATGTGAAAACTAGAGTTCTTAAATTACCCCCTCCCCAAACCTATCGGCTATATGTATTTTTTTTTTTACTTTTGAACTCCACGAATTAAATTAAGTTTATAGTACTTTATTCTCAATTTCACGAAGTACATAAATTATTTCAGCATCATTCGTCGGATGTGTAGTAATTCGTTACTTACATACCACTACATCCCGCTTTTTATTTTATTAGTTACATGCTTCACTAGATTCTTTTTTGATTTTAGAATTTATAATTTTGCTAATATTGTACGTCCTGACTGGCACAACAAGAGATGCAGAGTGATACAAAATTATATATATATATATTTAAATACATATTTTAAAACCACATATTTCCAGATTGCACGTAAGGTAGCTAAGGATTTAAGTATGCTCAACAGTTTTTAAGCCAACAAAGAATGTTTGTAAATTTGATTTCTATCAAGATGTTAAGAAAAAAAAATAATTTGTGGACATAAGGAATTAAATATGGAAAATATTTTTATTATTTGAAAACTTTAAATTTTGCTGAGTGGTATCAACTACATACATATCACCGCATATGATATACCTGTAATTTGCATTAGCGTCATCAGGGTCGACTTGATACCCGAAGCTCCCAGAACAGTGGCATTCCAGTTACGCCACTTCACGCAGGCGGGGCTTTGGGAAGCGCGCAGCACATACCGGGCGAGACAGTAAGGTGCCAAGACTATCTGGAATGGCGTTGGGAAAGGTTGGCATTACCTGGGTTGCAGAAGGTTTCCCCAGAGATGAGCGCCATCAGCGCGTCACTTTAGCCACCTTAACAGTATATGTATTTATGAGCTGTGCGAAAATGTTTAATTGTGCAGTTGAATTTAATTTGAACACAGCAACAACGCTTTTACGTTTCGTTAAAACACAATATTATGCTTGTACACTTTTAATGTTACAATTCTGAGCTATTTTAACTAGGAATACACTTTTGACTGATAACGAAAAATCACGTGTATAAAATAATTACCAATGTAATTTTTCTGGTTTTGTATTTAGATTAAATCAAAATGAACCAAAATAAAATGTCTAAGATCTGTTTAAAAACTAGTTGATAATGTTAGTTTTGGATTAGGTGTAACATATAGGTACCGAGTAAATGTGAAATACTAATATTATTTACAGAAAAAATTATTGGAAACGAACGAAGTTCAATAGAGTTTAATGGAGAATGACTATTCATCAGCCGCTACATATTTCATTTCTATTTTGAAACCATTTAGGCTACGATCGTGTACGCAGTCTTCTGAAATTTCCAACGAACTGAAAATCACCTAGTCCCTCACTTTGCTAGAGATTGCCCTCCAATGAGCGACTAGACACTGAAAAGGTTTCCTATTCTTCAAAGAAAACTTAAAGGTGAAACGAAATACGCAATAGCATTGTTGACAAAGAAAATTATTTTTATATCATCTGGGAGAAAAAAAAAAATAGTTCCAGCTAGTAGAGTACCAAGCTGCTTTAGTAATGACAAAATTAGATTCATCTTACGCATTCTTTCTAGTTGATACCAGAAATAGAAAAGTTCTTATAAAAAATCATTTCAAAGACATACGCCATTTAAGTTTTACACTGGTTGTTAAAAACTCTCAAGATTGAACAAAAAAAATTAATACATAAGCACACAATCAAGCCAATATATGTTTGTGCCTGATGATGTGAGAATATGTTTGTTCCCGAAACGTCGCAACTGTTTCTTTATTGTTAAGCGTACTGTAGTCGCCGTGTCATTCAGACTATCTGTTTAGATACGTCACTGTGTTCGTCTGACGCAAGTCTACCAGAAGTTAATTTTTCTGTTTACTGTTAGTTGTAAGGGTCTGTCGTCAGCCTACAGTGTTATTTTTGGTGTCATGTTTTATGACCAAATTTCCTCTTGGTATTCTCTATACACTCCGTGCATACAAAATTTCACATCAGCTATAAATTGGCTCGTTATCCGTGTTTTTTTTTTATGTATTAATCATTCTGTCCATTCTTGATACATTTTCTGCGAAAGCCAGTATAGACTAGCATTGGCGTTATGCACATGGGATTGCTTTTGATAAACATTCCCCACTGCAAGAATGATTCAAAGGACGTATCTTCATTTCTTAATTTCCCCACATTTGTTGGCCAAATCCCGAGCCATCAGTTAAAATTCTGCTAGCCGACAACTCGCTCCTCTGTTCTGCAAAAAAAAAAAAATATTTTTTTTACTTTTCTTCTCCACCAGCTTAGCACTTAAAAAATATACATAGTTGGTTATTACATACCAGCCTCCGTTAGACATTTTCAGCCAAACAGAATAACTACCAAGCAAAAAATTATGCTCGAGAATTAAGAAATTCCGTATCAAACTAAGCTCCCGCAATTAAAAGAGTAAAAAAAAGGAAATAAAAGCAGCTAACATTGAATGCTTACAAGAACAGCTTTTTCGTAAAGTTCGTATCCATTAATAATTAACTACAGTGAAGCAAAGTTTCTTCTCCCTTAATTATTAGTGTGTGGTAGCTGGTTGAAATAATTAGGGGATCAGATTGAAATCATATAGTATTAGTAGCAAATCCTTCACAGATATGCTGACATGCTGATATGCTTGTTACTGATACGAGATGGGACATGGCGTAAGCAGGATAGCACACAAAACAGACCTGAAAACTACAGGAACAGTCCTCTAGCATTGTGTATGGTCTCCCCGAACCTCCAATACGGCTGCACAATTGCGTGGCATGGACTCGGTGAGCTGTTGTTGGAAGGATAAGTTGCCAATCTGCCGTAAGGGAATTTTACAGCCCTGCTCGTGTTGTGGGAGGTGCGGGTGCAGCCACAATACGTCGTCCTAATGCCTCCCTGGTGTGCTCTATTGGATTGAAGTCTGGCCACTCTTGTTGCTCATACTGCTATTGAAAAACACACATTGTCTAATCTCTTTATTCTTATTTTCTAATCACTAATTGTCTGATACAATTATTTTCTTGTCTGATACACTAATTCTTCTTGTCTGATACACTAATTCTTCTTGTCTGATACACTAATTCTTCTTGTCTGATACACTAATTCTTCTTGTCTGATACACTAATTCTTCTTGTCTGATACACTAATTCTTCTTGTCTGATACACTAATTCTTCTTGTCTGATACACTAATTCTTCTTGTCTGATACACTAATTCTTCTTGTCTGATACACTAATTCTTCTTGTCTGATACACTAATTATTCTTGTCTGATACACTAATTATTCTTGTCTCATCCACAAGTCCTGAGTGTCTTATCAAATTATTTTTGTATAAGCTTCAATTTTCTGCGCCTGATCTACTATTTTGATCTATTTTCTGTGTCGCATCTACTATTTGTGTGTGTCGCATCCACTATTTGTGTGTGTCGCATCCACTATTTGTGTGTGTCGCATCCACTATTTGTGTGTGTCGCATCCACTATTTGTGTGTGTCGCATCCACTATTTGTGTGTGTCGCATCCACTATTTGTGTGTGTCGCATCCACTATTTGTGTGTGTCGCATCCACTAATTTCTTGTGTCTGATCCACTAATTGTGTGTGTCCGATACCCTAATTTTTTTTCTGGTCCCCTAATTATGTGTGTCGAATCACCTAATTATTATAATACTAGTATTTATACATATATACATAAAGTTGGGCATTGCGTTTGTCGACTATAGTTGGGTCATTGGAGACGATAAAACTCAACGACACACGTACGGGATTTCGGATAAGGAATCAGCCAACTTTTACTTCAATCACATTTAATTCTCAGAGGGTTATTTATATTTCTCTCCGTGAAATTATTCTAAATAAGAAAGAACAAAAGTCATTATCAACATCAATCGATTTGTACAGCCACGTGGAATACGTTAAGAGTTTTATCTTTTGATAATGAACAGTTACATTTATGTAAAAATAGTTTAAATGTATTCATCCGATGTGGCTCTTACCTTTCCCCATTAATGCTTTGCAGATAGAGATTTTTTTCTTCTTGAAAGGTCGAATTAACATTTTCTAGATGTAGGTCAATGGCAAAATGTTTCACCCAGCATTGTTTTTTTTCCCCCACATACACTCGGAATTTTTTTAATTTAGAATCGGACTAGAATGTGTGGTTGCACAAGCAATTACTGTCGGACCTATCACCCATGCGTGCAAGGTCGACTTACAAAGGGCCCAACGCTTCCTCACTACTGGCTTCGGCCGCAAAACGTACCACAGCTGCTCAATGCAGATGTGGGTCGGCTAAACCGACGTACCTGCGGCTATCTAATCATGAGGTTGGGTGGAGGGGGGGGGGAGGTGAGGGGGTGGGAGGCAAGATAAAATTAAAGGTATGAATACCGTGCCTTCCTCCCCCTCCCTCCACACACCTAAACATCAAATCGAACCTTTGAAAGTTAAATCAGACTTAACAAGATTCTTAGGTTACTTATATTTTGGCAATAAATACGTTAATTCTTATAATTTTATTTTTATGAAACTCTTGAATAGTTACTACTTTTAGGTATTCCCAATAGTATTACATTTTTATTTTCTATCACATGTAACACTTGCTGAATCTTGGCTAAACGAAGAATACAATATGCGTGGTTAAAAGTGGCAGGTGTGCTTATTGCAATAAATCGCATTAGAGGTCAGAAATTTTTGGAAAATATGCGTGAATTTGATACGTACTGTGTACCGTACCACAAGGATGAAAGACAAACAACATTGATAAGATTTTATTCAAACTCCTATGATACTATACAAATAAAATTTACCAAGCCGAGTAAAAAAGTTTATATTCCAAATACCAATGAAAAAAATAGCTAGTTTACACGAACAGATATAACATGCATTTGTAATATTTATGGCAGTTTTCATTTAGGGATTACCTTTAACATATAAATTATTAATTGTATATCTTTTTTATTAACGGTGAAGTTTACTTTACTTAAAAAAAAAATGACAAAACTTATTTCATGTTTGTAAAGAGTGCAATTTTGTATAGCGGCTACGATGAATAAAACATGCTAAGATTCAATAGAACTCTGTACTACTGCTCTATTTACTAATACTATAACCAACATCAGTAGCAGTCAGTCAGCTGGCGAACAGAGAGGTAATATTTTACAATTTTCTAGTCCTTCTATATTATGACTGAAGTGAATACGGATTACACAAAGTTCTAGTGAGACCTTAAATGACATCTGTTCAAAACCTCTGGAAATACAATCCGGGAGTGTTAATTTGGCTTCGCGTGGAGAGAAAATTTTAATAACACGCCTCTAAGATTTCCAGTAAACTGTTTAAGGCCAAGTTTCCGAGTATCAAGATTTGAATTTACATATTTTTTTTGTACCCCACAAACCACGATAACTTTTAACAATTTCTCAAGGTTTATTATCGTATCTCTTTTGCCAACCGTCATTTCACTGGAAATCAACGAGGAGAGGGCCCCAGCCAATTTCAGAAGCCCATCTACGATTGGCCAAACCAACAGGGCAACTAGAATAAAGAAGGCTCTGATTGGCCCACAGCTGCAGTCATTCGGGAAACACTTCCCTCTCAGGCGAGAGTATTAAAAGGCAGGATAACTTGCGATAACTACCTGCGATATCTACCCTGATGGTGACTGCAACGTCGACCGAACGTTGGTAGATATCTTCGCCTTCGATGCGTCTACAACCTCAAAGCCAAGCAATTCCAAACAATGGCCGCAAAATCCTATGATCTTTATTAACGAGAAAAAAAAAATTCTGGGCAGACTGTATTGTGCATTACAACAGTCAGGGGTTTCCATCGCGCTGTCCGGGAATGCTGTGTACGAAATAAATAAAATAATTTAATATTAATGTTGCTCCATTTTTTGACATGAATTCGATGAATGTCTTACTTGACGGTCGGGCGGCCACGCCAGAAAAATTTCGATACCAAACCGCGACAAACTCGGCTCATCGTTCACAACCACTGACTGAACTGGCTCCATACCAACATAAGACTCAGAGAGCACATCTACGTACATTGCCAACAATTTTCCGCATTCCTCGTCGCTTCTCGCGAGGTAGATGGCTGATGCTCACTTGAGCGCAAGTTTCACGCCTCGTTCGGGGGCTCGTTTTGACTCACTGGCTCATTTCTCTCTGCTACTTTCTGCCTCAGTCGATACCTACGACACTTCTCTGCATTTTTAAAGTTCTTCTGCTCGGAAGATTTTGCTTGTTTTCTTAATTTCCTCCAACACAACCTGTTTTCGCTCAGACATTTTGCGTTTAATGGCTCCAAAACCCCAGTTAGCAACTTTATTGTTATTCCACTCAATTAGCACCACTCAGTGATTATTCCACAGCATATTAAAGTTTAAATCACGCAAATTGGTATCTAACTTTCGGAGTTACAGCTCTCTTTTGACTTCAATTCGACGCTCCCCACCAACGCTAATTACGTTATCACTGCAAATGTTCACCGGGCGAGTCTTACGTAACGACCACGAGCAAAGTCTGCTCTACTAAGGTACATTTACTTCAACTCTGCAGCTTTCATGGTTTACGAATTTTAAACGGTGGCGTATTCTCTGCCGAAGTGACACCCAACCTGAGATTAAAGACATCACCGTCCTGTCGGAAATTCATGTACAAAAACTGTGGACAGATGACGTAGCACAAGGAGGGGTTACGTTCTGACGCAGGAGCTCTCGAACTGCATGCGGTTCGGGAAGCAACGCTTCACACGCCGCACCAGACAAGCTTTGGTTCAGTGTTGGTGGTGATGGGGGGGGGGGGGGGGGATGGGGACGGACAGTCCGTGACGTCACTGTTTATCCGTTGACAACCCTGCGCGTATGGCGAGCTCGCCTCACGGACAACGACCCAACTGTCTCGTCCGATGTTTGGTCCGGTGATGAGCAGTCCCAACTCCTCTGCCGTTAGCTTCTATGCTCAGTCCTGGAGGCGGAGAGCTCACAACTTGAATTTTAAAAAAAATCCACGATGATAGTTAAATCTTTTGAAGGTAAACTTGAAAAATTTAGAGAAACTTGATAGCTAAATTACCAACTGACTCCACTATAACATACTAAATTCTATCGTATAGTTAGTAGTATGTAAATGGGCGCCCGAGCGCAGGCTTCAGGCTGTGGTGTCTGTGGTGTTTTCCGCCATCTTGGATTGTGACGTCACGGCGGCCATCTTGGATGGTTGTGACCGTGACCTTGAATTTGATCCTCAAAACGGGTCAAAATTTGCCAAAATTGGGCAAAAATTGCTTAAAATTCCTCAAAATTTCCATTTCTGTGGAAAAAAAATTCCGCCAAAATTTTTTAAAAAATTCCACAAATTAAAAATTTCTCTTTTCGAGGGAAAAATTCCCGTTTCGAGGGGAAATTTCCCGTTTTTAGTCCTTAAAAATCCCGGCGGCTAGAAATGTCCATATGTAGGCTTAAGCATCCATGTCGACAGCCTCTGATAAGCCTCACGTCATCATGGAATATGTCATCTTGGATAATGACGTCACCGTTGCAATTTTCGTTACGGCCGCCATCTTTAATTATTTTATTTATTATCCGATTTTAATGAATTTTTTTTAAAAAATTATAAAAAAATTCATTTAATAAAATTTTAATAAAATACTTATAAAAAATTTACTTTTACGACACGGAGCTCGGAGTCCTCGGTTCGAACCCGACGAGTACAAAAAAAATTAAAAATAGCGACCGATCCTTCCCCTGTGGTGTATGCAGGCAGACTGACTCCCACCACATGTTTCATAGCATATATATAATCCGGCAGTATGACGTAATGTCCGCCAGTCCGCCATCTTGAAATTTGGACGCCATCTTGAAAATCTTTATTTATTATCCGATTTTAATAAAAAAATTTCCAAAATTCATCAAAAAATTAACGTATTTGAATTATGTTTGATTATATCGATGTACGTCCTTGGTTCGATTCCCGACAAGAGTAAACGGTCGATCCTTCCTCCATGAAAGCTACCTAGACTGATCTACCACCACCAGTACCAAGGTATATATCATCAACTGGTATGACATCATGTCCGCCATCTTGTCTCCATCCGCTGGAGACCACCATCTTGTTTTCGTCTGCTAGAGTGTGCCGATACCATGTAGTATAATTATCTGGTAACCATACTTTTGTCCTCAACTGTTGACATTGAACATTGACCTTTGACCTGACCTTGAAATTTGACCTTGACCTTGAACCTTGACCTTGAACTTTGACCTTGACCTTGAAATTTGACCTTGACCTTCAAATTTGACTTTGTCCTTGAAATTTGACTTTGTCCTTGTCGACCATCATGGATCCGACATTTTATGTTCAGTACGAGCTACCAGGAGCTACCACATGCTGGAGTATGCCATATTGTGTGTGTACCTGTATTATAGAGTAAATTTCCATCTGGATAATTTTATTCTAACCCGCTACAGTGCAGTAATCATATATTATGGAGGTGCCCCCCGCCATCTTGAAATTCGGCCGCCATCTTGAAATAATGTAATAATGTAGCTAGAAAAGCGGGAAAAAATCCAAAATTCATTAAATAAATTAGTAATCCATATAATGATTGATTGGATCGACTAAGGTCCTTGGTTCGATCCCTGGCCGATACATAACAACTTTAATTAAAAAAAAGACTAAAAAAGTGTTAGGTTTGAGAAAATAAAAACACCACAAGTTCTTTTAAAAAAATTTATTACATAAATTCAATACACTACTACAAGTACAAAAAAAACACTGACGAATTACCAAAGCCTTTTGGATTCCTCGATTCAAACAGTCTTCTTATTGTACGGACTAAGCCTTTTACATGACTTTAAATGTCTATCCGATCCGTTCATCACCACAGCCAGAGACGGACTGAAGTTCATAGCACTTATATATAGTCTCATTAGCCGGTACAACACATGAGTCAAATCAATAACCATGTTCATTATACGCCTCGGAGCATTTTCTATAATGACGATGTAAACTAACGAGACGTGAAATTAGTTTATTACACTTATTGCACTGAAATTGTATTCTTTGAACATTATTAGAACAACCGCTTCTTTCATGTCTGCGAGCATTTGAGGTGATAGTAAATGATGCACCACAGTATTTGCACTGATGCGAAGTACGCTCTTCATTAATTGAAGTATTCAATGCTGATGAAACTTCAGCTGATGGTGGAACAGCACATATCGAAGTCTCCTCCAGTGGTGTCGGAGGCGTTGCCAACGGGATCTGCTCCAACATCGTCGGCGCCGACGTCATGATTCCCGTAGTCGATGGTACATCCTCCATCAAGTACGACGTTAAAGTCGGTAAAGATGCCATCGAAGTCTCAAGAACAGGCAATTACGCGACTTATGCACCAGAAGAAACAAACTAGGTGATCCGTACACCGTCGACGGCAGTAACAAACTGAGCGTCCTGCTGTCTAGGACTCGTTTATATACATTAACCGGTTTGAATAATACGCTAGTCAAATCAAGAACAATTTACTAAAATACTAGAGTCAAAACAACATTAAAAAAATAGAAGCACCATCAACAAAAAAAGGAAGCAATTTGGAAGCACCTTCAAAAAAGGAAAAACAATAAGAAGCACCGACTACGAAAAAACAGCACATTTGGAAGCACCGTCATCGAAAAGGCAGCACATTTGGAAGCACCGACTACGAAAAGGCAGCACATTTGGCAGCACCGACAACGAAAAGGCAGCACATTTGGAAGCACCGACAACGAAAAGGCAGCACATTTGGAAGCACCGACTACGAAAAGGCAGCACATTTGGCAACACCGACAACGAAAAGGCAGCACATTTGGCAGCACCGACAACGAAAAGGCAGCACAATTGGAAGCACCGACTACGAAAAGGCAGCACATTTGACAGCACCGACAACGAAAAGGCAGCACATTTGGCAGCACCGACAACGAAAAGGCAGCACATTTGGAAGCACCGACTACGAAAAGGCAGCACATTTGACAGCACCGACAACGAAAAGGCAGCACATTTGGAAGCACCACCATCGAAAAGGCAGCACATTTGGAACCACCGACAACGAAAAGGCAGCACATTTGGAAGCACCGACAACGAAAAGGCAGCACATTTGGAAGCACCACCATCGAAAAGGCAGCACATTTGGAAGCACCACCATCGAAAAGGCAGCACATTTGGAAGCACCGACTACGAAAAGGCAGCACATTTGGAAGCACCGGCAACGAAAAGGCAGCACATGTGGAAGCACCGACAACGAAAAGGCAGCACATTTAGAAGCTCCATCAACAAAAAAAAAAAAAGGCAAAAAGGAAGCACAAGTTACGAGATCTAAGTCTTAGTTAGAAATCAGAATACACGAAATAAAAACATTAAATTCTTATAATTTAAATTGTTTATTTCATTGCTTTACATTATACAAATGCAAGTAAAACATGCCATTATTGTATGTAGCCAGCATTCCTCAGTTCCTTGAGTATGAAAAATATTTCTTTGATGCACGAATAGTTTCCTGCACAAAGCGAACCATGTAGAAGTCTTAGCTTGTCAACCAATATGTTTGGATCTTTCCATGATTTGTAATCATTCTCTTCTACCACCATCTTCCTTGCACCTTTATAATAAATATTATGATCTCTGGTGACTTCCGTTTTACCACCAACCTCAGGGTAACTTTCATGTTTGAGACGGTGATCATCACAAGCTTGATCAGATTTATTTAATATATCACGTCGTTTCCATCGTTTCGGTCTCAGGACACCGCCACATTCTTCGATCTTGGCAGCTTTAGGTGCTTCATCATAGTCTATGTCTTTGTCAACAGCCTCAGAGTCACTGTAACAATCACCGTAGAAGGAATCGTCTTCACCCAATTTACCGTAATAATTCGATGTTGATGATGCTTCCTTTTTAGGAGTCCATCATTTTTACAAAGTAGGAAAGATCTACTTGAATTCGGCTGGAATATATTCTCACTTTTCACGTTAAGGATTCTTCCATTGTCTTCATTCTTCCATAAATCATCAACCTCCTTCAATTTAAGTTCTTTGTCGAGATCGGAAGAGCCAAGAAAATTATTGTCGTAATGCAGATCACTCTTCCTTAGGCTAGTAGATTCATCGTTTTCCTCTAGCTTGTACGCAGGCTTGGCGCTACAAGTTCTGCCATGTCTTTTTAGGCTCTCTCTCCGCGTAAACGACTTGCTACATCGAACACAACTTATCATATTGCGCAGTGGATTTTTAATACAGTCATTCTTCTCGTGTTGTCTTTTATTCTTTCTCAAGATAAACTCTTTACTGCAAAACTTACACCTATGTTCTTTCGATACAGCGTCAGATCCCGAATCGGAATTCATATTAGTTACTGAGACTAATGCCAGATACCAATTGAGTGTTTTAAATTAGATCCAATACTTAAATAGAAATTTTTTCATATTTCATCAGCGAGAATTAATATATCTCATGCAAAAGTACTTTATGCATGTAGTTCTGCTTTTCAACAACAGATGTCGCCACATGTTGCTTGCAGGTAAATCATATTTAGTTTTTTTATGTGGGATGCGGGATGCTCACTAACGATCGCAAAAGAAGGATGGCTTCGCTAGACTCCAAGGAAAAGGAAGTATGTTGGTGCTCTACAGATGTCTCATGGCGTAATATTAATTTGACTGAGTAATGATATTTTTTAATTCCACCTGATGAAAATATTGCAAGTTTTGATTTAGTAGCAGAAATTATCGAATTAAATGTAACTCCAAATAAAATGACATGTCTCATTAGACAAAAAAAAAATCCATGCGGAGAGCGGTTTCTCAGAATAGTCAGAAACACTTGAAGAAACCACAGGAATGATTGCAAGAACACGGGAAAAACCATCAAAATATTGACAAGAATAATCAGGAGCACAAGGAGAAAACCATCATAATATTGGCAAGAATAATCAGGAGCACACGGAGAAAACCATCATAATATTGACCAGATTAATCTGAAGTACTCGGAGAAAACCACCACATGTTTTCTTTGATATCATAAAATTACAGGAAAAAATATTTAAATATAAAAATAAATTAATAAAAAAATTAAAAAAAAATTAAAAAAAATGCATAAACAGTTTCTGCTAGCTTGTAAACTTATCATTGTTGAGCAAAGATAGAGTTCTTGTACAAGCCAGAAATTTATGCATTTTTTTAAATTTTTTAAATTTTTTTTATTAATTTATTTTTATATTTAAATATTTTTTCCTGTAATTTTATGATATCAAAGAAAACATGTGGTGGTTTTCTTCGAGTACTTCTGATTAATCTAATCAATATTATGATGGTTTTCTCCGTGTGCTCCTGATTATTCTTGCCAATATTATGATGGTTTTCTCCGTGTGTTCCTGATTATTCTTGTCAATATTTTGATGGTTTTTCCCGTGTTCTTGCAATCATTCCTGTGGTTTCTTCAAGTGTTTCTGACTATTCTGAGAAACCGCTCTCCGCATGGATTTTTTTTTGTCTAATGAGACATGTCATTTTATTTGGAGTTACATTTAATTCGATAATTTCTGCTACTAAATCAAAACTTGCAATATTTTCATCAGGTGGAATTAAAAAATATCATTACTCAGTCAAATTAATATTACGCCATGAGACATCTGTAGAGCACCAACATACTTCCTTTTCCTTGGAGTCTAGCGAAGCCATCCTTCTTTTGCGATCGTTAGTGAGCATCCCGCATCCCACATAAAAAAACTAAATATGATTTACCTGCAAGCAACATGTGGCGACATCTGTTGTTGAAAAGCAGAACTACATGCATAAAGTACTTTTGCATGAGATATATTAATTCTCGCTGATGAAATATGAAAAAATTTCTATTTAAGTATTGGATCTAATTTAAAACACTCAATTGGTATCTGGCATTAGTCTCAGTAACTAATATGAATTCCGATTCGGGATCTGACGCTGTATCGAAAGAACATAGGTGTAAGTTTTGCAGTAAAGAGTTTATCTTGAGAAAGAATAAAAGACAACACGAGAAGAATGACTGTGTTAAAAATCCACTGCGCAATATGATAAGTTGTGTTCGATGTAGCAAGTCGTTTACGCGGAGAGAGAGCCTAAAAAGACATGGCAGAACTTGTAGCGCCAAGCCTGCGTACAAGCTAGAGGAAAACGATGAATCTACTAGCCTAAGGAAGAGTGATCTGCATTACGACAATAATTTTCTTGGCTCTTCCGATCTCGACAAAGAACTTAAATTGAAGGAGGTTGATGATTTATGGAAGAATGAAGACAATGGAAGAATCCTTAACGTGAAAAGTGAGAATATATTCCAGCCGAATTCAAGTTGATCTTTCCTACTTTGTAAAAATGATGGACTCCTAAAAAGGAAGCATCATCAACATCGAATTATTACGGTAAATTGGGTGAAGACGATTCCTTCTACGGTGATTGTTACAGTGACTCTGAGGCTGTTGACAAAGACATAGACTATGATGAAGCACTTAAAGCTGCCAAGATCGAAGAATGTGGCGGTGTCCTGAGACCGAAACGATGGAAACGACGTGATATATTAAATAAATCTGATCAAGCTTGTGATGATCACCGTCTCAAACATGAAAGTTACCCTGAGGTTGGTGGTAAAACGGAAGACACCAGAGATCATAATATTTATTATAAAGGTGCAAGGAAGATGGTGGTAGAAGAGAATGATTACACATCATGGAAAGATCCAAACATATTGGTTGACCGGCTAAGACTTCTACATGGTTCGCTTTGTGCAGGAATCTATTCGTGCTACTCAAGGAACTGAGGAATGCTGGCTACATACAATAATGGCTTGTTTTACTTGCATTTGTATAATGTAAAGCAATGAAATAAACAATTTAAATTATAAGAATTTAATGTTTTCATTTCGTGTGTTCTGATTTCTAACTAAGACTTAGATCTCGTAACTTGTGCTTCCTTTTTGCCTTTTTTTTTTGTTGATGGAGCTTCTAAATGTGCTGCCTTTTCGTTGTCGGTGCTTCCACATGTGCTGCCTTTTCGTTGCCGGTGCTTCCAAATGTGCTGCCTTTTCGTAGTCGGTGCTTCCAAATGTGCTGCCTTTTCGATGGTGGTGCTTCCAAATGTGCTGCCTTTTCGATGGTGGTGCTTCCAAATGTGCTGCCTTTTCGTTGTCGGTGCTTCCAAATGTGCTGCTTTTTCGTTGTCGGTGCTTCCAAATGTGCTGCCTTTTCGATGGTGGTGGTTCCAAATGTGCTGCCTTTTCGTTGTCGGTGCTGTCAAATGTGCTGCCTTTTCGTAGTCGGTGCTTCCAAATGTGCTGCCTTTTCGTTGTCGGTGCTGCCAAATGTGCTGCCTTTTCGTTGTCAGTGCTGTCAAATGTGCTGCCTTTTCGTTGTCGGTGCTGCCAAATGTGCTGCCTTTACGTAGTCGGTGCTTCCAAATGTGCTGTCTTTTCGTAGTCGGTGCTTCCAAATGTGCTGCCTTTTCGTTGTCGGTGCTGCCAAATGTGCTGCCTTTTCGTAGTCGGTGCTTCCAAATGTGCTGCCTTTTCGATGACGGTGCTTCCAAATGTGCTGTTTTTTCGTAGTCGGTGCTTCCTATTGTTTTTCCTTTTTTGAAGGTGCTTCCAAATGTGCTTCCTTTTTTTGTTGATGGTGCTTCTATTTTTTTAATGTTGTTTTGACTCTAGTATTTTAGTAAATTGTTCTTGATTTGACTAGCGTATTATTCAAACCGGTTAATGTATATAAACGAGTCCTAGACAGCAGGACGCTCAGTTTGTTACTGCCGTCGACGGTGTACGGATCACCTAGTTTGTTTCTTCTGGTGCATAAGTCGCGTAATTGCCTGTTCTTGAGACTTCGATGGCATCTTTACCGACTTTAACGTCGTACTTGATGGAGGATGTACCATCGACTACGGGAATCATGACGTCGGCGCCGACGATGTTGGAGCAGATCCCGTTGGCAACGCCTCCGACACCACTGGAGGAGACTTCGATATGTGCTGTTCCACCATCAGCTGAAGTTTCATCAGCATTGAATACTTCAATTAATGAAGAGCGTACTTCGCATCAGTGCAAATACTGTGGTGCATCATTTAATATCACCTCAAATGCTCGCAGACATGAAAGAAGCGGTTGTTCTAATAATGTTCAAAGAATACAATTTCAGTGCAATAAGTGTAATAAACTAATTTCACGTCTCGATAGTTTACATCGTCATTATAGAAAATGCTCCGAGGCGTATAATGAACATGGTTATTGATTTGACTCATGTGTTGTATCGACTAATGAGACTATATATAAGTGCTATGAACTTCAGTCCGTCTCTGGCTGTGGTGATGAACGGATCGGATAGACATTTAAAGTAATGTAAAAGGCTTAGTCCGTACAATAAGAAGACTGTTTGAATCGAGGAATCCAAAAGGCTTTGGTAATTTGTCAGTGTTTTTTTTTGTACTTGTAGTAGTGTATTGAATTTATGTAATAAATTTTTTTAAAAGAACTTGTGGTGTTTTAATTTTCTCAAACCTAACACTTTTTTAGTCTTTTTTTAAATTAAAGTTGTTTTGTATCGGCCAGGGATCGAACTAAGGACCTTAGTCGATCCAATCAATCTTTATATGGATTACTAATTTATTTAATGAATTTTGGATTTTTTCCCGCTTTTCTAGCTACATTATTACATTATTTCAAGATGGCGGCCGAATTTCAAGATGGTGGGGGGCACCTCCATAATATATGATTACTGCACTGTAGCGGGTTAGAATAAAATTATCCAGATGGAAATTTACTCTATAATACAGGTACACACACAATATGGCGTACTCCAGCATGTGGTAGCTCCTGGTAGCATGTACTGAACATAAAATGTCGGATCCATGATGGTCGACAAGGACAAAGTCAAATTTCAAGGACAAAGTCAAATTTGAAGGTCAAGGTCAAAGGTCAAGGTCAAGGTCAAATTTCAAGGTCAAGGTCAAATTTCAAGGTCAAGGTCAAAGTTCAAGGTCAAGGTTCAAGGTCAAGGTCAAATTTCAAGGTCAGGTCAAAGGTCAATGTTCAATGTCAACAGTTGAGGACAAAAGTATGGTTACCAGATAATTATACTACATGGTATCGGCACACTCTAGCAGACGAAAACAAGATGGCGGGATGATGAGTGCGACGCTCGCTGGTAATTATCGCGCGGTGTCGCCTCTGAACTGGCGCGCAGTGTTTTCGTCTTGCCTACATATAGTTAAAACTATAAAATTTGAGCGGAAAACATATCACACGGTGGAGGAACGGAGGTAAAGGTGTAATGCAAGTACCTTGAGTGCTTTCAAGAATCTGCACCGGGTGTTTCATGCCTAAATATTATTCTGATTAACACGCGTTTTTGGCCCTTTGGTTAAAAAAAAAAAAAAAAAAAAAAAAACTAGATACGGAAACAGAACTATGCCTTTCGTAAACAAAAAAAAAACACTGATATCGTGAGCAGCTTTCGAACCGCGTGGCGGGGACCTAGCAGCCGACGCGACGACGGGAGATGCAGCCGACGCGACGACGGGAGATGCAGTCGTCGGAGCGAGGCGCAGGAAGAGGGCCTCGTCCTGGGGTTGTTTGGCCGACGGGAGGCGTCGGCGCTACCGGCCGATGACTTCACTGACCTTTCCCTCGGACCGCAAATTTTAGCACCGTGCGCGTCGCCCCGACCACACGCCGGCTCTTATGATCTTCCGGGCGACTTGACACGTGCTCTCTCTCTCTATCCCTCAC
The DNA here is from genome assembly GCF_032445375.1 of Bacillus rossius redtenbacheri. Taxonomy (NCBI): domain Eukaryota; kingdom Metazoa; phylum Arthropoda; class Insecta; order Phasmatodea; family Bacillidae; genus Bacillus; species Bacillus rossius. Next base: position 27,659,428 of record NW_026962013.1, on the reverse strand, counting down.
GGGCTTCGTGCAGCCAAGCTTCCCCCCACCCCTAGACACCCTCTTCCCCGCGGGGCGAGTCTTTTGATCGCGAGCCCCCCCCCCCCCTCACCACCACTCGAACCGGCGAACTGCCCCTCACACCACGACCCCCATCCCAACACCCGTCGCTTCCAACGCGCGTGTGAAAAGACCCGCTGGCGCAGAACAAGAGAGGCGAATTTTTCAAAGCAGCTGCTTCCACCTCGCTGGCTCTTGAACCCTGGCGCACCGAGGTCGCGCCTCGTGTATTTAAAGCCTGCACCCCCTACCCTCTTCCCCTTCCCCCCGAAAACCCCTCGGCGCGGCCGTCGCGCTGCATGATAAATAACTGGTGCGCAGTTGGGAACTGACACCTGCTAGCACTGCATCTTAACTCCCTCCACCCAGATATGGCGACAATTTTGGATGACGTTTGTAAAGCGAGAGCCCGCGATCTTTATTAACCGTTTTTAAAGGTTCACCAAGAAACTTCATTGTGATTTACCTACACCAACTACTTCACTTTCTAAGGACCCCGCCCATCTGAGTATACATACGATGTGCAGAGCTTCAGAAGAAACCGAGTGATTAAAAAAAAAAAAACTGATCAAGGCATCCGAGTGGTGTCTGTTTACGGAAAATCAATTTAAGAATGCGCTAAGGGCGGATGAGCAGTTATGTTTCCGTATTTCGTTTTTAAACTGTATTTTCAGGAGAGTGAAAACGTCTGGCCCAAACGTGTTTTTTTCTGGATAATGTTTGGGCATGAAACACCCGGTAAAGATTCTTGAAAGCACTCACGCGACTTGCATTACATTTATTTGGTTACCACTCAAATCTCATAGTGGCAATACGCGCGACGAGAAGACTGTTCGCCAGTTCAAAGCCTTGCGCTTAGAGGCGATACCGCGCTAGAAGCACCAGCGAGGGTCGCACATACAATCTCGCCTCGCTAACACAGATGCACCCCTAAATAGGCGGACTCCTTAAAGGAACTGCTTTTTACACTGAACACGAACGTGTGTGTATTAATTAAAACGGTTTTTGCAGAATCCATGTAATATTATTTGTTAAAGGGTGATCAGAGAAAAAATTACCTACTTAATATACAAATTTTTATGCCAATGCGTGGTCACATAATGGCACTTTCAACTGATTTTCAAAGACTGATGTGACTCGTTCCAATTAAAAGCTTCCATGATTTCGAACCTCTTAACATTTTTTAAATTTTAAATTCCCCGAACTTAATATTAATTACCTGGCAGTATTATAATAAGAAATTTACATATTTCATGTAATGAAACAGCAAAACTATTAGCTCGTTGCAACACATGCGGTATATTGTAGTGTATAGAATATTAAGTTTTGAGAGCTACCTTTACTGTTACAGATTTAATACTCCAAGTTTACAAAAAAAACTAGAAAACATCCTACGTATCATAAATATTAACTTTAAAAAAATTCTTTAAATTTACGTTTTGTATTAAGATTGACTAATTAACAAAAAAAGTTCTTCGCATATTAAATTTAAAATAAAACTTTGAAGTTTATTTTCAGGTAATAAATTTTTTTAAATTATTTTTAAAAAATTATTAAGCTTAAACATAATAGAATTTTGTATGAAATTCTTCTTTAAGAACATAGTTTAACACTTACAGTTTAATATTAATTAAATGTAGACACTGGGATCACGCTTGTTTGTATTTCAGGGCAGTTTCCTGAATTTTTCCGCGTACTATTTATTTTTGCCAATGATTCGTTCGGTGTATTTCAAAAGCGAACACTGCCGGTGCTTCAAAGTCGCACGAGATCAAAGCTACTTCTCGCACATTTCCATCATACCATTCGAATCATGAAGTATTCTGAAAAATTACGATCCAACACAGTTGACATGGCACCCACTCAGGCCCTGGCACTCGTCATAATGAATCGGTTAGTGTACAAAAAAATAACTGAACGATTTTTTTTTCTTTCGAAAACGAATTTCTCGCGCTCCTCCATTAAGCTGCAAAGCAGGCCATAAATAATACGTGTAAATATTGATCTACTGCTTGGACGATCTTGAAAACGACTGTGATATTCGGGGAATCGTCACGGAATCGAGTTGATTAATAATATTTGTGACTAAAAGCCCCAAAAGCTGACAAGGTTGCTCCACTGCTGGGATGAAAAGGGAATTATTCGAGATCAGATAACCACAAATACATACGTATATAAGTATACACGTGTGTTTGTCCACAGTAACCTCCAATTAGTCAGCGCTGTAGCAGCGCAACCGCGACGTTATTGATTGCACGCTGGTTTAAGGCATGACATGGCAGCGGTCCACGCTACGTACCGTTAACCGAGTTAAGTAACTCGATCCGAAATCAGCGTAATTTACCAGAGAATCATGTCGTATTATTGCTGGTGGAACTGGAACTGGTGCTTATAGGACTTTTTTAGTGGTATTCAAGGTTATTAAAAAAACATTTTTTAAGTGTAAAATATGCATGTATTAAATGAACGTAAAGTAAAATATATATTTTATTGCCACTGTGACGTGTAACCGTACATTTAAGAAAAAAATAATCTTGAAATTAACGATTAGTAAATTTCTTTTAACACGGTTTTACACATGAACGTCATGATTACAAGTATTTATATTTAACATCATAACAATACTTCAATCGGTAAACGGTGCCATATTTCAACCCGATCAAATTATTATACGAAGCAACTTTTTTTTGCAAGGGAACCTACGATTCATACATAAAATATAAATATTTAACTGATATGTATATGTATTAGAATGAAACAATTAGGTTTTCAGATTCTTTTATGTCATAATGGAAATACAGCGCAGCAAAAACGCTTCTACAACAATGGTTTACGAAAAAAATCGAACTCTTCATTTTGCCCAAATTAAATAATCATAATGTACTCTCGGCTGGTAACAAATTTGATGATTTGGATAGAAAACAGTAATGGCAGTGTGTGGGTGAGGGGAGAGTAGAGAAGTTCATATAGCTATGAGTATTAAAATATGTCCTATAGAGTAAGATGGGGCAAAGCTCCGCACTTGATATTCTGACTGTCCAAATAGCAGGAGGATGTTTTTCTCTTCATGTCCGGAATACACACACATTAATGCAATTCAGTGATATTCACAACAGTAGGAAAACAAGTGAATTATTTCATAAGTTACAAGTATCGATAGATGTGCAAATCCGGATCTTTGCCCCACTAGTGCGGCAAAGATCCGAATTGAGTGGGGCAAATACCCGCACCTTTCAACATCTTAACCCAGTGATCAACAATTATTATCTACAGGAAAACATTATATTTATTATAATATGATTATTGTAAAATATCACCACATTGGAAGTTTTAAACAGTAAATTACAAAATCACACAAAGAGTCCAAAAATCTAAATAGACAAAATAATTCATAAATTTGAAAATATTGCCTAAATATATATAAAACAATGTCAAATTTCAAAATTTCAAAATAAAATTCTAGCGTTCTTAAAATATATATTTAAATAGAAAATTATAAATATTCTAGCTCTACAAATTTGAAATTAAATAAACCAATGAAAAGTTAAGAAACCCAATGGCAATAGACTAACGATAGAAGACATAGTAGAAAGAAGATAACTTCAACTTACACAATGTATGTAAAATATCATTTTTTCTCTTGGCATAAAATAAAAAAAAATTGAACAGATGCAGTAACAGCATTGACATAGTGACGGTACAAATACAACATTTATCTAGTAGTTTACAGACAGGTTCAATTCTGGAGTTTCATTGACACAAATCACACACAAAGTTTAGTGTATCCTCATATGCACTACAGTTTTCGTGCCACCATGCCTCACATGAAGTACACTGGATCCAGTCCTAGTTAGGTGGGTCTTCATACAATGCCTCACAGCCTGGGCACTGTATTTTGTCTGACTGAATGGCTGATTTTACTTGTTTAACACCTCCTTTCTGCACTCCAAATCGTTGTTTCCTTCGCTCGTCTTTATCAGCAATTTTTTTCTCCTTTGCTTTCAGCTCTTCAAGCATTTTATTTTTGTATGGCGAACTGGATATTATTTCAGAATGTTTGCTTCTCTTATTCCGTTTTGTTTGCTCAGACCTCTTTGGCATTGGAAGGATTTCCTTTGGTGAAACTGGAGTTCTAGCTCTAGCGCCTGAGCAACCTGGCTTGTTTATGTCTAAGACTATTGATGGTTCACATGTGTAGGGAGGAGTCACAGGATTAGGATCGTCCACATTAGGAACTGACCTACGAACATCTTGAGTTTTTTGACACGTTGACTGTTCTGAGTCCACTTGAGAAGATTCTGCTCTGTTATCTCTACGTTCTTCACTACAACGTTCACTATTTTGTGCGAAATCAGTGACACTAGAAGGAAGAAAGTCTTCGTCCGTGAATACATCAGAATTGATAGGCCAGATCCCACATGCTCTAAAAGCATTTCCTGCTTTCTCTAATGTTGCACACCTTTCATAAGCTTTACCGAACAATTCACAAAACTGGTAGGGAGATATGTTTCTTCCAGGATGTGTCACTAACCATTTGTTGCATTCACGAGCATAGAAAGCTTTCAGTGGTCCGAAAAAGCTTCTGTCAAGTTGTTGCATTTTGTGGCTACTGTGGGGTGGAAGTGTCAGCAAATGTATGCTATGGTCACGGCAGAAGTTAATTGCTTCTAGCGACAAATGTGACGAATGGTTATCCAGCAGAAGCAATACAGGATGATCAATGTCAGCTCGCACCTTTTCCGCATGAAACACGTAGTGCGGATCTTTACCCCGTCATTAGTTGCGGATGCTTGCCCAGAGCGCAGTCTGGCCTGTGCGCGACTCCTGCTGCTACCTGTGTTTGACAATCTCTACTACTACCAATGCACAGTAACCATAAAGAAGCACACTTTCTTACTGTGGTTTTATAAATCCTTCCCGATCGTTGTTCCCGGTGACATACATTATTTTGTATTGCTGCAAAATTACATCAGATTATAGTAAATTAGTTCTTACCTCATTATGTTCGCTAGGTGTTATACACTGGCACGACACACATGGCAATAAACGACCACAATGGCGACACTTTTCTTGACTATGTCAATGTTGCCAACAGTTTTCATTTATACGAAATATTCCAAGATAGGACCTTTGCCCCACGCGGATTTTTGCCCCATCTTACTCTACACTGACGGAACTATTCTATGAAAAACTAAAGGAGAAAAAATGGGTTTGTATAATACTGAAAAAGATATTTCTGTATTGAAAGCGCCATTTTGTTAACAGTCGCAAGTAATACTTTAACATTGGCGTTTCTGGATACTTAAAATCTTCCCCCTCCCTAACATTTAATTTGGGAAGCATCAACGCAGTTAAAGTAGTTATCACATGAAATTTGGTTGTGTGTTCCGAAACACCAGGAAATTTGCTTTGGTTTATGTAACTGCTCACTTATCAAGTCTCCACACGGCGACAAGAAGATACACCCGTGTCCCCCCACCCCCCTTACTCGGCCAGGGAGGGAGGCAGGAGGCGGATGTGAAGTGGAAATGGGAGGGGGGAGGGTTGTAAATCATAGACAGTGAAACTGTCGCGAACACGTCCCCACGAGAGAAAGGCGAAGTGGTGAACGGGGTTAACTCCACGCTTATTTATAAGGCCATTAATTGCTCGCGCGAGAGGTGTGACTCGCCGAGCACACCACACAAACTACCGGATATTGAATGAATACCCACGTCGTTTCTAAGCACACACAAGCAGAATAAACGCTAGAAATTTCACCCGTTCTTGTAAAATATTCACCAGCCCCAATGCAAGTGATCACCACGTATGGGACTAGAATGAATTATTTGCGAGGAAGCTCAGCTCCTCAATATTACCTAGCATTGCCACTCTTGTGACTGTTTTTTATACTTCTGACATTTTATGGCTGACTCCCTCACCGAGTGTTACGTAACATCAACAAGATGTTCTTTTAGTTCCGAACTAATTTTGGACAAATTCATTTATTTTTATTTTTAAATAATAGACTAAGTCCTATCGTGAATTTCTTTTGCTTAGATAGCTATCGCCATCTTCCGGTTATAGCCATAAAATTATCTGCAATTAACATATATAACCCTCAAGCCACTATAATTATTCTTAAATGTTTTTTATATATTTATTTTTCACGGACGGAGTATTCTTAATAGAATACCATACAAAAACCTAAAAACTATTTACATTGCAGGGTGAATACATTTATTCTGTGTAAATACTAGAAATATTGAAGTCCCATCTTGGTCTGTGCATTCCTTTTGAATGGATGGAGGAATTGATAAGAAATAGCTGCCCCAACTTTAAAGTTACTTATTGTTACGCACAAAGCCAAACATATCAATAACTTAAATGTTTTTACCTTAACCCCATTTTTTTCAGTAGTAATTAGTTACGTATCATTTTATGGAAGGTTGGATGATGCAGCTGCATTCGTTCCAGTCCCCTATTAGTTAATTTAACATTTTAAATGAATTGTTGGTGTGTACTTATTTGCAAGTTTTTCAACGAGTTATAATTTACGAGCAAATTTCGGTCACTTTCGTAGAGCCTTCCGTGCGACTATAAACCGCGACTCTAGCGTTAGGCCACGCTTCGCAAGCGGTGTTGATTTTATCGTCGCTTACCCCCTTCCCCCGGTTAAGTGCTGCTAATTAATCGAGCTGCATAATGACTGATACAGTTATGGACGCTCGGCCGTAATGGGCAATCGCCGCCCCGGGAATTATTCAAGCGTCGAGGATGCAGGGGACGACCCGGCAACCTGTCGAGGCACGTGTGCTTTGCGGGCCAGCCTACCCGGTGTCTGTGTAGGCGCTTCCACGAGACGGCATCTTTCAGGGGCTCGCCTGTATGACATTAACGGGTCAGCTGGAATAACTTCCTGTTTTCCTTCTGTTTTTAATAAATTCATAACATAACTGTAGTTAATATTTTATAAAGTGTTTTATAAATTGAATACATCTTTAAAAGGAAACTCAGCTCTTGTATTTTACCTATTATTGCCACTCGTGTCGAGTTTATTATTTTTATATTTAAGAAGGCAAATTAAATAGAAAAAGCCGAGCAGTAACATACTGATTGTTACGAAACATAAAACAGATTTTCTCTTCGTTGGTAAACAATTTCGGACTGAAGTATTTGATGAATTTTTGAAGTAACAAACTTCTTTGGGCGCGTTGGGAGTAAAATTTCAAGGCCGAATTTTAATGGAACGTTTTCGTGAAACATTGTTGTGAAAATTTATGATGCTAATATTTTGTGGACGGTGCCGGGAACTTCTCCACGTGGCGGCGTGCGGCTCAGGTTGAACCCCTTCCATGCTGCGGGGATAGGCGGGTCGCGGCGCTAGGGACCCGCCTGCGCCTGACGCCAACCGACTTGCTGGCATTTAGTAAGAGTTTTTAGACAGAGTGCAACTGATAACAAAATCATTACTCACTTAAAAATAACTGCTCAGGTTAAGTCATGTTTATTTCGAAAATTTTATTCTTTTTTTTTTTGTGACGTTTTACCCCTTACGATATTCCGTTATAATCTCACAAAATTACTCCTACCGAATGCCGTACACCGAGAGCTAATATGTTCACACACAAAAAATAAGTTTATATCTTACTTGAAACATCGGCGCAGACGTTCTCGGGGCTGTAGCCTCAAGGCTACATGGGAGATAGCGGAGTGTACAGGCGGTGCATCATCGTCGTTCCGCGGGACAGCACCGCTTGCCAGGCCCTTCCGGCTCCCGCACACTGGGCGGCCAGAACCACGCAGATGGCATCAGCTGCGGCCACCTCCAAGTCGCCGCGACTCGTCTGGTCGCCGCGACTCGTCTGGTCGCAGCGACTCGTCTGGTCGCCGCGACTCGTCTGGTCGCAGCGACTCGTCTGGTCGCAGCGACTCGTCTGGTCGCCGCGACTCGTCTGGTCGCAGCGACTCGTCTGGTCGCAGCGACTCGTCTGGTCGTAGCGACTCGTCTGGTCGCCGCGACTCGTCTGGTCGCCGCGACTCGGCCGCCTAGTGCGTGGGAGCTGCTCCTCCGCTACGCGCTGTTTCCTTGAAACTCACCTGTTCACTCGGGCACTCGTCACCGCCGCCTCGCACTCGCTGCCACGCAACGCGAAAAGGAAAAAAAAATCTTTGTGGATTAAGGCATAAACACGGTTTTAACTAAAAACAAGGCTAAAAATCAACCAAATTATGTAACGTAAAATCAAATAAGTTATGTTTACACTAAGTAAAACATAATAAATATACTTGTTGCTAACTTCAAAAAGGTTTAACGAAGAAATATCTATCTTCCAGTTGTAGCTACGTTTTTAAATAAATGACCTTAAAGGTCCTATAAATCATTAAATAAATACTTTAACAGTGTATAAGATATTTTATACATTTTATATGGTAAATATATTTAAAATAAAGAGCGAAGAAAATAAATTATGACAGCAAATTAATTTTAGATACTACCTCTTAAATAGAGGAAGTGATTTAGAAATCCATCTGCTGTTGTGAAACAGACGAACAATCTACTGTGGCATCTAGAGTCAAATATCTTTCAAGAAACGTTACACCTTGCTATGCTTAACATATCCAATAAAAATGCATTTTAGTTAGTGTTAAAATGAGTTAAAAAATACCCAAAATGTATGTTACTGTTCCTAGACATGTAAGCTATTAACCTATAAATGGAATGATAAATTTACCATACACATATTTTTAATTTCTTACTTGTGAATAAGGCTGCCCTACGAATTATTTTTTTTCTCATTAACGTTGAAGAAGTACAATGCATTTTTAAAGAAATATTCTTACCATTCATAGTGATATTGCACCCAAAAATAAGTTTCGTAAATTTTCTAGCAATTTTTTTTACAAAGGAAAGGACAAAATTAACATTTTAGAGCATAAAGTGATGAAGGTATGATGTAGAACAAAACTTTTTCTCTTGTTGCGTGCAAGGAAATTTAAGTCACCTATAATCTCCTTAGCTGCACGCCAACACGAGGGAAAAAAACAAGACGCAAGTTCAATTATTTACGTGTAGAGGTGATATGGGACTGAATGTGCGTGCAAGTGTCACACTTATATTGCCCTTGAAGCTGTACTTCGAAATATTTCAAGATAGGAGACACTGTCAAAGCCTTTCCTTTCTCCTGAAAAAAAAATATATATATATTTTCAAGCAGAAAATATTTTAAAAAAATACGAAATTTTTGAATCAATACTTTTATGAACTAATTCTGAAATTAATACTGATTAATTGTGACCTTTTTTAAACATAACTTTATAATTTTTTTCCTGCACCTATATATACACTTTTTTGGAGCGCTCAGGTCAATTCATTAATTTCCTTTTCAAAACAGAGCACGTAGTACGTTTAAAAACAGAGCATGTAGTAGGAAACTGATTAAATCACGAGAATAAAATCAAATAGTTGTTCCAGAACTTTTATCTACACCTTGCCTAATGAATGTTCTCAGTTTCAGTTCAAAATGAGCAAAATAATTTCTAAATGATTAAAAATATTTATTTATATGGATATTTCGGAAGTCTCAATTGTTTCAAGTGGATTACTAATAAATTTTCTGCTCGTCTGTTGCTTTACCGCAGGACAGTTTTTGCCAGAAAACTTACGGCTTTTAAAATCCTAATCATAATTAAATGTTCTACGTCGGCTAGGGCACATCACAATAAAATGTAAAATACCAAATGTATGCAAAATCTAAATCAAAAATTTATTTCTTTACAATATTCCAATTAAATTGCGGACCTTATTTTGCCTGATTATGAATAATCCGGAAAGTCAGAATACCGATGTTTAAAGATTAAATATATTCGCTAGGAGTTAATAATCCCAGTGGAATGTAAAATTTTTATCTGAAAAAAAAAAAGATAATTTTTTTCCAACTATTCTGCAAATTATATTCAGAGTCAATCTTCAGGTATTTTTAAGGCTGAAAACATGTTTGTGCTATTTTACGCGAAGCTTCCTGGAACGGAAAACGAAGCTTTTTTTTATTTTTAATTTATGATTTCACGAAGCGGTTGGCTGGCGCTTTGAAATGCCAAGGTTCTTCATCTACTGCCGCCGCTGTCGAAATCTGGGAGTAAACTGCGCGTTGTTTTCGCCACGTCGCAACGAAAAGGTCTGAATTTTTTTTCTCGCACTGCCGCGAAATAAAAAAAACGACGGTGCCATGACAAAAAGCAATCTGTTCGAGGAAACAGTTACGTGGTTTTTTTTGTAATGATTCATTACTGTTGGTACCGATTTTTCTCACGACATGCTGCGCCACCCAGGCAAGCAGTCTCCTCCTTAAAGCTTCTTGCGGCGAGAAGAGAATCCCGTACATTTTCCCGGAGAGCGGAGAGAAATTCCGCTTATCTCATCGTAGGTAGAAAAAAAAGGGGGGGGGGGGGATTTAAGTGGTTCACTCGCGTCGCCCGACGTTGTGAAACGGCATTCGGGGAATTTCGTTAAAACACTAACATTGACCCTCGTGGCAAGGCTACCTAATACTTGCCGCGAGCCAAGTTACCTTTGGAATGTTAGCAAACTTTCCTTAGCGGGCATAGTTAATTCCATTTCGTCAAATTATTTACGAAAAAAAATTACGTATTCAGATATGAGCGTTCACTTGCAAATAAGCACCTCGGATTGAAAACAAACTTACGCTCAAATTATTAAGGGCAAATTTTTTAATATTTAATGTGAGCAAGTTTCCTAGCTGTAATAAAATGTATAAAGCTTAAACAGAAAATCTAATCCCCATAAATTATATGTAAACTAGAAACACAGCGAACTGGCCGCAGTGTATTTGCAGGAACGTTTCCTAATAATTCATTGCATTTTATGAACGAAACTGCCTTTAATTTAAAACTTTTTAAAACCAATTTTCGCCTTATAACTTTCAATGTAGCTCTTTTTATAATAGAGTTCGAGACAGTTTATGGTGCAATTCTTAACACTCTATTATTAAATGTTATAAATACGCAGAATGTTAGCAGGAAACTGTGCATTAAAATTGTATTTTACTATTTAAGAGAAGAGTTGAATTTACAGTTTACAGGAAATATGTTTTTATGCATCCAAATGAAAAAAAATAGCAACACGGTTGAATTTGTTTTACGAAACGATTAATAGGTATAATTTCCACAAACATTTATAAATCATCCATACATATGTTTATGAAGGACTGACGTGAAACCAGTTTAAAATGTTAAAAATAAATTAAATACGTAGTGTAATAAGTTCAGATTGAAATAGGTGGGCTAGTAGATTTACTGAATTAAATTCAAATTAAATGTGATGGTATGTTAACTGAAAGACAAAACATCTTAATAAATTTTCGTGATGCATATTAACCGCAAACACAAATCCATACGCAATTTGTTAAGACATACCACTTATCTTTATATTATTTTGGAACGTCTAATAAACAATTGTACTTTAAACTTAATACCTTACGACTATCAAATAATATACATGTGGATTCTACTTTGGTAGGACTTAGGCCAAATTTATAATCTACGCAAGGATTGAAACTCAATGCCACATCAAGCAAACAAGGCAAGCAAATAACGGTCGTTTATGAACGTCGCAAAAAGACTCCATCTCTACAACAAAAAATTGTAATCAGTAGGAAACAAATTATTTCCCCGGGGCTTCTTTTGATAATTCATCATAAAAAAATACGAAACTGACAAAAATTAAATTTAAAAAGTTTTATTTGCTTTTACAGTGTAAAATTTTAACAAGTGAAAATTTGATGAATATAATAAAAAAACAACGTGTGACTTATATGCCTATAGCGTCTGCGTCTTATAAGTTTTCGCAACACTTCAAATATATAGCCGAAATGCAATAATTTGAAAGTTGGTCGTTGATTGCGTTGCGTTTTTGCGCGTTGCGTAGTTTATAAACTGATATTTAAAAACATCGTTATTGAACTTTTCGCATATTGCGTTTCTTTTGTAGTTTAAAAGCCCGGCCTTATAATGGAATGTGAGGCAGAGATGTTTGGCCGTTTTCAACGTGATGAAATAATTTTCACGCCGGTGTACATCGCAGTAGAGATCAGTATATAGCCTTTCCACAAAGCTAATGTTTGCACAGACCCTGAAGGCGCTTCAACCCTTCCAGTACGTGTGTGATCGTGTGTTTTAATGTTTGCTCTGCGCTTAACGCTCCGGCGATCTGAAACACCGAGACCCCTCGACATTTTCCACGCTCGTGAGCAAAATCAACCGGCTGCTTTAACCGTGGATTTAACGAAACGGCAAACACAAACTGTTGAAATTATTTATTCGAGTGGTTTTGGTCATTGTTATTGTCGCTTGCAAAGAAATTGATTAAATACCGTTAAAAAAATTTATGTCCGTTTTATATAGTTATTTAACATTACATATTCAATCTTCAAATACTTAGTTATAATTAGCTAATCTTTAAATCTAGTTAAATATCCAAAGCTAGAATCAACCTCTCGAAATCGAAACCAGTTTTAAGAATTGTAAACAACGAGCATGTTAACAGTAATTATTCTCAAAATTTATTATCACAACTATTATTCTAAATTAATCTACATTTTGATCTGATGATATATGTACCTATATAAGTGATTTAGAGCAACCTGGTAAAACTGCACACCTCATTGCAGCTAGCGGCATTAATTCGGTTATATTTTAATTTTTGTTGGAGTCTCGTCTACATATTTCTTTGGTTATTTATTCAGTTTTATTATTTTCATGCACCGAACACCAGTTTATGCGATGGTTTCATTCCTCCAAGTAGTTATATAAATTAAGCTTTCAGTCAGTTCTCCTTAGCAGCCGTGTTCCTTGGTTGCCACAAAAAACTGAACGATAGAAGTTAATTTTAGAAGGAAACAGAGAGAAGAGGTCCGCCAATGAAGTAGCGAAGACGTCTTTCGTGTATGTTGAGTGTGTCCGAATCCTCGGAACCTAGTCCGAGCAACAAGACCGCACCGTAGATAGATCTTTACTAGTATTAATCAATGAGAGAATCTGATTGTATTTACGTAAGATTCAGGGTGTCCTGTCGTATCGGTCTAGACCATATTATTATTCTCCAAGACGAAGACAGCTCAGCAGTTACTACAAGGGTAAGAACGTTTCTGTCTGTAGGATTTTTCAGCTCCCACAAAATTCGCTGAATTCCTGTTCGTGATGCAGAAGTTTGGAGTCGTAGTCTTTATACATTTATTTCAGCTATCCTGTGGCTGTTCTTCCATTGAGAACTTACCAAGAGGTCCTGGATTTGACGATCTGCAAACCTACCGACTGAAATTCAGCCATCAAACAACGTTTGTGTTTGTGTCATAAGCCTTACCACTAGAAACACCTACCGTTGATTACATTGAAGGGCAATAACTAAAATAGGCTCTTAGTACTTATGGATACTGGGTTGTCTCTAGATTCACAATCAATTTTTTTCCGTAATATAATTTTGTTTAAAGAAAGTATTGGTAGTGATATTCATACTATGCATATGCTTAAAAAAATGCATAATTATAATGTCGTACTTGTGGCATAACGTAACAGTAACAAAATACATGTTAGTCTTTAAAACCACTTGATATTTATTTCATTATAAATATAAGTAGCAACCGTAACGAAGATTTAGCCGAGTACAATTATTAGTTGGGTAACCTTTATTTTTTATGTTTTCGTTATGGTGGTTTGAAGAACTAATTAGAGAAAATATTTCTAAAGGTCACTGAACTCCAATAAAATGATCTATATTTGCTGTAATTTTTAATACCATATTCCTAGTTACAGATTTTATGTGCAATTTCACCAACGTGACTCAAATACATTTCAGACGCAGGTTACCGTATCTTGAATTTCCCCATCAAGTAAATCTATCTGGTTAGGAACTGAGCAGTTGTTTCTACTACGGAGGTAACAGTTAAGTGTGTAAATGTGCGCGCAATATTTGTGATGATAAACTGACAAAAATGTGAACGAACTCCTATCCATATTTTTCATCTGGATTAAAAATAACTTTTATATAATAAATGTGAAGTCAATTAATTGATAATGTGTTAACAACTTTTGTTTAAATTTACTAAATTATTGATGAGATTTTTACGATCCTTCCTAGCGACTTTATTTCAAGCTATTACACTTCTAGCATAAGCCTTTGTACGGAAAATCTTTGTATGATTAAATTTATAACCAGAGTAAAGCCTTCATGGTTTCTAAAGTAAAAAATAAACAGCCATGAACTCGAATAGATGAAACCTTCCCACGTGAAATGTCCGAAATGGAAGTTTTCTTAATAAAAAATAAAATTGTGTCATTAACTGATTGTGTGTTAAAAAATAAAATTATTGAAGATGCTTAAATTTCCCACCTATCAAGTAGAGACACAAAACAAAAACATTCATTCACCAGCCACTTGGGGCTACTCAAAGTTCAGATTACCTCCTAACTAGGAAAACTCTAAACGGCTAGTGGAGGGGAGGGGGTCACCAGCTATGTTTCCGCGCAAGGCTTCGTCCATTCGCCCGGTTTTTTTTTTCCTAACCTAAGTTAAAACTAAGTGTGTAAGGGAGGGGTCTAGGTAGGGAAGACTAAGTGCGTCTCAGGGCAAGCCCTATACGCTCTAAACATGCGGGTTTTTAACCATGCAGAAAAGGTCACGTGCATCATGTGCTAGGAGGGGATTGGCCAGCCATGGCAGACGTTTTCGCCATGACTCCCCTCACTCTTAATTCTAGACTACAACTAGATAAGTTGGGCCCAGGTAAAACCTCCATAGACAGAGGGAAAACCCTGGGCACATACATGCGGGATGCAAAGGTCATGCATTGTTTTATCGGCAAGTGGAGGGGGGATGGAAAAGGAGTGGGGGGGGGGGTAGGGTTGTCACCGAACAAGCTTTCACCCCTTCCCCTTCACACAAACAGCCCCCCCCCTAAACCCATGCTGGCCGCCTCCGGTACCAGGAATAATTCGTGACATGAGTAATATATCCCTATGAGGGTGGGGGGGGGGAAGTGTCCTTGCAGAAGAGGTGGGGAAGCAAGGGATTAGGATTCACCGCGAAACAGACGCTACCAGTTAACATATATGGGAAGGAGGAATAAGCGCACTGGGGAATTTTCGGGAAGGGTGGAGGGTTCGCGGTTACTGGCGGGAGTTACGAGCCGGAAGCAATCCAGAGAGAGAGAGATTGAGAGAGAGAGAGAGATTGAGATAGAGAGAGGGAAGAGAAGAGAAAGAGACAGAAGGCGCGAGGGAGAAAATTTAACGCGAGACAGAGAAAGTTGTGCAGTTTTAATCACCCCGCACGGAAGGGTCGAGATAAACGCGTACGAGCCCGGCTTCCGGGGCAGACCGCACATCCTGTGCGCGACCGCTCGGATTATTTCCAGACGTCGTTAAAACATTTAACTTCTGCCCGTGCATTCGCAAAAATAAAAAAATAAAATATATCGTTTGCAAGTTATCAATTGATATTCCTAATTTGACGGGGTATCGAAATTTTCGATTCCTTGGTGGACTTGCGAGAATTTCACGCAATCGTTGAAGGGGATTCACGAGAGCGTCCTTACCACGTGTGCCGGCACACCGCGCCTCGGGTCACACGTGGTTCGCGGGCCGCTGCTTGCTGACACCTCGCAGCGGAGTGAACACTCAGCCGCCAGCGAACAAGAGGTGGTCACGTGACCCACAGTTGGACCCACCGGCGGGGACGCACCACAACGCCGAAATACCACAAAGCTGAAATGCCAAATTGACCACAACGTTGACAGCTAGAAAACTGCTGTGTACCACAACGCCGAATTACCACAACGCCGAAATACACTAACGCCGAAATACACTAACGCCGAAAAATGTCATTGCAGGACTGCCACAAAGGTTAGGTTAGACTAGATTATGTTAGGCTAGGCTAGGCTAGGCTAGGCTAGGTTAGGTTAGGTTAGGTTAGGTTAGGTTAGGTTAGGTTAGGTTAGGTTAGGTTAGGTTAGGCTAGGTTAGGCTAGGTTAGGCTAGGTTAGGCTAGGTTAGGCTAGGTTAGGCTAGGTTAGGCTAGGTTAGGCTAGGTTAGGCTAGGTTAGGCTAGGTTAGGTTAGGCTAGGCTAGGTTAGGTTTGGCTAGGTTAGGTTAGGCTAGGTTAGGCTAGGTTAGGCTAGGTTAGGTTAGGTTAGGTTTGGCTAGGTTAGGTTTGGCTAGGTTAGGTTAGGCTAGGTTAGGTTAGACTAGACTAGGATAGGTTAGACTAGGATAGGCTAGGTTAAGTTAGGATAAGTTAGGTTAGGTTATATTACGCTAGGTTAAGTTAGGTTAGGTAAGGTTAGGTTTGATTGTGGTATTTCGGCGTTAAGGTACATTTAAGAAACACACACAAATTCATTCAGTTGTTATTTCGGCGTTGTGGTACACAGCAGTTTTCTAGCTGTCGGCGTTGTGGTCAATTTCGACATTCGGCGTTATGGTATTTCGGCGTTGTGGTAACGACCCCCCACCGGCCAGTCCGACCCTTAGCAGCGCACAAGCGGCCGGTTTTACATTCTTCGGTTTCGTTGTTCGCACCGAAAGGTACATTGTTTAATTTCGCGATGTCGGTCTACATATATGTGGTTAATCCTATAACGACAGCACTATTTCCAATACAATTGACAATACAGTCATATTATTAATGCACTAATCACAGAGTGCTGAACACACGAATTAGGCTAATGTGAATGATCATTGCCGTAAGAGTATTGGGCGCCTTGAAATAATCAACACACACATAACACAAAATATTTTAATTTTATTTACATCCAAGAAAAATAATCAGTTGAAAAATTGACAAAAATATTGTAACGACAGAACTGCCGGAATAAAATATAATTATTTTATTAAAGGCTTTTGACTCAAATTAAAATAATTCACAAAACACACTAGAGTTGCCTGTACGAAGGGCGAAAATTCAAGAGTCTTTATCACATATAAATATTAGGCAGATTTATTCACAATACTGACTTTAATCGGCTTTGATGTCTCCGTAAATCATTTACTTCAAAAGTTTTGCTCATAAAATCTCAGTACTGGTAGAAGAAAACCACTGGTATTTTAGTACTGACGTTAAATAAGTTTATCATTGAGAGATTTAGCACTATTTTAAGTTCAAAGTTATTAAATGTTAACACTTACATATATTGATACTTTATATCTGTTTTGAAAAAGTTTTTATGCGTTTCTCACGTTTTAAGTGTTCAAAAAAGTGACGGCGTCGGTGAGATGTAGTATACACAACGGAAAATGACATACCTTCAATTTGAATGTTTGTTAGGTTTGGTTAGCTGCATCAAAAATATTGAGATCGAATGAATAGCTGGTTGGATCAAGCGAGTCCTATTTGAAAAACTGTAAAATGGCGTGAATGTTTGGTTATGTTATGCAATCTGCATTTAAAAGAGTATAAATAGGTGTAAAAGGTTGGATATGCTAGGTTGGCTACATGAAAAATATCAAACTACATTAATCAGGACACGTATTATATAAGAAAAAAACCTTTTGTGCTATTATATATTTTTTTTAATTATAGCTGAGGATCGTCTCTAAGAAATTACCATTATTATAAATAGGGATACGAGATGCAGGTAGAGAAGTATGTGTGTTACGTAAGTTCAGGGAAGCGGGGTGGCATATTTGCAGTTAAAACTGCAGAAAAAAGGTCTAAATTTTGAAAATTAAAAAAAAATTAAATATTAAAAGATTTATGTAATAATAAATAAACACGAAACATTTTTATATCGCAATGTTGACAGAATATTAATTTTCTAACCTTGGTTTTTGAAAGAATTTGCTTTTTCGGAAGATGGTAAACTAAACAACGAAATATATGCATATATATATATATATATATATTTTTTTTTTCAGCATTTACAATCGCTACTTTGAAATCTACTTGCGCCTGGTGGCTGAGCCGAATTTTTTTTTATTTGTGAGAAATATAGTATATTCTTTAGTGCCATTGTATTAACGGGAATGAAATAGGACGAAAAATTTATCGTGATTTATGGCGTGCACAAAAAAAAAAAACCACTTTTCTGTTAGATCGTAAATCAACTTAAAATTTTTTCGTAGCATTTCAAAGGCAATTATTGTTGGTTGAAATTACTAAAAGGATGAAATGTTAGACACAGACTGAGGCAGCATGGCAGGCTTACCTCGAGATCAGTTTCTCTCGTACTACCAACTACCGATGACAAAGCGCTGTCGTTCAAAGGGCGATTTCCTTAATTATTTTGCATACATAACTCTCGATTTTTCGTATTTAGATACATGTCGGAGGATGGATGCGAACCGCCTACGGACGGACCTCCAATCAACACCTTGGCTTTGCACTAGCGAGCACTAAAGTCAAGGGAACACTAAATAATAATAAAAAACTACCAACAAACCAGTGTTGGGCCTTTTTATTTTCCCCAGCCACTCCGGGCAGAGTCGGAGCCCAGGGCGCACAGTGTGAAAACAGCTCACTCGAAACACACAAGAGATGGGGCGAATGCCTCTTATTCCCACGCAACCCCCACACCCTCCCCAGCGGCGAGCCAGGCGCTCTGCAGGGAAAACAAGACCCGGGAGTTTTGACTGAATATTTCAGCAGCCGTCCCTCCGCGGGGGCGGGGCATGAATGGATAAACAGTGAAGCGAGGAAGAAGAGGGGGGAGGGAGGGGTGGGGGTGTAGCCGATGTGGGGCGGATGCCTAGGGCGTATTACATGATGGGAGGGAATGGCCACAGGGATTTAGCGGAGAGAAAAAGATTGTGAAAGAGAGAAATTTACGAATACCATATAAAAGAAAAAGATTGAATAAAAAGCGGAATTAAAAAAAAGACAAAAGAACGAAGAACGAGTGAAAAAGAAGTAAATTTTTAGAGAAGGAAAAATAATAATTGAGAAATGGAGAAAGAGTGAGAAAGATAGACAAGAGAAGGTGGAAAGAAATGAGATGAAGATGAAATCAACCGATAAAGCGAGTATAAGAAAAATGGAAATTGAAAGCTAGATAAATGGAGAGAAAGAGAAAAAAGCAGAGAGAAAGATAGAGATAGAGAAAGTACGAGAAATAAAAAAGAGAAATATAACTATTCGAGAGAGAAAGAGAGAAACAGTTCGAGATAGAGAGAAGGAAAGACAGCAAGAGACTACAAGAAAGCAAAATCGAGAACGAGAGAAAAAGACAGCAAAATAGAGAGAGCGATAGAGAGATTTAGAGAGAAAAATATCCTATCCATCTCTTAGAAATGCGTCCTTTACATTGTGGCTGCATTTTCTAAGGGATTTAGGGATGTTATGTGCTGTGGACGCATCCCTATGTATTCGGATACAGCTTATGTTTTTCGAAGTGACCTTTGGAGTGGGCTATCTCACGCCTTTCTGCAGTGCAACGACACCTGTTGGTCAATCTAAGTGACACACCATCGATAGCCTGCGTTTCTCCATACCACCGCTGTGCTCTGTCAGCTAAAGTTGAAACTAACTGGCCTCACCTCTATGCTTTCTATGTATGCTATATTGCACATTTCGGCAACTAAGTGAGGCCCCTATGCCTCTATATCGCACTGCGTGAGAAATCTACCGATCTTCTCAGACTTCTCTAGGCCCCAACTAATGCCTTTCGAGCAGTCTCTCGGTTACCTCGGGAAAAATTCAGACCTACGGTTCCCCCCCCCCCCCCCCCCCCCCCCCATTATATAAGTGTGTATTAAGAGACTAAGGGATGTAGTCCCGATATAAATAAATGGAGCTAATTTCTCTCGTACTTTCTTCTCAACATGTACGTGTGATTTTCTGTGGTTTTGTAGTCATATTTTCACCAACTATCCTGTGCTATCTCTGCCCACCGAGGATGCAACTTTTGGATTTTCCACACAGCGGGAAACGGAACGGAACTCAACACTCGAACCTAATCCCCAAATTTATATTTCAGTTTCAAACTTTTTACCTATCCTGTTTATTCATTACTGTTTTTTTTTTGCCACAGCTAGATTTGGTTTTTTGGTGGTGGGGTTCCAGTATGGCAGTATGGGAGCTAGCAGCCTCTTTTGGCTTATACTTCCTTTCCCTCCGGGCTTCCTTTGATCCTCCTTCGCGGACACACAAGATGCGCTCCTCTTTCACGTGCCGCTGTTTCCAGTGGCCTTTACCGATGGTCCCTGAGGGCCGCCTCGCAACGGCCGAAGCGCAGCAGATACGTCTAGAAGGAATGTGATCCTTTTGAATCATCCAGCATTTTCTAACAGCAATCCGGACGCTCTTACCTGCAAAAAATTTATAGTTCAAGAATACTAAAGAATAAAAATTATTTATAACTGGCCAGATTTGATAGTTCATAAGTCCCGAATATATTTTCTTTCTTTTTGAAGTTAGTTAAACTTAATCAAAACTATTCTTATCGCTCCAAAAAAACCTCACAAATATTTCAAACATTAGGATATTGAAAGTTAACAGATAAACAATGATATAGCTGTTTGTTATTTACTAACTATTAATTTTTCCTTCGCTTTTAAATATCCACAATATGATGACCTACATAAGTCGGTATTTCTTAAGGTTATATTGTTTCATTTCTTCCACCTCTAGGTGTTTTTGATAAGTACAAATGTTATTGGTTGATTATGTCCAGCACACATTCCTGTAGTTTTATTATATATATATATATATATATATATATATATATATATGGAAGTAGTTAGACAAATCTTTGAAAAAATATCTGCGAAAGCTTGCGATAAATATTAGAGAATTTGCTGTAAACTATGTATAAATTAATGGAAAAACATAGTAACGAATTTTAAGTGTCAGGCATACGAAATTCAAGATCTACTTCTTGTAATACCTTGGGTGGGGCTGACAAGAGACCCATATAATTGCATTATAAATACCAAAAAATCTTGTCATTTTTCAAATTTTAAAACTATATAATGAAACGGCTCCGATAAAAGCGAACCCCCCCCCCCCCCCCCCTTCAAAAAATAATAAACCCCGGCTTTGAAACTGATATTCGAAAAAAAAAATATTAACATAAAACTCATCTTGTTAGAATTAATCAAACATTTAATACTAAAATGTTTCCCTTTGTCTTTGTGAACTTTGGATTGCGCCATTCATCACAGATGGCAGCACACCGTTGTTGCAACACATTTCCTTTCCTTGACTTCCGTCGCATTCACGAAATCACTCCCTCCAAATGCCGTATACCGAGAGCTAATATGTCTTACAAAAATAAAACTAATTTAACACATTCTGGTAAAAATTATGAAAACGTTAAAGAGGCTGTTACATAATTCTGCGCGTGTTTAATCTGTGCTACCAACATCCCCCTCCTTACAAAGTATATTCGGCGACACGAAATTTCCTCGACTGATCCGATGCTTCTTCCCGCAACACAATGTTCCAACTGTCCTGGCGGAATTAACGAGCCGTCAAACGTCACGGGGGCCACACAAAACCTGCTTCGCCGCGCAGCTCGCGCGCGCAGTCTACATCGCCATCAGTCCAGGGTCGTGAGCGAGCTATAACGTGCAAATGCAACGGAGCAGCGGCGTTGTCGAAACTGCTCCCGGGAGACGCAAACGCAATTACCCGGAGCCCCCGCTCTGTACCGAGCACATGCAACATTCAAGACCCGCGCTGCTGGTTCATCCGCGATCGCAAAGAGAGATACGTTACGCCTTCTGACAACATCTAGGACGTCTAATTCTCATTGCAATTCCGCGCGGATTAGCTGTAGCTCGTCGCACCAGCTTATATAAAGTTCTATTTTCCCTACCATCGGAATATAGATGGTTCATTTACTAACGTATTTGAATTCCCACTTAATTACCTGCTACTGACAAGCCCATTTGTTGAAGATACTGGCAAACAAGTCAAAATTTTATAAAAATAAATAAAAATAATTGAAAAGTCCCAAATTAGGTTATTGAAGCGAAACGCATTTACAGCCGAAATTGTTAGTCCAGCGATCACGTCATAACAGGGTAATGAACTAAGAACTGGGCAACGAAAAAAGTTGTAACGGCATCTGTGATAAGCACTAATAACAAAAAAACTAGCACAACGGCCTGGCTGCAACGGACATAAACTCAACCCCATTCTTTTGTTCATTTCGGTTGTTTTAGCCATCGAAAAATTAATGCGGCTGTACTTTATGAAAGTGTAATCACAAGGAAAACATTAGATTTACAGAATAAAATCATTAATAGCGCAGGGTTGGCAAAATTAAATGCGGGGATAAAGTTTTTGTCATTCGGAAAGTTTGTCACGATGTTTGTAGCTCAACTCCATCGCGCGAACACGATAAACAAAAGAAAACATATTCGTCACAATCTAGATCAACACACATTTTTTCTTATATATTAAATTACGTTATCAAATGACGACGTAATAGAACGTTTAAATCTAGTGATCACGGTTATATAAATAAAACAATATTACAAAAGTGAAAAACCCACAGCGAAATCTAATTAATAATAATAATAATAATAATAATACCGGGCTTGTGTAAATGTTTATCGCCATGTACGATTGCAGATAGTCTGAATTACGTGAAGTTAAAACTGTTCTGTATAATACCGCGGCCGCGTTGTGTTAGTGTTGATTGCGTCTGGGCCTGGGTTATAAACTAGGTAATGGGGCGCAACGTCAAACGACGCATCAAGCAACCCACGCAATTAATTCACAGCCGTTAATAAAGCACGTTCGGTATCATGGCTTCACCAACCGCGGAACAACTCTTCAACCCTCAAGAGTATTATTTAAATGATTTTCGAAACAGATCCCACTCGGATATCTTCAGAAGTTTTTCAATTCGCGTAGTTTTTCTGAAGTTCTGCACGCCGTATGTGTGCCCGGGTAGGCAGAGTCCTTCAGGTTCTGTCTCGTCAGACAAGTTGGGTGGTTGGATTCTATTTTCATGAAGCCATATTTTTCGTCTAGGAAAATTTATTCGGATGTACAGCTATAAAACCGACACATTTTGCGTTTTATCGTATTTGTTTTTCACGTTGACATACGTTCGTAAAAAGACAAGTAACCAAACTTAATAATTTTTTTGTCAGATTAATAGCGTTGTGGGTGTTAAGTCTAAGTATTAAGTTTATAAAGCTGGAAGATGCCTAAAAAATGTTATTCTATAATGTTATTTTTAAAACATTTCTTCATAAAAATTTAAATATTCAAAACCTAAAAAAAAAAAAAAAAAAAAAAAAAGACGGCGGGTAAGGCCTAGGCTTAATTTTTGGAGTGAACGACTTAATTATTGAATTCTGGCGCCATAAAAATTTTATCACGAGAAGCTACAGCATAAATGACGGCCGCTAACGCACATTGACTGGCTCGACGCTGAAAAATGAATCGGCGCAGACGGCTTTTTATAAACCTCTCCGACGAACGGTGTCAAAAGCTCACCATTATCGATTATCTGGTGCGCAACATCGCTGAGTCATTTGAATAATCTAAATTTGGTGCAAACAGACGGAATCACAAAGCTAATAAAATGAATAAATAATTTTACGAACAGTAATTTAAAAACAACAAAAAATACTTTCACTATACTTACAATAAATTCGAGTTTATATTTTTCTGTATTAATTTTTCCTAAGCCTCAAAATCATTACCCTTTCGGCACAACCCCTGTTTTTTTTTACGCCTAGGTCGTATAAAAATTATTTTGGACGGAAGTTGTAGATAATATTTTAATGTTTCCCAGTATATAATTTAATAGTGTAAATGCTACGGAAATTAAGATTTTTTAATTTCTACTCAAGTTTTTTTCAACCCCATGCAGTAAATGGTTCGTTTCAAAAAATATTATAGAAGCACGGTTTAAATAAACATAAGATTTCCAAACAAAATGAGTGGATTCGATGGTGGGATGATATTTATTCTAATCCCTTGCAGTTATAGTTGGTCGTATCCAAAATTTATTTTAACAAAAGTTTTTGGTATTACTCCTATGGGTTATAATACTTTCAAACGTATGCGATATGTGCCATATTATGGAAGTTATAGTGATTCTTCTGTTTTTTAAAAAAAAACCTTCCCAATATTTAACCCTTTAGTCATATTTTTCCCATTAGCGAACTCGACCGACATTTTCCATTACTATATTTTATGTATCAGTTTGGAAGGGATTTGTGTAAAATTACGGCAGCTATCGTTTTAAATAAAAGTTATATATATATATATATATATATATATATATATATATATATATATATAACTTTTGAGTTGACGATGGTTTTGGGGCCTATGTACGATGTAACGAAAATTCCGAAAGAAACACCACGGTAACGGCTACAAAAGGTAGTATATCTTAGACATCTACCTAACAAAAAATTAATTTGGCGGCGTTCACAGGGGTTGCACGAATTGTGGATGGAGGCGCCTTAATAAACAACTGAAACCCTTATATTAGCGTTAGAGATGAAAATAAATTGGTTAAGTGCTCAGCGTATGGGAGTAAGTAATTGTTATTTTCATGGGAGTTTTCACAAGCGACACAGCACAATTTTTTTTTCCAGTCCCAAACTAATTCAAGCCAATGGTCATGCCATTTTTATCAAAAAAAAATAAAATATAAATTGTACATAAATGTAGGGTGAATTTAATACGAAAAACTGGAAACATTTTAGCTGCATGGCATTTGCGAAAATGTTTGATTTATTTTTTTGGCATATGTTAGAAAACATAGATAGCTTTAAACATTACGTTTTCAGAATGTTCCTGAAGTTTAAAGAATATTCCAAAAATTATGAGCTTTTAAAACCACCTGCGACTGTAGGACTAAAGAAAGGGTTTCTACTGATCCTGTTCATGTGTTAATCTCGCAAATGGCGTCATTATACAAATTAAGTTACAAGATAGGCAGTTTTCCCACGTGATTAAAAAAGTATACAGTCTGTCCAATAAATAATGTCCCAGTTATACAATAGTTTATAGTCTAAAATAGTATAGTATAAGTGTTTTGGTGTGTTGGTTCCAGGACACGAGTAACTCAACAGTCTTAAATAAGTGCATGCACGAGTAATGCTTTGTTTTTTTTTTTTCGCTTGCAGCGCAAAAACGGCTCTTTCCCCAATTAGTAGAGGGTGAACTTTATTTGGCAACAGGACGGAGTCCCTCCCCATTGTAATCTCTTTGTACGAGAGTGTTATATCTACGTAAGTCCCTGACAGTTGGATTGGTAGTAATGGTTGAGTCGACAAGAGCTCTTTTTCGCTGGCCTCCACATTCACCTGACATAACTCCATACGATTTTTTTTTTCCTTTGGGGCTTTACAAAAGATCGTTTCTACATTTCATTGCTACCTAATGATTTGCTAGAGTTTAGACACAGAATTGAAGGGGCTACTGATTACATTACTCCGGACATGTTAAACCAAAGTGTGGGAAGAATTGGACTTTAGGTTAGATGTGTGCCGTATAAATAAAGGTGCACAAATTTAACATTTGTAAAAAACGCTAGGTGATTTTTCTTTCAATTTGATGATTTGTTGTAAATAGTCTAAATTAAACTGTTATAAAAACATTCAAACTGTCACATTCTTTTATGGACATTCTGTATTATAATTGTGTCTTACTATTAGTACGTTCTGCTAGCTCAGTGTTTAGAGCTTATGCAGAGATTTTTAATTCTGCATACATAACCAAAATACAAAATTTTCTTCAATTTGCAGACACGTACAAATTTCCACATACGACTATAAACTGAAGCGAGGCATCAAAAATAAAAATGCAAAGTTAGAAAACGGCTGCTGGTTATTAAGTTTGACTCCCAGCACCACTGCCGCTTAGTTAAAAACATTTTTTTTGGGTCTTTCGTGACGAGTCCTTTAGTTTCCTTACATTTTCGGTGACTTTCGTGAGTTGTAGAAACACCCTGTTCTATTTTGCGAGCCAAGGGTCCCCGTGTTAGATTCTCCCGCTGACTGGAGCGTTTCTTCACTCGTGGAAAATTTCCTTCCCGGGGTCCAGGACACCCTACACACTACGGAAGGCAACGGCGGACCATTGCAGTATCGGTCTCGCCCAGCCACGTCCGTGGCTGTCTTCCCAGGCGATCACCGGGCGATCCTAACCAGTTAACCGGACATACCAACCCCTCGCCATCTTGCAGTTAAATTATTTATATTTATTTATTTATTAGTATTATTATATCTACATGCGGCGAAGTTAAGGAGTAAAACCGCCTTGTCTTAACACTTAACCATAGATAAAAAAAATTACTTTCACAAATAAAAATAAACATTAAATATAAAAACCAAGAAGTGATCACTTAAAAAAGGAATACTTTTAAGAAAAAAACCTACACTTAAAACTACTGTAAAAATGTATAATTAATTTTTTTCAATGTGTGCTCTTTTTAAATGGTGGTCTGATTTCGTACAGAGAAAACGTACACAATATAAACATAAAATTAAAAATAGGACGGATAAACAAAAACTATAATTGACAAAAAATAAAACTCATGTGATCTACGCCGTACTAAACGGGTATTACTGGCGTAACCTTTCACTGGTATATTTTATCTTGGAGTACGCCAACTGTTGTGCGTATCCCGCTTTATGCAGTCCTGACTCGAGGCATGGTGAACGTATTACGCCATCTAATTAACCCGGAAAGTTTCTGTTTAGCTTTCCCTTACACCGAGCGTCAGAGCTGGCCGAAGGGCCTGTAAAGATGCTGCTACAAATGGTTGTTTTTTTTATTGAAGCTTGCTTGGGGGCTTATTTTCCCTTTATCCACTTTGGCGTTTTTATAAACGTCGAAGCCAAGAGGTGTATTTTCCTAAATTATTTTGCATCCGTGATTTAGTGTGTGTTTTATGATTTTCACGAATAAAGAAAAAATCTGATTATTATTTATTAAAGTTTTTTTGATCAATAAAATAAGAGTTTTTAAAAAAGGTTTATTATTTTATTTTATTTTTTTAAATTTAAAAAGTTAAGTTAATTTCAACCCTAGGTAAAAATTAAAATATAATATCACGAGGTTAAAGGTATTGAAACTTACCATTCGTGCGTAGCCTTTTTGTGCCAAAGCTATTATATAATTCATAAAACAATAAAAAAAAATATATTTCCCAAAATAATAACCTGAGTTCCACGATAAAGATATTTTTACTGATTTATAAATGACTAGCTGCAGTACCCGGCTTTGCCCGGGCTGAACACCGGGTGATATATTGTCCGCGAGTTACAGCAAAATGGATAGCGATATGTCCAGTTTGGTGGACATTAAGAAATGACACATAATTACTGTTTGTGTATCTGTGACCTATGGTTTTCTGTTTACCCATGGCGATCGGTTGAAAGGTTAGAAGTTGATGCGCTACAGCGCCATCTAGCGGCGAGTTACAAAAAAATGGTTAGTATAAAAATCTTCTCCATGATAAAAACACTTCGATGTGCCAACTTTCACGGCGATCGGTCAAACGGTGTAAGAGTTTATCGACGTCATACATGCCAACATCCAATTATATATAGGTATTATTATATTTGGAAATTTTGGGGCTTTCACTTTTGCGGAAAGTAGGATGTTCAGGACCTCGAATGGTTTGGAACACTCCATCTCGAAAGAATAGATATTTGAAATTCCTGAAATTGTCGAAATTTTGGGGCTTTGTTCCCAAAGGGGGGCGGGGGGTTCGAGGACCCTGAATGGCTCGAAAACACTTAAAATCGAAAGAGATAGATTTTTAAAATTTTTTAAACTTTCGAAATTTTGGGGCTTTAACCACCTGGGGGGGGGGGGGGGGGGGGTGATGTCGAGGACCCCGAATGGCTCGGAAACACTCCAAATCGAAAGAGATATAAAGGAATATAAGAATGTAGGCATTTACTGTACTCCTATCTACCATAATAACAATATTGACAAATAGAAAGCTTATTACCTACCTACCTATGAATAATTATCTAAATAAATTAATAAATAACTGTATGTTTAAGAATTTACGTACATACATAATATTAAACTTCAAACTATACACACCAAAAAAAACTAAGGATGTTTGTGAAACTATTTTTTATTTGTCATAATGTTTAAAACATTTGTAGGATTTGTTTATATGTAAAACTGTGGTGGAAATATTCCGCTTATCCAAAGGAGTATAGAAATTAATAGAGATATCACTCCCTGTACACACCACAAATCTTTTAATTAAGTAAAAAAAAACATAGTCCAAAATGAAACAAAAAGTATAAATAACTAATTTGACAAAAAAATTTTATACAACTGGAATGACAATGTTGACATCCGCCTGAAATTTAATAGAAGTAGGTAGGTAAGAATATATATAAGAAATTAAATGAAAATAAAGCATACATAAATAAAATTCTCACACTCAACCAAACATAATGTTTAATATGAAATAAAGGGAGATGGCAATTACACGTAACTATTCTAATATTATAAAAAAATCAACTTTACTGAAATAGTAAAATTCAAATTTTTCAACAATATATTACATAATTGATAAATATTTCTGGTCTTTGGTCTTAGCAGCCCTAAGACTCTTGACGCTCAGCAGATAAATTATAAACACTAAACCAAACTTCTTGAAAATAAGTAGGTACTGTAAAAAAATAACAATATTGACAAATAGAATGAATAAATTTCGAAGAAATTTATAAGTTTAAGAATTTATGTACCTACATAATATTAAACTTGAAACTATCCACACAATAAAAACCTAAGAATGTTAGTGAAACTATTTTTTTTATTTGTCATAATACCTAAAATACGTATGTTTCCAAAATGAAACAAAGTATAAATAATGACCAATTTGACAAAAAAAATTGTAAAACTCGAATGACATTGAAAACATACACGTGAAATTTAAAAGAATTATGAGTGCCCTAGATAGGGAGGAAAAAAAATATAGAAGAAATTAAATTAAAAAAATGGGTGCATGTACTTAGGTACGCGCATGAGAAGTTATACTTCTTTGGCATCATTAAAAAATAGTTTTTAATTGCATGCAAAAATATTGCGTGGAGTCCCTCCGCGTGGAAGAAGTGAAACTTCGTAATGTGGAAATGAAAATAGGAATGGGTAGAAATTGATTTTTAGTGAAATCATATTGTATCAAATCAAACTAAAAAAATAAAGGAAATAAATTTGTAACGATTTATAGATTGATCTTCAGAGAGAGCGAGACACCTATTGAATGTCTGTAAAACTAACTTTTTTATGAGAGCAGATTTTCATGAAATAAATCATGAAACCATTCAACGATAAAAGCTGTTTATTTAAGTAAGCGGACGGGTTCGCCCCAAGGAGAAAATTGACGCGGCGAGACCTCGTGGACATAGAGAAATGACACACACTCACTATTTGTGTGTCTATGAAACATGATTTTTTTCTGCAATTTAAATTGTAATATACAAAAAAGGTATTGAAAATTGAAACAAATATGGCGACTTTACAAACTGTCAAGATCTTTATTTTTTTCTTACTCTCTACTTAGTTCCTTACAATAGCAAAACGTAACGCAATAGCTTGAAAGCTATTGCTCGGCAGACAGAGGAATGACACTAACAGTTTGTATATCTATGACACACATTACATAAAATTAAGATATAATTTTTTTAACCCGTTTAAAATTTATATTTTTAGACAAAATATAGCCTATGTCCATCCCCAGGATATAATCTATCTCCTTACCAAATTTCATTACGATCCGTTCAGCCGTTCAGTCGGGAAAAGGAAACAGACAGACAGAGTTACTTTCGCATTTATAATATTAGTAAGGATGTAATAAACTCGAAGAGTTTTACGATGAAAAGTTTTATACAAAAGATTAATTCCAAACTGTGTAACATGGAATTTCAATATCTCATTTAAAGATAGTATAAAAATGTAAATTTGCTCTTTTAGGGTTCTCAAAACTATTAAACAACCTTCTTTTAACAACCCTTTCATAAAAATGCCGTCGACTATTTTGAATTTATTAAAAATAACGAGTAAATTCATGATTCAGAAGAAATGTAATTTACGATAATACCACGAGCTTATTTTTAGTCTTTTAGAGTCGAAGACAACTTTTAATTCCTTTAACCTAAAATTACTTATCCACGTCTCTTTTCTGTTAAATGACATTCCGCCGGTTATAATTATGTAGGGAAGTTGTGTCATTTATATGACCGCATAAATATTTGAACAGAAATATCCTAGTAAGGAAACAAAAAAGTTCAACACAAGTACAAAAGACTTCCGATAATCCAGCATACAAAGGTCCGGGATGCCCAATGGTCCAGCACCGGCGAGGAATGGCACAGTATGTTCGGAACTGTTCGGGATCACTCGCCAAGTACAAATACGAACCTTAAAAATGTACCATAAAAATTTAGTTTTTGGCCCGTCGTTGTTCCTGGTCCAGGCTCCAAGGTTTCTCTAGCCCGATGCGGAGTCAACGTTGTGAGCGACGACACAGCACCGGTTACTAGCCTGGACAGCTAGGAGAGGTTTGGATAGAACGATAGAACCTCCACAGGACCACGGGTTCACTGGGTGTTTTGAGGGGTCCCAGTGTGACGTGGGAGATCGGGGAAGGCGCCAGCAGTGCTGATAACGTCTTAGGGCTCAGGACGCAGCCAATTGTCTGGTTAGCTGAGTGTGGCGGGGGGGGGGGGGGGGGGTGAAGGTGGTGTCTATGCTGAGATGGGTAACCTCGGCCTGTGGACATAGCCGGATCTCTAACACCTCTCCCGTTTCGCGTATACGGCGTATCCGTATCCAAGCCCGCGAGGGCCCCAGGCCGGTAGGGCTTAGGCTAAGAGGGCTGGGTTACCAAACCAAAAAAGGGGAGCAATCCCTTATACAGTTTACCTTCCATATAGTGTTTGCTGCCGAAAACTATGTTAACAGACGTGTTCTCTCTACAACTAAAGTGTTTAATGATCGCGTGAGATACCGTCCAATAGTCCGGCATTTTCGGAGATCCGGTGCCTGCCAAGTCATGAAGTGCACTCAAATAAAATAAGTGATTGCTCGTAAGTGAAATCAGTTTGATGAATCATGTACACTTAGCTCGATTGGTTAACTATCAAACTTTGCTCGCGCAAACAACTTTAAAAGTATAAGTAAGGACTGATATGCTGCCTGACTATGTACGATTATATTTGTAGGCTAAAAACCAATAGCTTACGAGGAATAAAATGTGCTTTTAAATTTTTTTTTCATAACTGCTCTAATGGCAACATAAATAATTAGTTCAAACAAGAAAGGGCGTGCAAAAATAAATCTTCCTGTCGTCAAGTTTACGAGCATGTTCGTGTTGACTGCTATTTACGTTAAATTATGAAATAAATTGTTCTTCGAGTACGATGGCAAATTAAAGATATGATTATTTTGGTTACATTTGAATTCGTTAAAAATAGTCTTGTAAAACGAGTCGCTCGGCATGCCTACGGTAATAAATAAATAAATTTTATTATATATATATACACGGCGCTACTGCGTTGAGCATGGCTGTTTGTTTTGAGATGAAAAGCACGAGCTGTGATCACTTCTAATTAGTAACTTTTTTTCCCTTCTCTCCTGAACGCGCGGTTCAGTTAATTCGGTTCGCGTGTTCGGCGGAATCCAAACGATAATGGATTGCGGTAGATAGAGCCCGTTCGGCGAGGCTTTTCAGCTTCTCTCATCTGACCCCCTCCCCCCTTTAGCGAATCCTCTTGCACCACTGCAGTCCACCGCTGGAGAGAGCTTTTGGTAGTCGTGTGGCCTCTCTGTTCAGTCAGCTCCACAGAAATGTTTGCGTTTTACCACGCCTCCCCCCCCCCCCCCTTCTTATTTCACTTAACATATCCGAGAGATATAAACAAAATAACAATTCAGAGTGTGCGCATGCGCTTGTTTCAGAAAATAGACATAGGTATCCTATAGTCAGCTGTGAATGCATTTAATTTTACATTTGCTACCAGAGCGCTCGCGTCCCTCCTTGTTCAACCAGCAGCGTAGAGAGCGCTGTTGAGACAGTCCCTGCATTTACCGCATAGATAGCGCTACCAGTTATGAATTCCATATTTCGTTCAGAGATTTGGCGTGTTCCAAATTGTAGTATTGTTTGAATAAACAGTAACACGCGCAGTTATTCTTTATGGTGTGAGTATTTCAACAGTGAGTAATATTTACTGTTTATTAACCATCATTGATCAATAATTCTTGATATCCTAAGCAGTTTTTTACATGAGTAATAATTTGGTAATTCATGTTTATTAATTCAATTTAATTTTTATCACATTTATAATAAACACAAAAAAAGGTTAAGACTCTCAAATACTGAAAAAGAAATGAAAGCCTTAAAATCCTACGCTTTGTTAATTTTTAGAAAATGGTCTTTCTCCCTATCTCTGCCCTTACGATATATACGTACTTAAAAGAGTAGAGGTTCGAATTGCGAAAAAAAAAATTACTTCTATCACGTGCAGTGAGTTACACGCGTTTTTTTTTAAAAACAAAATGTCCTATTGGTCAATTCAACACGGCCTGAACTGTGCATGCATAGTAATTCGATGCGTGAAAAGACGCGTAGGCAAAAATGCGCTTAATTTCGTGAAAATGAGTTGATACAAAATGAATCAATAGATGGTTACGACGACACGTTCACATTGACTCGTTAGGAACGTTTATTACCACCGAGGTAGGAACCTTCAGGACTTGGTTTCTTAGTTGAAGAAATTTTAGACCCCCAACGTCACCGTATTGCAACGTCCAAAAAATTGAAACCCAAGAATTATAATTTCCTTCCTTGAACAGTCAATTCCATAAAAGAAAAAACACTTAACCAATTTATTATGTATTCCTCTTCGTTTCTTTTACCGAACTGACCAAATTCTGCCCATTATTATTGAGCAAAGAGTTGTTAAGCGTAATCAAAACGTATTATCACGATCCTTATTTAAATCAGATTTTTTTGGTCATATTGCTACTTATGGCAATATAAATAAAAAGCCCGAGCACAATATATCCCACAAATTAAATTTACGCTTGACAAAGAAAGTAAATTAAGTTGCCCAAAATTTCACCTTAGTGCTTCATGAAAAACATTGTACAATTTATAAAACATTTATGAGGAACGGTAATTTTTTCTTATTGGGCATTCAGTTGTATTTTAAAACAAAATATTAAAATAAAGAATTGAATAGTTTGCATTTGTAATGTAAAGCTGTAGAATTACTAATACATGATTTTGAATATGTATATAAAACATTGAGAAACATCAAGCTGTAGAATTACCAATATACGATTTATAAAATGTATATAAATCATTGCGGAACATTGTTCCCGGGAGCAATTGTACCGTGAAACTTATCCAATCGTATATTAACGTAAAATATTAAAATAATGAAAAAAAAAAAACAGTGACACCAGAGAATATTTTACCAGATAAATTAATTGCCAACTTCCAAATATAAATATTTATGGATGGGAAGAAAATTTCGTAAATATCGTGGAAACAAAAAAATAACCGGGGGCTAAGTTAAATAAAATTTATCTAAAATGAGAGAGTTTGTTAGTGTGAAAGAGTCAATCCCAACAGTAGGATTTGTGCAAAACATGCTTGCAGGCCCGCTTTTTATAAGCCGGGAGGGCTGAAATCCCCCGGGAAAAAAGTATTTTTAGCCTCAGTGGACGAATATTTGCATATAAAGGTATAATAATTTTTTTTCTTTTAACTCCGTGGTGCATGGTTCGCAACTATTATTGTAGAAGCTCACTTTAAGACTGTTATTTTTTAGATTTCAAACCTGTTTTAAATCATTACTAGCCTTGAACAACCAAAACGTTTTGCAAATTGATATTAGATAATTACGTTTAAAGGCAGATTGTTTACGAGTTAAAAATAAGACAAATTCAGAAAGCTATAACTATCTGTAGGTCAATCTCCTAAAAATATTAATACAGCTAATAATCTGTTAAATAATATGCTAATATTATAATTAAGATATTTGTCGTGAGTGGTATATAATAGTTCTTCCGGCGACAGGGTTCAGGGTGAGATGCCTGGTGCCCGTCCGCCATCTTGGATTCTGACGTTACGGCGGCCATTTAGGATGATGATGACCTTCGATCTCAAAAATAAAATAAAAAATAAAAAATTCCTTATTATTGAGAGAAAAATGTACCGTTTTTAGTCCTCAAAAATGTCACGGGCTTGAAAAGTCCGCAAAGCGGCTTAAAGTCCTCGGCCATTAGGATGTCAAAGCCACCATTTTAAATCGTTTCGTAACTGCAGCAATTTTCTTTATGGCTGCCAATGACAATTCTTAATTATTATCCGATTTTAATGGGAACAAATTTAAAATTAATAAAAAATTAAACTAAGAACATTGCAATAAAACATGACTCCATTAAAAAAACCGTCAGACATATTACAAATAAGTAATTATTTTGCTAGAAATTTGGGAAAATAAAATTTAATAAAAATTATTTTAATATTTTATAAAATTTAAATAAAAAAAACACGTCATTAAAAATGGCGACGAATCCTTCCTCCATGAAAACCACTGACAGAGTGACACCCCAAAACTAATGCTAATGCATATATATTGCTAGGGGAGAAGGATTCGTCGCCTTCTTTATTTTTGCCCTAACCGGGTTAGAACCGAGGTCTCACGACGTAAGTGTAACTTTCCTAGCATGTCAATTATGTATTTAAATTAAGTATGGATAAAATTTTAAGGCTTGGCTCACACATTATACTATTAACTTAATTTTCTCACAATTGCCATTATTTAAATAATATTTCATGAAATCTGTCACAATAGCTATATAGTATTTTATGTTTTGTCACAAATTTTGACACAAAATGTATATAAAGTGTTTTCAAATAGCTTTTTAATGTCATGCAAGAGTTTGTAAAAATAATACAATTATTTATTTCCTCTTTTTGACACCTTTACAAAAATTCACTAAATTAAACAGGATAATTAAGCACTCACAAAAGCAAGCTTTTGTGCGAGTGCATCTAGTATCTTTAATCTACGTGCAGTATCTTAACTAATGTAAGAATTTTAACAATGAACAAATAAAAATAACTTGAGAAATCCTACATTTAGTTTTTATATAATTAAAAAGAGCAATATATAAAATATAACATTCTTTCATAAACGCAATCTGTATATAAACAAGTCAAATAATATTTAAATTTAAAGGAGAAGAACAACGGTAGGGCCTGCATAATTTACAACAGTGCATTAGACCTTAATTGAATACATATGAAACAATATAATATATAATATAATACAAATAAAAGTAATACTAAAAAAATTGTAATAAAATTTTCAGGAAGAATAACTAAAATTTTTGGAAGCAAAAAACCCGAAGTTTTCTTTGATAATATTTTCTAAAATAATGGGATAGGTAAATTTATTTTCGCTCCATGCCGTGTAGGTTAATTATGACCTACATAATATAACTGATTTTCCCATCGATACATACTCGTTACTGCAACTTGAATATAAAAAGTTACTTTTATGGGTACGAATATATTTATTTTGAAAATGACTCTTAGATTAAGTTTTTGAATTTTAATAAGTTGCTGCTTGGATATAATCATTTCTTTAACATTTTACAGCTTGCAACTTAATTTGGAAAAAAAAAAAAAGGTGACAAAATTGACAATCAAATAAACAAGTGCAAAATAGCTTTTGCAATAAATCTAATGCAATACTGTTGAACAAAAACAATTCGTCATTAAATGAGGAATTTTACGTATCGTAAGACCATATAACTATTGATGGCGTCATAAACACGGCGGCGCTTACGTCATTAAAAACGCTAATTTCTTACGGGTTAAGCGCGTGTAAACGGGGCTTTGAGTGTTTGCACAAAACACATTTACTAAAGAAACATTCGGGTGTTGTATTTTAAACTAACCTCTACATATTCTAGTCTAGAACACCATACATAACGTATTACTTACGGTATCGTATTCCATACTACACTGTTTATTATATTTGGCAGCACCAGTTGTATATACTTAAATTGTGATTATTTTTAAACTATGATTTAAACGTCCCGGATATCGTAAAATATACTAACCTCCATATTATAGTAAAGAACACGATATTAAGGTTATATTTTTACTCACGGGATTATATTGTATACTACAATCCCACCTACAGATTCTTTCAAATTAGTTACTTACTGTTAGTTACTGTTCACCATACTTTTGTATTTGTAAAAAAATTATCAACTATTTGCACTATGAAGTAATTAAGCGAACGCTTCACAACTAAAGTGTAAATTACGCTATGCGAGTTTCGCAGCTATTCGCCGGTGAAAAAATAACGCGTGTATGTGTTAGCGTAACGTCACTTCTTCAGCGAGTGTCGAATTAACTGCGCGAGCGAGTCAAATTAATTTGCTCACAAGAGATGTGAAGTCACATTTTAATAACTGATTTTGTTCTACTATTATAGTATGAAACTTAATGAAACATCTGTATAATTGTTCATCTTTGAGACTTCAGCAACCAATAGACACTTCATGATTACATTCAGCGTGTTTGTTCACGTCAAGTGGATTTGCAGTCATTAAAGTTAAGAGTTTTAATAACCTTGATTGCCGCCGACTATTCGTAACATGTTACATAAACTATATTTGCAAGTACTAACGTTTTCCCTACCACGGATTCGCTCCCCACACAATGATATATTTATCACATTACCTTGCTCTGCATACCAGCCGAAGCCACGAAAAGCCCAATACAATCCTCGCAACCACACACATGCTAACCGAGCTTCACTCTGCGTCTGCGCCGGGCCGAGGGTGAATCACTGTTGCCAACTACTGGACTTCGCCACGGTTACCAACACGAAACTTGCCGCGCTCGCGGCAACTGTGCGGTGCCCCGTTGCACGAACAGTAAAGTTGTGAAGTAACTTGGCTCGCGAGAGCTCAGCTCGCTAATGAATTTACTACCCAACTGGTTCGTTCTTGGCGTTGCGCCACGCCGTAAATCGCCTTAACGGGATCTCCCGTTTATAATTTTGCGTAAATCTTGGTGATTTACAAAACTAACGAACGAGCTTTGAAACGGACTGCAAAATCGAACGTATGGGTAGCAAATATATATACTTATATGTAAAGAAGAGATAATTTTTTTGACGTGACGTCTAATAAATCGATGAACGCCGGCTGCACACACGAAAAAGTGTCCTGTTACGCACATGGTTCCGTTACACTGTGTCCCGTTACGCTCATTGTACGCTTGCGCCGCATCTATTTCTCTTCCACTCGTCTGTTTATAAAGTGAAGTTAAAAGTTAATGTAGTTTTCATTGCTTATTACAACAACAATTTCGGCAATAAATGTTAATTATTCTTGCATTTTAAAAATCTGATTACTAGTATAATTTCAAGTATTTATTCTTTTATTATTAAAATAAAAATGATTCAATTTTATTCATAAAGCATGCAGTAATTTCATCAATGTTTTGTTATTACGTTGTCACGTTAAACTATCGTCCGTAAACCGACTTTACAGACAACCAATTTTTTCTAAATGTACAGTTTTATTTAGGTATTGATGAAATTTTACGCAGTGGCGATTACACTAGGCGGGGGTGGACCTACGTGTTAATTTTTTACCCCTAACCTAACTAAAAACTAAGTGTATTTGGGAGGGGTCCGGGTTATGGAGGAGACATTAGTGCGTATACGCTCTATTCATGCAGTGTATTAGCAATGCAGGAAAGGGTCGCATGCATCATGAGCTAGGAGGGGATTGGCCAGCCATGGCTGCGCTTGGCGCCATGATTAACTCCCCTCACTTCTTAACTTTAGGCAAAAACTAGATAAGCTGGGCCTAGGTAAAACCTGCTCAGACACAGGCTCGTTCATGCGGGATGCAAAGTTCAGGCATTAAAAAAACAAGCACGTTGGTTACGGAACACAGGAGGGATGGTTCAGGAAGAAGATTTGGACGGAGTAGAAAGCAGCTACTGAGTAAAGGGCGGGGCACTTGGACATGGCTGACCGCTTTTTGTTCGGGAGGTTCTGGTTCCCAACGTGTGTGTGCCATTGTGCGCCTACGTACCAAAGTTCACGGCCCCATGCCTTTCCGTATCCATTTCGTATGGACATTTAAATTCCAATACTGTGGTAGACAATGTGTAGAGGTAAATGTAAATGCAATTTAATATCTTCGTAGATATCATTCGGTGGGCTAGCTATTGCAATAAATTTAGATATTTATTTTTTATTATGCACCTGCATACACAATCATACATTTCGCGCTAACGTTAAATAATTTAAGAAATTCAGCTTTACCGTCACTCTCACAAACAAACAAACACATACACACACACGCACACAAACATATATATATACACACATATACATATATACACATATACATATACATACAGAAAATTCGCACTGCGTATGTTTGAAGAATCAATCAACATTTAGCTCACGTCAGTATTTGTGTCAAATTTTATGACTAACGAAAAAAATATCAATTATATTTCAGTCCAAAATTTTATAGTGAAAACACCACGTACATCAATTATTCACATTGCGATATAGATATATCTGTGTTGACTGAGTGTAGCAGAAAAGCTTTGCGCTGAAATGAAAATCCAACCAGTCGACGACCTATACCACGACTAGGAGTTTTAAAGAATCCAAAAAGCTTTTTTTTCCTAACACTACAATAAAATACATTTTTATACATAGGTAACACAAACGAGAGCATTTCTGTTTAAAGGATTCATACCGTTTTAATTACATTTCATCATTTCAAATGTTAAGGCATGTGAATATTTGTGGGTAATCAAAATATTCATTACGTATTTATGATGTCCCATTAAATTACGGTTCTAAGTAAAAAACAAGACAAAAAAAGTCTCGTAGTTTTAAGTGATAGGCATTTTTTTTCTCGAAAGGTTTTAAATTCTGTACTAAATTATTAGATACGTTTAGTTTATAACTTCGGCAATAGAATTTGTAACGCGCTAACGTTTGGTTTGTCCGTCACGTCTTGCCTAGCGGTTACCTGCCTTTCCACAAAATGAAGCTGAAGATTGGCGCCCCAATTTTGGTGATGCGTAGCCTTGATGCACCGATATTTTGTAATCAATGGGATTTAAAAACCATTTCCCGTTTTTCAAGTGCATGTCATACAGACTTGATACTCGGAAGTGATGTTCCTTATATTATGGGGTGTTAAGCCTAGGCAACGCAGGATATTTCAGCTTGTGTGTGTATATATATATTTATATATACACACACGTGATAAAGATTTTTCCCACACGCAAAATCATCTTAAAACTTATATAAAAATTAAAAAAAAACAGTTTGACTATGGATGAAGTTACAGATAAAAAACTATCAGACGGGAAAAATTAATGGTATGGCCAAGGTTACTCAAAGCAGTGCAATTACAAAATAACAATACAATAGGGTAAGGTAGTAAAAGGTAGGTGGCGGTGTGAAAGGGAGGTAAATATTTTATTTAAAATTATTATTATTTTAAAAATAATATTGGCTTTTTTTATTTTAAAAAAATGTGTTAATGGTGTCAAATATTTTACAAATATTTCGTCTTTTATTAGATTGTGATAACATAGCAGCTTCATTTATTTTGAAGAGTTAACCTCCTATTAACACACCACCTTCATTTTCGTCTCTCACATATGTACATGCAGAGCATGTGCTGCGCTAGCAGGAAGCTTCTATTCGGTGGGGAATACATAATTTCTTTTTTCTTGGGGGTGGGGGTGGGGGTGGGAGGGGTGAAATTGAAAAAAAAATAGAACACATGTATTAGAAAAAAATCTTTCATTACAATATACACTGATACCTACACTGGGATGTGCCTACAGTAGTAGCCGCAACGTGGCTTATCACACAGTAACATACTTTATTCAATGATATTTTGTAGTTTTTTTTAATAAATTTTGGGAAAAAGGGGAGGGGGGTGGAATCTATACCCCACCTTGCGCCCGGCACTGCCTCTATTGGAAAACTCTAGGCTTGAAGCGAATAGTTCCGGGGCGGGACATTCCCTCAACTTCTAAGAACGTGACGTCCTTCGTCTTTCGCCCGCTGACGAGCTGCTTCAGAAGATTGGAAAAAGAGGTGAAAAAAGGAGGAGGGGACTACGTGGATTCTTTTCACGTCTCCCCAGCTCCTCAGAATGTTCAAGGTCGTCCAGTAAAGTATTTTTTTTCTAAAAAAAAAAGTAAGATTTCTGTGGTGCAATGGGGAAGATTGGTTTAAAGCACTATTTCGGACGTAAGGCCATTGCTAGTTGGCACTGTACGTCATACAACGAACCCGATGAATGGATATGTTAACCATTTAACCTCTGTTGGTCTGTTTGTGCCTGGTTAACAAGGAACACATCTCAGTTTCTGAAACTTCGCAACTGTATTGTCTTGGTGAAGTCTTCTGTGTTCGTCTGTGATATCGTCGTCGTTTCGCAAGATTACCGGTTTGATTCCATCGACGAGTTCGCACGTGCATCGCTGCATTGTCGGTGTGTTATCCGGGGTTACCCGTTTCGTATGATCGTTGTGTTCCTTCGTCTGTCGCTGTATTGTCCACGGTTGTTGCTTGTATTTATTGTTTTTGATACAACTTCGTCAGACCACCGTGATCGAATAGCCTACCACTGTACTCTGTCTTTCCTGTGTCAGCTTTAACCACCCCCCTTCTCTCTAACAAGAATTCCTTTATTCTCTGCGTTCTCTGGGCAAGAACTACTGCGCAAGCTCACTACAAACTGAGCAATACAGAGTAATACCTCCATTGAAAAAAAAATACACACGATTATTAATAACGATGCACATAAAAACAAAATATTACTTGTTTAACCCCCGAAATGATCCCTCACGATGCTCCATTCTGATCGTAGATAAATAGGAAATAGTTTTGAATAAAATACCATCAAAATTCGGCCAACTGTCAGGAAGCTATTCGCCACAACGCGCGCGCTCATGCGTCCGAGAAATTGTACTTAACCGAAATTCCACCGTTGCGTGTTAATCATTTTGAAGAACGTATCTTAATTTCCAGTTGTGAACTTACCTTTACCACTCGCGAGATGCTCAGCCCTGCACTTCTCAACGTCGCTCCAGAGACGACGCAGATCTTGCTGGACGGACCTCCGGTGCCCCATTAGCAGGAGCGCTGCAGCGGGCGAGGGGTTTAATTAAAAACGTAGTCTTGGGAAGAACGTGACGACCTTCCGTCAAGAACCTACTTCTCTCTACCCCCTCCCTCCCCCCACCTTCCTTCCCTCTCGGAAGTCCTCTTCTCCCTGACGGCAGTCGACGTCTCGCGAGAGACAGAGAGAGAGATAAGAAAAGAAAAAATGACTAGCAGGTCCTTGAGTGGAGTTGGCTCTCCTTAATTTTCCAAGCGAGCGTGACTTTTGCGAGATGACTCTCGAATGTCATCTCGCGGCACGGTGCGAATCCCCACAGCATCCAGATAGCAAGTCGCAAGTTAAAAAAAAAAAAAAAAAAAAACACGCTTTTTTTTTTAACTTCACTTGTAACTAACTAACGTTGCAAACGAATCTCAGAGGTCGATTTCAACCTACTTCTAATCGTCGTATCGATTTGAAACTTTGAAAGTATGTATATGGTAATCCGGATGACAATACAATAATTTGGTACCGTCGAACTGATCTGATGATGGAGCCAGGAGGTGGATGGTGTAACTCTTAAACTTTTTAAGTGTGTAACTGATAAAAGCTTGTTTTTTTTTAGTTTTTTAAATATAATATTTCTTGAAATGTAAAATTAGTGGAGTATATTGAAAAAAAAAATTGTCGAACCCAGTTTCTTTAAATCTGGTATTCTATCATATATAGGGTTATTGTCAACGATTTTTGTATCGGGAATAATTCGGAAATTGTCGAGCGTAATGTTATTTTATTTTTAAGACAACGAATTTTTTGAAGTAAAATTTTGTCTCAATGTTATCGGGGGAAACATACACATTAACTACTTCTATAAGTTACAAAATTTTTCCGGTAACCCAACAAAATAATCTTTACAGCCCGTTTTATAATTTTTAAGTAGAAAAAAAAAGATGGGCCATACAAATGTGTGAAATGATTGTAATGATAGTATTAAGAAGTTCTATCGTTCTGAAAACAAGAGTACGAGAACTTTTGATTGGCGGGCGATGGTCCAACTCAAGGCGAACAGACAATTATTTAAGGCATGTTGCGACACTGATATTTTCAGGCATAAGCAATGGCTGACAAGACTATGTTACATATAGCTTGGAACACTGACTGGCGGTGATTTGTTTCTGTGGTATCTGGTTTTCACACCGGTAGGTAAAATGCTTTTTAACACAGCGACCTTGTTTAAGAATCAATATAACAATATATAAAAAAACTTCAGTTTAAATTAAAGTCAAGTGACTGACCCATTCATGACTTCTTAAGATGGCTGGCATATTCAAAGTGTGAAATCGTTGTTTTTTTACGAGGACCTCTTGGTATCCTGTCACTGAACAATCTGACCACAGAACGAGTTTGCAAGCACGTGGTTGGGGAAACATCAGGGGGTGGCCACGTCTGTAGGATTACACGGTAAGTGTGTTTGTACCAGTTTTTTCCCCTTTAACTAATTGTTGTGCCATATTGGTTAGACGCCCAACACACTGGCTGAAGTGTTGTGTCTGCGTTGTGGAAACAGTTTTAATGACTTTTTTTTATTTTCAACGACGGAGATTCTAATTCATACTTACTAACCATCATCAGACGTTACCAAGAACCATTTCCGCAATGTTTCGGGCTATACAATATGGCGATGGCGAGGTTAAAAAGTGACTTCAACTAAGTTCACATAATGCCGTATACTGACTATTCCTTAACGCCTTTGGAAACACAGCAAGCGTTGCCATGGAGATTAATTAAACTGTAAAAAAACTTGCAATATAATATATGATTTTTTTTCGTGTTTCTCAGTTTTTTTTAAAAATATTTCTTTTATGGAAACACAAAATTCCACAACGTAGGGCCATGTACATCTGGATTAACGTATCTTTTTAAAAAGTAAAATAATATTTTTAACTTTTTACAAATAAACTCACACCTTCTCCCTATTATTTAAAAGTACAGAATGTTAAGCTTTTCGATGAGGTGAAAGAAAAATTAAATTAAGGACGAGGTCGTCATTACTTTGTTTCATCGT
The DNA here is from genome assembly GCF_032445375.1 of Bacillus rossius redtenbacheri. Classification (NCBI taxonomy): domain Eukaryota; kingdom Metazoa; phylum Arthropoda; class Insecta; order Phasmatodea; family Bacillidae; genus Bacillus; species Bacillus rossius. The sequence continues at coordinate 27,616,184 of NW_026962013.1, read as the reverse complement.
TTAATTGAAGGGAGGATAAAAAAAAATTGTCAAGTTCAATAACCGAGGCAATCCTTTTAATCACGAAATGGCTGGCTTAACACCGTTGTCGAAGCTCGTTTCTTTCAAGTGTTACCAAAGTGAAGGGAGGGGCCGAGGCAATGGGGTTTGGCAATGATTCGTCAAACTGTCGGGAATTATTTGCCACAAGCGCGCGCTCATATGCGCTGATCTCCGTCGGGGGAAGATGATGTAGGATGGGCGACGTTTGCATCCATCACTCGATAGACCGCATGCCCTCCCCGCGCCCCTAGTCACACAATCCTTACAAAAAGCCGTGACAGCACGGCTCTGGTTTCCCTTTGGCCCGATGTTTAAATTATTTTATATCCAAATAATTTGCAGGTGGAAAAATTCAACATTCCTTAGTCTTTTCTCAAACGCTACATGGAACAGGTGAGCCACGCAGGGAGTGTCCGAAACATTTGAGTCGCGCAGAAGTATACCGTACACCTTTCTTCTACAGCACTTTGTCCCTGTACACTGATACGAAAAAAAATATGTTGTCTCGTTTCTGTTCCTAGAGGTCTTGAGTGCGTCAACTGTTCATGACAGTTTCGAAAGGGGAATAGCACAGTCCTCACTTTCACCTGTTAAAAAATTCTTGCAGATTTTTTTTAGATGCTCCTTGACAGTATTTACCACCACAAATAATGTCATCCAGTTATAATCAGGCATGCTTCCCAAGTCAAGACCAGGAAGCCAGGAATGAGCCTTTCAAAAGTTGCAGGAGCATCAGCAGAACCCTAATGGTAGCACAGTGAACTGGATTAATCCACTTCCTGTAGGGAAATCTGTCTTCTACGTGTCCTCTGGACGAAGCTTCATTGGCCAGTGACCACTAATTTAACCGCACGATGCCGTACCAGGAACTCCTGGCGCGTGGTCAAATATCACCGAGTTCTCGATCAAGCGCGCGTCCACCCACGTCCACAGCCTCTGTTGCGAAGCACAGAAAAAAACAATCATTCCTTTTGTCTATTAGGTCTATGCTTTCAAAAGAATCGTCATTTTACACGGCAACTGTGTATTTTCTACACCAATGTTGAGTTTTTTAGAACATATGTACACGGAATGTTGCCTGATAGGCGCACAGGGATAAAAGTGAGTTAATTTCCAATTGCTAATATGCGTGCTGTTTATGGAAATATACACTAACCACGTTAGTGTATCGTACTATCACAACATATTGTGTTATTTTACTTTATGTCAATGACATTTTAAGGACAATGTGGGTGTGAAACGATCAGAAGAATCGATCATTTACTCAACAAATGTGTAATTTTGCACTAATGTAGTAGTAATTTTACTCAAGAAAGGTGTGAAAATTCACAAACTGTATTTTTTTTTTAATTATAAGAAAACGTGTAAAAATTCACTTGCACCGAATGTGTAAATTACACAAATATTAAATAGAGAATTCATATAAGCGAGATTATTTCTTTTCTGCCAAGGGAAGGTCAAGAGCTTCTCAATATATTTAATATATAAACATACATATTTCAAAATAAAAAACCCTTAATTTAAATTCTAGCTGGGAATTCAAATGAGTTAGTTTCAATATAGATCACGATTCTGCATGCCACACAATAAAAAATAACAAGCAATTAAATGTTACTGAATTATATCTAATATGTTTGATAAAATGTATTCGTATCGTTAACTTTTAAAATAAATGCATAATTATCTACGTTTCGTGTTATTTCATTGTTAGGTATTCGATTACATTTCAGATATTAGTTATTAGGTTGCAATTTTTTCAAAACAAACTATTTACTTTGTTTCTTTTTATCTATGGGTACACTGTAAGGATTAATGTCAACGTATCTACATTTATAGTATTCTTTGGAATTATATTTGATTGAATGATTATGAAAATATTAAATTGTTGGTTGATAGTATTTTACATGAAACTATTTCCTTGGTTTATTCTGATAATAAGTAATTAGGTACTAAAATTGGCCAGTACTTATCTACGACAAAAAACGGAGGCCAGGGAAAATGCAGATCTCAATAGGCTACGCACGTAAAACATAAAACTTTCTAGGAGCTTAATGTACCGGCAAGGCATTCGTTATAAATGCTGGAACCTTATGAAATATTGAAACAGACTATAAAATTCTGGAACATTCTTTAAACTTCATGTACAAAACACCATAAATGTAGGTACTCGAGTAAATAAAAGTGATTGATAAAACATTTTCGCATATTTCATGCAGCCGGTATGATTGTAAAAAAGTTTTCCATTCGATGCATTCAGCTTTTTCGTTGAATTCCTACAATATTCTCTAAAAAAATGAGATTTACGTTGACCACCCAGGTAGGCAGGTTATATGCCGATGTCTAATGTTAAATGTATACACAACACAGATAACTACGTGGAAGGAATTAGTCACAACAATATCATAGCACAGACAAATACACGTCCGACGAGTCAGTTTCAACAAAAAAACAGTAAATACAGAAAAAAAACAACAACATTGGACAACACAGTGACAAAGGAACCCAAAAGTGATATTAAACAGATAATCTGGAAAAGCATACCGACAATACAGCAACGCGCATGTTTTGAAATTAAACGTGTATTCTGACAACACAACGACGACAGCACAGACGAAACAGTTGCGACGTTTCTGGAACCGAGCTCTGTTCCCGTCATCAGGCACAAACACACTGACATCTGACAGACAGTCATTAAAACGACTGTTTTATTCATTTTGACGTGACGTCTAATAAATCGATGAACGCCGGCTGCACGCACGAAAAAGTGTCCCGTTACGCACATTGTTCCGTTACGCGGTGTCCCGTTACGCTCATTGTTCCGTTACGCTCTTTGTTCCGTTACGCTGTCGGCGAGTGCAGTAATAATAGGTTATGTTACAATTGACTAAAATATTATGGTGATTATATAATTGATGATAGAAACAGTTTATTTATTTGAAAACTTGTTCATAATTATATTTAAACTTTATAGCAAAACGCCAGTTTTTAAAATTAATTACAAGTCATCTACACGTGAACTGTTTCGTCGACTGTTTATTAAGTGAAGTGAAAAGTTAATGTGGTTTCATTGCTTATTACAACAACAATTTCGGCAATAAAGGTTAATTATTCTTGCATTTTAAAAATCTGATTACTAGTATAATTTCAAGTATTTATTCTTTTATTATTAAAATAAAAATGATTCAATTTTATTCATAAAAGTATGCAATCATTTCATCAATGTTTTGTTATGACGTTGTCACGTTAAACTATCGTCCGTAAACCGACTTTACAGAAAGCAATTTTTTTTTAAGCTTAAGCACGTGTCTACTGCAGGATAACTCATTAGTTAGATTCTCGTATGACGTTCCGTCTATATTTAGCCCGACATCGATCAGAGGTTCTTGGAAGACGGGTTCGTGAGGTCAGATTGGCAAGCGTGGAAGTTTGTAGGTACACCGAATGCAGTCGCGGACACAGGAAACTTTTTCAAGGGTGTGGGAAAAGGTTTGAAAAAAAAAATCTGACCTTAGTAACGAGAAAATTAATGTGTTCGCACGTTGCAAAGACACCTATAATACGATACCCGGAAACTAAATTTACAGTAGAATATTTTAAAAAAAAAGCCAAGCGTGATAAATATACGAAAATTGTGTTTTCAACTACATTTCTTGACGCGAATCACGCGTAGAAATTCGCTTTTGGAGCAGCTACGACGACTATCGAATGATTTGATTAGCGCACCGAAATTTTAAACGATGTCATGAAACGACTCCGATAAAAACGAAAATATTTGAAAAAGTAAGTACTAAGCCCGGGCTTTGGACCTGATTTTCGACAATGAGTTTTATTAAAATACTGCCCATCTTGATAAAAATATCAAAACGTTAATACCATAAAGTTTACTTTTGGCTTTGTGAACTTCGGTTCGCGCCATCCACCACAGATGGCAGCAACGTGGTTACATATTTCCGTTCCACGCGACTTCCGTTCCATTCACGAAATTACATCTACCAAATGCCGTATACCGAGAGAGCTAAGACGTTTGCAAGTCAAAAATAAATCATATTAGAAGTTGTGTATTCAAAAAAACTTACGTCAACAACAAGGGGTTTAGACTGTTACGTTATCAATCTCAAAATGAGCCACTTCCTGTGTAGCTTCTCGTTCCGGACATTGCGACAACTCATCCTGCGTTGCCAAAAAAAAAAATACCATCCCGCATTCACCAAACGCATCGCAAATATTCTATAACTTCCGGGGGGCAGGGGGAATAAAGCGAGTGCGTATAGAATTTGCTTTGTAACCGACGTGGTCCGCTTCCCACCTCGTGAACGTAGAGAAAGCAGCTCCCTCGTTATATATTCACGTCGAAGGCGCCCCGCAAACTCGGGGCAACTCCAACAACCTCCCTCCCGTCGCCGAACTGGCGGTGTTTCACAAGGATCCAGGCCGCGTTAAAACTTGTAACACCCCGGACATTCTGCAGCGTCTTGCATTTTGAGCAGGCCGCAGCTCCGTGGGACTTCGGTGTCCGCGAACAGAAGCCCATAGATCAGAGGCACGTCTCCGGAGCGATTCATCTGCGGCAGCTCAAAAGTTGGCTCCATAGAGTTGGCGCTTTGGAGACACCACATTCCTCCGACAGCACCCATCAAATCCATGGCATTTGGTCCAAAACGAAAACATCTTACGCCGGTATTCCAAGTCAAAAAAAAAAGGGGTTTAGGTGTTGAACAATCCACACTTGATAACCGAACAGTATTTCTAGTGCGCGATAGGACACGGCCAGTCTCTCATTTTTTTTTTGGAAATGGATTTCTGTGTCCTATCTGTGACCTATCTGTTTTCCAAACTTCCGCGCATGCGTAGAGCTCATTTTTTCCGTTGATTTCGTCCAGAAGGCGGACCCGCGTCTGGTGCCATTAACTCGTATATATTCAATTTCGTGAACATCGGGAGGTTTACCAAACGTAATAGTGTGCCAAATGAAACTTTGTGGTAGCGACACTATCCTGGAATACATTTTGTACACTTTAATGGTCATAACTTGATATAATCGCAACTTAAAAAGTACTTGAGAAAATTAAAAAAAAATAATAATAATTCGTGTGACGGTGCTGCTAACCCTAGGATATTTGCCGTAACAATTGTTAGGTTACGGTTGTATCCCAACAGGACAGTGATCATTCGCTATCTTACCCGAACGTCATGGAATACCGTCCTTAGTGACAGAACTAATTTTAGGATTATGGGGCTTCTTGGATGATAATAATAAACCTACTTTTTTGAATATCTTTTATGAGACACGTGGATGCATTTTCCGGTAGTGTGTGAAATCGTAGGAGAAAGATCAAGACTTCACATATGTTTAACAGCACTCAAATGACACCAATTCGAAGTAACCGAGTATAGTTTTTTGTGTTTAATAATGAGAATGATGTAGTTTTCATGGTTTGTGATTTAAGATCTGAGCAGAAAAATTGTCCACGTTATTATGTAACATGGTCAGTGAAGAGCAGTCAGCATTTCTATGTCACAAATAGGTGCACATATTGCTTGTATGCAGAGCCACTTCAAGAAAAAAATCAACTTTTATACATAGCTTGTTTAAAATGTGCAATATGTTTAAATGGTAACTGTTTACTACTGTTTGCAGCTCCACTGCCAACAAATTAGCCTCAATTTCACGTGTCTGACCAACCATGGCAAAAATGTGTTCCGCTTATACAGCCCAAAAGCACGAGAAAGAGCGAAAGAGATAGAATGTGCAAAAGAGACAATTCGAAAAAAAGAAAATGCAAAAAGAGGAATTGTGAAAAAAATATAGATGAAAAAGATAGGTGAAAAAGAGAGAATGTGAAAAGAGAGTATGTGAACGAGAAATCAGGAAAATATTACAGGAAGAAAAAATAAGGGTAAATGAATTAAAGAGAAAAAAAATGAAAACATTGAATGAAAACGAGAGAGAAAAAATGTACATAAAATAATGTGGTACAGCAATAATAAAACAATAGGCTAGCATTCGGTAGCCATTTGTAGTTCAGAATTCCATGGTTTACCAAGATAATTCCAGGCGAAAGCTGGAATAGCTTACTTGCTGTAAGACATAGCTGATTCCTTATGCATAATAGAACCCGTTGAGGTGTAAATAATTAGCAGACGAGTTCCTGGAAAGGTGGCACCTTTATAATAGTAGGGGATGAAAGCTGATTCCACTCTAAAATTTATTCCATTGCCACAATTTAAGATAAACACCTTAAAAAAGTCTCCCATTAAAACATTTCACATTTGGACAGTGTTATACAAATTGGTCAATCAACAAACATTATAAGAACCGAGTAGATTGAGCTCAAATTTGAAAATACAATGGCCGTTATTGTGGTATTGGGTTGAATATTTGGCCGCTAGAGGGCACATTAATATGGAAAGTCAGTTAAATAATTTTCACTTAATATAGAGTGTAATTTTATCTACAAAACTATGTCAGTAACTCGTTTTTTTCTTTTGTTGGTTAACTCATTTTTGTATACACCATCCATTTGTCTCTCGCCATATGCTGTAAAATATGCTTTACCTTTCAACGTTTTTTTTAGGACACACAGGTCATATTTGGCTAGCTGAAAGGTTAATGAGGTGCATGGGTATGGATAATAGCTGTCTGAAGCTGGATAATAAAATATGTATAAATTGATATAAACTCATGGTCGACTTCAAGGTCATTGATTTATTTAGGGGTAAAGAGATGCTACTGAAGCACTGATGCAATGCATAGTGGCCGAGGGGTAGAAGAGAGGGGAACTAAAATACCCCCGAAATAATGCACTGGATCATATAGCAACGTTTGCCATTTGTCTTACTTGCAAAATATCAAGGCATCACCGGGCTGGGAATAAAATGAGGATAACCTTGAAGGAGAGCGAGCAACCTGGAGCGTCGATCAAAAAGGAATTGAGAGAACCTTTGAAAAAAAAAAATAAGAGTACTTAACATACAACTTCAGTAACGAACAAACTCGTGTGTTCTCACGTTGCGAATGCACTTATGATGCATAACTCGGACACGAATATTAACGTATAATTTTAAAATAATGCCGAGGATGATAAATGTACGAACATTGTGTTTTCAACGCCCGCGGAGCAGCTCCGCAGACTATCGAATCATTAAATTTTGCAGAGAAAAGGTTAAACTATATAATGAAACGGTTTAGATAAAAGCGAACCAACCCCCCCCCCCCCCCCCCTTGAAAAAAATTTATAAATCCCGGATTTTGACCTGGTTTTCGACAAGGAATTTCATTAAAACACTGCCAATCTTGTTGAAATTCGTTAAAAAAGTTAATAACGTTAAGGTTTTCTTGTCTTTATGAAAACGGTTCCGATAAAAGCGGAACACCCCCTCCCCCCCTTGAAATAAATACTAAACCCCGGATTTGGACCTGGTTTTCGAAAAGGAACTTCATTAAAACACTGCCAATCTTGTTGAAATTCGTTAACAAGTTAGTAACGGTAAGTTTTTCTTCTGTCTTTATGAAAACGGTTCCGATAAAAGCGGAAACACCCCCCCCCCCTGCCCCTTTGAAAAAAATACTAAACCCCGGATTTGGACCTGGTTTTCGACAAGGAACTTCATTAAAACACTGCCAATCTTGTTGAAATTCGTTAAAAAAGTTAGTAACGGTAAGGTTTTCTTCTGTATTTGTGAACGTGCCACATACGGCAGCACGGCTAGGGGATGAGTGGAATGAACAGACGCAGAGCGGATCGGCGGGGAGAGAAGGCGCGTGTTTATTGCGCTACAGGCGGGCTGAGGGTCAGGCCATGTCGACGCCGAGCGGGGAGCGGTGCACAGTGACGATGTGCAGGGAGCAGGGCAGACCCCGCGCGCAGCCGCACCGCCCCGGCGAGGCGCACAGCACCGGCCCGCCCACGCCCTCCGGCGGCCAGTACGGCACCAACCTGGCGCGGGAACCACACAGCACTTAGAACTGTCATCACTTAGAAACATCGAAAAAAACCACGTAACATAGAATTGTCTTAAGTTAGAACACAACTTAGTAACTACATAACATAGAAAATCACAACTTAGAACCAGTGGCGTAGCCGGGGGGGGGGGGGGGGGAGGGGGTGGGAATTAACCCCCCTCCCCTTAGCACCAAATCTTTAATTAATTACTTTTTCATCACTCAAACAAATTTCATATTAAAATTAATAAAATTTTTACCATTTCAATATTTAAATTTAAGTACCGAAAACTGCTAAAATAGCACTATGTTACACCTTAATACGGGGGGGGGGGGGGGGGCATGCTTCTTAACATCCCCCATACACAAATGCTGGCTACGCCACTGCTTAGAACTACCACAACTTAGAACTGTCACAACTTAGAAACACGTAACTTAGAAGCACACTATTTAGAACAGGCATAACTCAGAAGATTCCATCTTGTGTGTTTTTCTATGTTACGTGTTTCTAAGTTGTGACAGCACCCCACCTGGTGCAACCGGTCGCTCGTTCAGACCGTTACCTTCCGCAGAGTGCTCTGCAAAACCTCGGTGCCGTCAAACACACTACAGACAAGGGGGGGGGGGGGGGACGGACCGTGGTAATTGTCCCGTATCACGTGTCCAAGTTCATCCCTCGATCCTGTGTGGTGCAGATTACTTGCTGTTTTAATTTAATTTAGTACTTCGAATGATCCTAGACGTAGAAAAAGTATAATATCACAGTCACAAACAAATAATTGTCACAGGCGTTGAGAAAATTATTTTTTTTTCGTTCATATGCATATCATGATCTTAATTCATTGTTATATCACAAGTTTTTTTTGGTAAGTCATGTACCACAGGATCAATGCATACAGGATAAATGCCATTAGGATCAAGGGATAAACTTGGATACGTGATAGAGAACTTTTACCGGGGGGCGCAACTGAATATGCGGGATATGACCACTTAAAAAAAAAAACTGCATGGTTGAGAAATGCCAATATAAAAAAAAATGTTACAAATATAAAGAAAACACATACATTCTTAAACATGACTTAAATAAAAAAAAAGTAATTTCACATACGTTCTTAGTGCATTTTTTATGGGATAGTGTATTAAAAGTGGCGTATTGAGTTTAATGGCAAAATATATACTTTGAAATAATTTTCGACAATGTTGAATTATCTTGGTAGCAATTAAATAAGCATGGCTGTCATATGCATATGTGCAGACGTATGCACATGTGTATTTTTTTTGCAATTGAAAATTAAGTTATGATTTTTAACACTCATACTAAGCCGCTATGCAGTTTTTAAGCTTAGAAAAAAATATATAAAACAGTTTAACATAGTGTTTTGGTTGTTCCATATTTGTTCCATCTTATTCATTTTGGTGAATATTCCCAGCAACAAACGGAAAAAAAAAATCTAGGTAGCCAACATATATTCATATATTTTATAAAGGTAAACGGCTTTTCGGTTGTCAGGTTGCCGATAAATACCGCAAAGTTCGCTGATTTCCAAAGAAAATAATACCTTTTTTTATAGCATTGAGTTGCGACTCTATATCTTCCTTGCTTTGTGACTAGAGACTGATACCGGACAGCTTTGTACTAACAACACAGACGATAATGTGAAAAATAACCTAGCTGCAAGAGATGTGACTACAGAAATATTTGACAAATAAATCGGTAAATTATATATATATATATACTCTCTAGTGTCAAACGATTCACTTAATTTTAGGAAATTTGAAGCACCGGTGGTTTATTTCTTCCTCCCTTCATGGATCTGTATTAATTTTAAACACGTTTTTCATGACGTTGGTACCACATGTAATTAAACAGCTATATTGTTAATACTGGGCATACCGTCTGGCATCTGTCAAACTGATGCGAAAACAACGCCGGGTTTTCACACAATAATCTTGGAGCCGTCCGGTATTAGTATCTAGCCTATTTGGTTCAACTTCGTCTTCGTCGACGGGTGTCTCCTCAGAGCCCTCGAGATAATGTAACGTGGGCAAAGTCTTTGACGATGAAGCTTAAGGTCCCGTAGACATCAATAGAGACAATGAAAAACTACTATGTTCTACTTAAAAGCATTGACTAGATGAATGAGCGAGGGAAATGGGAGTACCGTGAGGAATATCACCGCGACTAGCCAACGTCTTCCACGTTTCCCTCTTATGGAAAACCCGGGGTGACTCCGCCGTTACCAGGCTACGTAATACCATTCATTCTAGCTTTAAGGGAAGCCTAATACCCACACCAGTCCATTCCGAGGCCGTGTTCGTGCATGGTTTTTTTAAACTCAGGTTTTTATCCCTCTCTGACATTCTTAAAACAACGCGTTCAGGATTTGAATTTTAAATTATATTTAAAGGGCATTTCGTTGGAAGTTTTATCCTGAATGGGTAAAACATTGATAATTCTGAACAAACGTAACATTTCTGAATATTAAAAATTAAAATTCTAAAATGTTAGTACTTAGTTTACATTTTAAGGTTTGGTTTAAATATTTAAAATTTGTGACATCATGAGAATGGCCGGTAAGGTTAGGTTAGCTCCATTAAAAATGCTTTTAATATTGTGGGTAGTCGGTTAGTTCAGGTTAGCTACATTAAAAATATTTTTAAAAGTGCGGATAATTGGTTAGGTAAGCATAGCTACATAATATACTGTAAAATAACTTGAATAGTTGGTTAAGAATTACCAATTTAAGATGCGGCCTACTTAATGTAAACAATTGCCCTTATTATTTTACTAGGAAGTTGTAAGGCACCTAAGGCGCTCGGCTAAAAATGATTAATAAAAAACTTTAATTAAATTTTTTTCGAGATTTTTATTAAATATTCAATTTATTTTAGTATTGTGGAAATGAAAGTAATTTCTTATATACATGAAATTATAAAAAATATTTGAACAAAAATATATACATACATTATGTGCATCTGTACTATCTACATATATTTATAGCAGCAAGAAATTAAGTGATCACAAAAGACGTAGGTATATAATATAAAAATTCAAAAGAGCATTACTACAAAAAAGCAAACATGCAAAAATACTTTAGGCCATACAAAATTTATATTATACACATAAAAAAACCAAAATACCACCGGTTAAAAAATCTAAACTTCAAAAATATAAGCATATTTAAAAAATGAAAACAAAAAGATTTTCAAAAGGGCATAAGTACAAAATTCAAAATATCAAAAGATTCCCAGTGACGCATATTCAGATTTCCCAAAAGGGACCATTTTTCACCGTTGTTCGTTCGTTTAAGAGCTAAGCCTTTTTTTAATTTAGTAATTATAAGCATAGTTGGTTGTAAGGAGCCTCAGGCGGTGTTGAAAAATGATAAATATATAACAAACACTTTAATCTAATAACTAAAGCGTGTTCCACTTGTTACTCTAATGTTATACTTCCATTTTCTATTTTGTAAAAATCTCTATGGAGTAGGCTAATACTTGTGCTACATGATACGCTTGTCTCTAAGGTCGCGATCATTAAGTCAGTGATTAGCGTAACAAGATAGTACTTGTATTTTAGCTAACCTAACCAATAGTTTACACGTTACTTTTTTAAGATAGCTTACCTAACCTAATTAACTGTCCATACTATATTAAAGTATTTTTAATATAGCTTGACAATTTTCTAATTTCTCCGTCATTAATGTCTATGAAAGACGATCTCGATTTCGTTAAAGCAAGTTTTTTGTCCTGTAATTTGCTAGTGAAGTTGCATGAGCGAGCAGCGAACTTACGGTGAATTTCGAAACTTCGGGGCTTCGGAATGGCCTGGTATGAATCTTTGGCTTCCCCTTCCTTTTAGCGATAAAAATCGTTACAAAGTTTAAACTGCGGTAAGAAATGAACGAATTAGAGTTAAACGTCTAGACGAATTTAGGGTTAATTAGGGACTATGGGTGATGGCGAGATGAGAATGGAGCGTTAATGAAATGAACAAATGGAGATAATGGGGGGAAGGCCCAGATGAAACATACCGACACATTGCAACCATTAACTATGTTTCAGTTTTGAGGCCCTTTCGACAATGTCATGAAACGGAGACGGATCACGTAAACGGATTCGGATCTCCCGGAAAATTTCACTATCACGTCTGCTGCTCTCACACTGCACGGACAACACAATTGGCAACCAATGAGATTGGATTTCAGTGTTACGAAGTATTAATTAAAAAGAAAATAAAATGTTTCGAGATGTTAGCACAGGCAGCATTTACATATATAATAAATTACAGAGCAATAATACCACAAGAAATACTTGTAGTTGAAACAAATTTTTTAGTGTATTTAAAACATAAACAAACGTGGCTACCGTCGCAGGCAAGTACCCGGCCGCACAGAGAAACGCAAAACGGAGTAGCTCAGCGTTGCCGAGCTAATGCGTACCGGTCCATATTCGTCTGCGTGCTGTTGTAGGAACTCTGTTCTGTGAGATCAGTCTCCGTTTCCGTGTCATTGTAGAACAGTACCTAAGTCAGAGTGTGGAAAGAAAATGTTCAGTTACTATGAAGTAAGCCTGAAAATTAGTAGTTAAGGGGGTGTGTGTTGAAGATAAATGCATGTCGTTTGGGAAGGAAGTGGCAAAGCTGAAACTATAGTCCGGCAACTTTGTTTCCGACCTGCGCAGACCCCAGTGTCAGGCAGCGGTCACGTGATTCTAGCGGAGTGGAGCGGAGTGGAGTGGAGTGGAGTGGAGTGGAGTGGAGTGGAGTGGAGTGTGGAGGGGATCAGTTGCCAGTTGTGCGCCGCTCTCCGAGATAGTGCTTCGCAGGTCGGTTTACACGATATACGGTGTTGCGTTAGTGGGAATACCTTTACAGCCACATCGCGAAGGAGAGGTGTACGTTGTCAATGAGGGAGGAGTGGCCCTCCCCTACCTTGCAGACGATTCGGGGGGGGGGGGGGGGGAAGGAGGGGTGGGAGTTAGGGAGGGAGGAGCTGCGTGGAACGGAAATGTCCAAGGAAGGGTCTCCACAGTTAGTACTTTCGTACTACATAGATCTAGTACTTTTATAACTTTTTTTAGTGGTTTAGTACAGATCTAGTACATTTTTCTTGAATATAATATAATTATTGTAACTCCAATATGTTTTATTATTAAGCGTAATTATTTTTAAAAAAAACTATGGAATGTGTGTGTGTGTGTGTGTGTGGTGTGATATTTAAGTTCGAGCATTGCAAATTCATAATAACTTCCTAAATTGTTAAAAAGCATAACAAATTATAATTTAGTACTTTTTTCTCGCCTAAGTTGGTACGAAATATTTTTTCCTTGTGGACACCCTGGTCCAAGGTCAATGACTAAGTCGCCGGGCTGTCGGGGAGATGGGTTCGGAGTCCCCGCGGGAGCGACGGAGAGAGAGGCCACGCACCGGGTCTGGCTGCGCAGCTGGCGGTGGTTCCACGGGCTGAGCGGGCAGGCGAGCAGCGCCAGCACCACGCCGGCGGCCAAGAGCAGCACCGCCACGGCCGCCCACAGCGCCAGCCCCTGCGGGCTCAGCACGCAGCCCTCGCCCCGCTCGTCGCACGAGAAGATCATGTAGCACGTGGCGTTGCCGCACTCCTCCGAGAGGTAGTTCTGGGCGCGAGTCCCCGCCGGCAGCAGCACCATCGCCCAGCAGGCCGCCTGCGGCTCACCAGCGCCGCCGTCTTAGGTTTGCACCTTCAAACATCATCTGTTGACTGCGGAGCACTCTAACACCACGCCGCGTGCAGATGAAGTCAGGAGGGGCAGCCCTATGGCGTCTACTTTGTTTTCACATGTGATATTTTATATATGTCTATATATCATTTGGAACATTATTCACAGATTATTTTGCTTAGCTGCAAGTAGTAGTCATTATTAGTAAAGAAAAATAGTGCTCTAAAATATGTTCACAACTCCTTTGATAAGCATTTAAAGGAAACAAATCTAAATATATATTTAGATTGTATTTTCTTGTAAGAATCACCTTCAGGCATTGTATGTGTGATTCGGAAACAACCTTAAACGTTGATGTTATGAAAAAATATATTCTTTTACTTAGTTTCCACGAGATTACTTCATAAACAGATGGTAAATAACATTGCTTGTGTAGATTTCAATACCTGTGATATCTTATAAATAAATATGTATTGTATTTTACTTATACTTCAAGTTATATAATAAAATAAAAAAGTGCAAAAACTTGATGACGACATGAAATATGAACATAAAATAAACGTCTCGAGAGAAGAGATAACCACAGGATATCATTTCATCACGGAAGCGAAACGTGCTCTGGAATCGAGAGCGAAGAAGTAGCATCGCAATTTTTTTTTATCTCTCTCGCTCTTTTTTAACAAACGAGCTGGGTACAGCCCGGATGCTTATGGTGGTTGCCTTACCCCCGCCCCCCTCCAACTCCTTCCCCTTCTCGCGTTTCTCGAACCAACCAACGGGCGAGCGTAACCCAACTGGCCCCGGCCAAGAGAATTCAGCTTCCGGGAGAAGTTATGCTCCGGACGCACGCACGCCATCTGTGCTCCGGGGAGACAGCATGGTGGGGGTGTAGGGGTGGGGAAGGGTGGGGGGAAGAAGGAGGTGGTAGCGGGCATGTGAAATATGAAGCAGTGAGGAAGGGAGAAAAGGGTTGCAAGTCCGAAACGGCAGAACCTGGCCTTTTCCCAACGGACCTCCGTTTCTCGTCCCATCGTCTACGTTACTCTTTTTTTTCATTCTCCTGCCACGAAAGCCGAGGAGTTACGCTCACAACTGGAACTACGTCCAGAGCACGCTCGCTTCTCGCTATTTGTCGAGATCTCACGACGATCTTGCGTGCGAGATCCCAGGTAACGCACAGCTGACGGATCACAGAGCACCGGCCAGTTCATCGCGAACAGCGTTTTCCCAGCATCGGGTCGTTTGTACTGTCAGGGACTTGAGTGTCACTCACTATTAGCTTACTGTGGAGGAAAAGACCATAATTAAAAACTAGACATTTACTTAAAATTAAAAGCTTCCACGCAGTAATGAGTTACACCGTTGTTCGAACACGGAATCGCTTGCGCGCCAACTTAGATAATGCGCAAAAATTTGATAAACAGGTTACAACTCAAGGGAAATTTTAGCGTGGAAAAATTCCACGGCTAGATTTCGTCTGGAGTGATTTCGGTGGACCGTGGAACCGTTATCAGTATGGAACTCGAACCCGTGTTCCCTGGCATGCTTGTCTCGTGCTTTACAACTGAACCCCCTTGCTTGATTACATAATATACCAAGTAGGTTCAATACTGCTGTAATAAGAGCCAAGGACATTCATAAGCACACACACTAATAATTTTCACGTGCACATGATAGGTTTATAGAAAGAATTTCAAGTAAATATTGAGAACAGGGGCGCATCGAAACAAAAGGCAAACAAAAAATTGAAAATGCGGTTTTGATGTGTGAACATCTTAGCTCTAGGTGAACGGCATTTCGCAGGCGTTAATTTCGTGGAAATGGAACTGAAGTCGATGAACGGAAACGTTACACAAAGATGGCGGACCCACTTGTACCAACATAAACCCGTACATAGTCACTTTCGTTAACATTAAGGTACATACCAAACACAAAAGTGTGCCAAATAAAAAAATATGATAGTGAATCTACCCCGGAATTATATTTGGTAAACTAAACTAGTCATAGCAAAAATAAATCACAAGTTAAAAATTACCTATCAAAAATGGTATTAGAATGACTAATTCATATTCTCCTTGCATTATACTAACAGGCTGGGTAGCTCAGTGGTAGAGCATGCGTGCGCTTGATAACCTTAATGAACATGGATCAAATCTCATGACTGGGAATTTATTTTTAACATTTTGTAAATGACATTCTAATATAGGCCTAATTATAATGGTGGATCAGCTCAATAAGGCTAAAGTTTGTTTGTAGGAAGTATTTACAGACTGATTCCAGTCCTTTAAGCAAAACCAAATATACAAACATATACTTAGTGTCATAAATGTGTTCTAATATGTTTCAGGTTAATATTTTAGTAATGCCATAAAAGTACAACTCGTAACGTGTGCGAAAATTTTAAAGTATAAACTGTTTTAAGTAGGGATTTTAACAAGATGGGCAGTATTTAAAAAAAATATATTCCTTGCCGAAAATCAGGTCTAAACCGGGGATTAGTATTTTCCCGTGTTGCTATCTGTGCATGATGCTGGCAAACACAGTTTACGATTCAGGCAATGAGTTTTAACGGCGGGCGCATAAAACGTGTGATTCACGTCCCGAAATTTTGGCACGTACTTTAAAAAGCGAATATTTTATTGATCGGTATATTTATCAAGCTCGGCATTATTTTATGGAATTATACTTTAAATGTGGTGTCGAGTATCGTATTATAAGTTTATTTGCAACATGAACATGAGAACACATGAATTTTCTCGTTACCGCCCTACTGTTTTCTGGTACTAGTTGAAATTTGATCATGTATTTCTCCATAGATTATTAGGAATAGAGCGTATCCAAGACTGATTTCAAGGGATTTTTATGTCAGTACGTTACGGCCCTATAAGATTTTACATGTTAAGTGAAAATTGAACAATATTCACTTGAACTTGAAAACCAATCTGGATAGAAAACACCGTTGGCCCCGGCCGTAACGTAATGACATTAAGAATCCCTGTGATTTTGAAAACAGGCTCTGCTACGCTATATTCCTAAGGATTTCTGAAGAACCATATGATCAAGTTGAAGCTAGTATCAAGTAAACAGCAGGGCGGCGACAGCAATATCAGGAACATCTCTTGTGAAAAAAAGTCTCGGATACACTATTAAAGAACAACATAAATTTACGTCACTATATTTACATGACAGGTAATATTTTCAATAACTTTATACCAACTGTGAATCGATATACGCCAACATAACCATTAAAACGGCATTTCATTCTCAATTAGTTGGGGTATCGCAATATCGTTTTACGCAGTAATTACGAAGAGGGAAATTATATTTTAAAAAATAGATTTTTTTTTTCGATGCGCCACTGTCCTCCATATTTACCGATGTTCATAAATTATATTTAATCTAACTAAATGACTTGAAATTGAATACGCAAAATAAATATAAAACTGATCATCTGTAGATAATAACACAGATTGGTTGTGTATAAAGCAACACGATATTAAAGTCAGGTTAGGTTTTATTTATTTATAGCGCATCGTGTTGTAAACAATACTTCAATTTGCAACAGGCACTGGAATTGACATACGCATTTTAAATTTAGAGGAATGGCTTAAATAAGTTCTTCAAAGTAATAGTAAGTTCAAATAACAGAGATTATATAACATCAATTTAAAAATCAATGTACACATTAAAAAAATTAAATAACGGCTATAAATTAATAACAGATTTGTTGGAACTAGACGTTAGGGGTCGGGATTGAATTATAGAATAAACTAACCTCAGAGAGACCATTTTTCGCCATAAAAACTCCTGTGGGACATATAAAGGTGATGTATCCTTTATTATTCTTGAAAATACCAAATAATCACGGTTTTAAGAAACAGCTTAGTTATATGTCTATAAAAACAGGGTTTGCATGAGACACCAAAAGAGGAAAAACGCATTCCATAGAAATAAATTATAAAAGTTCACGGATCACCTTGCGATTTATCCTTTGCATTGTAAAGTTGAAAAAAAAAAAACTTTTATAGCATTTTATACGGGTCAGCAGAAACGCTTATCTATTATTATACTGATATTAAGACTGCCTTCCAAAATTTTAATAATATATTTTGTTGCTGAGGCATGATTGTGTAATGTTAGTTTAATATATTTTCCTTACATCTATTGTTATTTTTTAACGATATTTCATATTTTTAAGTCGGTAGTAAATTAACGTAATATTAATATTCATATATAATGCTATAAATAACGTACTGAGTGGGAATGAGCTATTTTTATTAGGTAAATAGGTACTGGCACTAGGTGTAAACTTTCAATTATTTTCATCCGTGAGTTACGTCCAAATACTGTTAGTAACATAGGATAGCCTACAGTTCACAGCCACAACCACAACACGAACAGTTCCGAAGTTTACCAAGTAAAAGTTTAGGTTAGGTTAGGTTAGGTTAGGTTAGGTTAGGTTAGGTTAGGTTAGGTTAGGTTAGGTTAGGTTCGATCAGTGCAATAAATTATAGTTAACTTTTTTTTGTGAAGTTAGGTTATTGAAACTGAAATTAAAGTTTGGCTAGGTTAGGTTAGCGTTATTTGAAAATACTCTATGTGCGTAAACTATATAAATAATTGTAATATGGTGTTTTTTCACGAGTAATCGGGAAAGTTAGGATAACTTTAGAACTGTTTGTATTGCACTTGGTTATGAAAAAACAAAGTAGTTTTATTGTCATATTTTCGGCTTTCATTATCGTAGTGAAATAAAATATACACCATTTGTTAAGTGTTATAATAAGATTTAAATATTTTTTTTGCGTGATGCTCGAATAAGTAAACAGACAGACACACTTATGTTACATTTTTATAATATTGTAGATACATATTATATACTGAAAGTTTAGTGTCGGATACAAGTGCAGACTAATTAATCACTCTTAACAAAATATTGCGAACAATTTTGAAGCCTACGTATTTGAACTGCACCTTGTAGCTTAGGCCTAGTTATCAAATAACACGAGAACATAAAACACTTAAACATTCGCATTGAACAGAGTGTAGAACTGACGGTACGGAATTCTGCAGATTAGCAGGTTCTGGGAAATAAGTAATACGTAATAATTAAAGTGAAAAATTGGTTAGGTTAGGTCACATTAAATAATAACACGTATTTAATCCGAAAATAATACGTTATACCTATTTACAATGTTACTCATTTAACCAAATCCAAAAGTTTTACTTTAATTATCATTCCCCTCTTTAACCCCAGCAACCGCTAATCTGCATGATTACCAACCTAACTGAAAACTTGTTGAAAGCGGCGGTATGTTACCGTCGTGGTACGACTGCTATGTGGGTATGTGGGCAAAACGATTCTAGCAGCAGGGTAGAGACAGTTGTGTAATGCTAAACGCGGGGGGGGGGGGGGGGGAGAAATCCTGAGCGGCTGTTTGCAAAATTGAGACAAGGCTAATTAGTGTACGAGAGAATGGAAAAAAGGAGGGGGGGGGGGGGGCGCCCTTGTCGGGGAACGGACTTCAAAAACAACTGGACGCGACAACGTATACCACTTTAACACAGACCTGCCCGCACAGTGCGAACAACATTTAGAAATTCCGCGTGCCAGTTCCCCGCAATATTCGCTAGAGTTTCCATTGTTTCGTCGGCACGCTATTTGTTGAACACAGTCACAACCCATTCCCAACATACGGGTCCACGATAATTGTGTTGCGTGGTGTCAGAATATGCGAGACTAAAAACTTCATACAACTTAAAGTTATACATACGAATTTATTAATATGTTACGTATACACACAAACATTTATCCATACTAACATTATAAAGAGAGAGTGTATGTTTATTTAATTGCAAGGTGAAAACTCGAAAAATAACTGACCCTATTCAAAAATATTCTTTCACTGTTGTAAAGTTACATTATTTTAGAGGGCGATATAGCAAAATATTTAACTAAAAATTGAGTAAAGTTGGTCAAATTGACTGCTTTCTTGTATTTTTCTGATAAATCCGTTACATATAACTTATAATTAATAACCACGTGGTTCCAGCACTGCAGCGTGATTTATCACTTGGGGAAATCAAATCTGTGAATTTAATTTGAATTTTAAGGCCAGATACGAAACAAATTAGTTGGAACTTGATATTAATTAAGACATCAGTTTGTATGGCGATTCTTAAAATAAAACACCCTGTATTAATAAAAAAAAACCTGTATATAGTCGCGCGAAGCCGGAAACTTAGGCCAGTAACGAGTAAAACTTGCGAAACGGCCGGATTTATTTCACAATAGATAGAATAACATCGTTATGTAAAACTGTCGAAGCTTAAATGGTTATTAAGAACTTCGTGGTCACCGTGTGTGGATTGCCTTGCCTGTTTGGGTTTGTAGTTTCGTCAAAGATAAAGTAAAAATATTTCTCCGACCTTTTGGTCCACAAAAATGGTACTAAAAAGGAATTCTGTGCTCTCTCTCTCTCGCTCTCTCGCTCGCGCGCTCGCTCGCTCTCTCTCTCGCTCTCGCGCTCGCGCGCTCGCTCTCTCTCTCTCTCGCGCTCGCTCTCTCTCGCTCTCGCTCTCTCTCTCTCTCTCTCTCGCGCTCGCTCTCTCTCGCTCTCGCTCTCTCTCTCGCTCTCGCTCTCTCTCGCGCTCGCTCGCTCTCTCTCTCGCGCTCGCTCGCTCTCTCTCTCGCGCTCGCTCGCTCTCTCTCTCGCGCGCGCTCGCTCTCTCTCTCTCGCGCGCTCGCTTTCTCTCTCTCGCGCGCTCGCTTTCTCTCTCTCGCGCGCTCGCTTTCTCTCTCTCGCGCGCTCGCTTTCTCTCTCTCGCGCGCTCGCTCTCTCTCTCTCTCGCGCGCTCGCTCTCTCTCTCTCGCGCGCTCGCTCGTTCTCTCTCTCGCGCGCTCGCTCGTTCTCTCTCTCGCGCGCTCGCTCTCTCTCTCTCGCGCGCTCGCTCTCTCTCTCTCGCGCGCTCGCTTTCTCTCTCTCGCGCGCTCGCTTTCTCTCTCTCTCGCGCGCTCGCTCTCTCTCTCTCTCGCGCGCTCGCTCTCTCTCTCTCTCGCGCGCGCTCGCTCGTTCTCTCTCTCGCGCGCTCTCGCTCTCTCTCTCTCGCGCGCTCTCGCTCTCTCTCTCTCGCGCGCTCGCTCTCTCTCTCTCTCGCGCGCTCGCTCGTTCTCTCTCTCGCGCGCTCGCTCTCTCTCTCTCGCGCGCGCTCGCTCTCTCTCTCTCTCGCGCGCTCGCTCGTTCTCTCTCTCGCGCGCTCGCTCTCTCTCTCTCGCGCGCTCGCTCGTTCTCTCTCTCGCGCGCTCGCTCTCTCTCTCTCGCGCGCTCGCTCTCTCTCTCTCGCGCGCTCGCTCGTTCTCTCTCTCGCGCGCTCGCTCTCTCTCTCTCGCGCGCTCGCTCTCTCTCTCTCGCGCGCTCGCTTTCTCTCTCTCGCGCGCTCGCTTTCTCTCTCTCGCGCGCTCGCTCTCTCTCTCTCGCGCGCTCGCTTTCTCTCTCTCGCGCGCTCGCTTTCTCTCTCTCGCGCGCTCGCTCTCTCTCTCTCGCGCGCTCGCTCTCTCTCTCTCGCGCGCTCGCTCTCTCTCTCTCGCGCGCTCGCTCTCTCTCTCTCGCGCGCTCGCTCTCTCTCTCTCGCTCTCTCTCGCTCTCTCTCGCTCTCTCTCGCTCTCTCTCGCTCTCTCTCGCTCTCTCTCGCTCTCTCTCGCTCTCTCTCGCTCTCTCTCGCTCTCTCTCGCTCTCTCTCGCTCTCTCTCGCTCTCTCTAGCTCTCTCTCGCTCTCTCTCGCTCTCTCTCGCTCTCTCTCGCTCTCTCTCGCTCTCTCTCGCTCTCTCTCGCTCTCTCTCGCTCTCTCTCTCGCTCTCTCTCGCTCTCTCTCTCGCTCTCTCTCTCGCTCTCTCTCGCTCTCTCTCGCTCTCTCTCGCTCTCTCTCGCTCTTTCTCGCTCTCTCTCGCTCTCTCTCGCTCTCTCTCGCTCTCTCTCGCTCCCTTCGCTCTCTCTCGCTCTCTCTCGCTCGCTCTCGCGCTCTCTCGCTCTCTCTCGCTCTCTCTCGCTCTCTCTCTCGCGCTCTCTCGCTCTCGCTCTCGCGCTCTCTCGCTCGCTCTCGCGCTCTCTCGCTCGCTCTCGCGCTCTCTCGCTCGCTCTCGCGCTCTCTCGCTCTCTATCGCTCTCTCTCGCTCTCTCTCGCTCTCTCTCGCTCTCTCTCTCTCTCTCCATCCAAGAAACTGGTATCACTTAATTGAAAATTGCATCTGGCGTACAATCCAACTTGCGATGTATTAAAAATTAAACGGCTGCAAATGCATCCATTTATTTACCATACAGGTTGAATCAGTAATATTTGGAATAGTGGAATTAATATTTTGTGGCGATAAGAGGTGTCGTCGGGGAAAGGTTTTTGGTGAGGCGCGCGGATGAGTTCCTGCCGCGGGTGGGAACCAGCCTAGTTACGTCCATGTCTCGCAGCGGCCCCCAGTCCTGGGACGCATTCCGGGGGCGAACAGGGGCCTGGCGTATCGATTGGCGCTCCCCCTTCACGCCCCTCCCACACCCTCCCCCACCCACCGGGCCGATAAACTCCCAGGCTGGCTCTCCCGGGACTGGATTGGGAACTGGGTCCGCATGCGACCAGTATGGAACAAGAATTGTTACTTAAAGTTGTAAAAAAAAAAAAGCTCTTGTAATCACAAATTGTTACTAACAGGCGTTTCACATAGGTTTCCTTAACGTTGCTATTGACAAGTAAATGTTTGTGTGTGGCAAGAGTAGTAGTATTGGTATTTGGTACACCGAAAGCTAACAAGACTTGGCAACATAACCTCAATTTAACTAAGGACCGCCACAACTAAGGATGAAAGTCACAACCACAACCCGAACAGTTCCGACGTTTACCGAAATAAAATGTTAGGTTAGGTTCGATCAGTGTAATAAATAATAGTTCTTTATTTTTTCCACCGGGAAGTTAGGTTAGGTTACCTAAAATAATAGGTTGGGTCTTTTTTTTTCACGCGCGTTCGGCTAACTTCGGAGAACTTCGGAGAACTTCGGAACTGTTTGGGTGTGGAAACATCTCTTGAACTGTCGGCTTCCCTTTAAATAATGTGCTAGGTACAGTTATTGCTTGATTGCTGTATAAATTTGTTTATGATTATTCTTCATCTATATTTTAATCTTATTTTAACTCAGTAGGGTAAGAAATATTGACCACAACAGCTTTGCAAGAGAATTATTGGCGGAAAACTTGTAAACGTAAGTTACGTAAGATGTGAGCTACGTAGAAAATTAGTGGTAAAAAGTTTCAGCTACAAGTTTTTAAACTGCAATTGTTAGTAACCCAGATATTTTTTGGTAGACTACAAGTAAAAAAAAAAAACACTTGTAAACTTGTGAAAATTCACAAGAGTGCTTTTGTAGAACATTTTTCACTGGAATATTTTACTAAACAATATATAAATATATGCAAACAGTTTTTCAACTAAATTTTTTGACACGAAATTACACGTAGTTTCCGCACGCGCTGCTAGAATTTTCTATCGGATCAGCTACGTCGAATATTGAATCATTTGATTAGCAGCCCGAAATGTTTCATTTAAAAAATTCCCCCCCCCCACCCCCTCGAAACATTTTTGTAGCTGAATACGCTTTTCACTAGACTGTTGTAGAAGCCTCAGATACACTGTGCGAGTTTACCAGATATTCTTTAAAAAATAATTAACAAATGCCCGTGCGAGCATGCTATCACTAACTAAACGAGTCCAGATCGCAAAGGCCCAGTACAACTCGTCTGTTCTCCTACAAGAGGTTTTTCGTGATTTTTTAATTTTATAGTCATTAAAATGGTGCGGAAACAGGAAAATTTATTTCTAGTTTTTCGTTTCATGTCCCCTAGACCTCAAAATAATATTATACTCAAAAGTTTTCTTTAAAAACATGTATTTACTTCTGAGGTGGTGGACTTTTTACTCCGATGATGGCAACTGCAGTGTAGACCGAAACGTTTGGTGAACGTTTCACCTTTGACGCGGAAAAAACCCGCAAACAAAAACAATTTCAAAGAACCGATGGAGCCTGCGATCATTTAAATTCTGGAAATAGTTTGATCAAAAATTAAAGTGGTTGATAGTGTACTTTTACTGGAGTTCAATAATGGTGAATGTTTCTATACTGATTACACATGAATGTTTCTAAAAATTGTTAAGGGCTTATCATGGTGGTGTCTAGTGGAGTAACAACAGGTGCAACGAATGGCATGACTTGATTCGGACCTCAATCATTTATGAGCTAGGTGCGCACAACGCGGCAAAAAAAAGTTCCGAATACATCCGCTCAGGTGCATCAAATACACAGCTGCTCCGATAAGTATTTCGCTAACCATTGTTTGAATTTCATCAGACGTTAAGTAAAAACGGTAAGATTCGTGACAGTATTTCTTAGTGAATATTAAATGTCACGGATTATTAAAAAAAAAATAAAAATTATGCTTTTGCAAATTACGAATTTTGCTTGATTATTACACACACAAAAAAAAAGGCATTTTCGAATTTCAACTGGCTTTTTTTTTTTAAAAAAAAAAAAAAGAAGTATGAATGCCGATGAAGTCCAGCGAAATTTTGTGGTAAAATTTTTCCCGACCATTCTCATCAATCCTCATCGTGTCGAATGGCTCCGATGTCTGAGTTAAGCATAAAAATATTTATTCATCCCACCACTGCAACAGACTACTTTCACGCAGTTTTGTATTATTAACGACACATTCATTGTGACCTCGACACGCAAAAGAGCACTTCGAAGGGCGAGACCAGCGATCTCCTTCCCTGGCTTCGCCCCAGTTCCCCGGAAAGTCCTCTACCTCCGAGTCGACAGCCACTCAACTTGGCGACGAGAGAGCAGCAGCTTTGGCGCGAAGCGCGAACGCAATTACGAGGAACTCGCATAGTTAATAAGTGTGGAAGCGACGTCACCCCGAACAGCGGAGTCAGGCTGGAAGAACGCCAACAAAGGCATCATCGTCGAGGGAAAAGCGGCATGGACAGACTGGGTTGCTACGCATCCACCAGGCCTTTTAAACCATAAGAGACACGGTTTGAGTGCTATCGACAATTTTCGATCACTGACGAAATAAAAAACAATTTAAACTTGTAATAAATACCCGTTATGAAACAAAGGACAGTAACGTGTAGGCGACAGTTATAAAGATATAGACTCATCAAATATTAAATATGCTAAAGAGCACTCACAAAAGAGAGAGTAGAGGGAATAGAGAGAGAAGAGAGAAGAGAGAAGCGAGAGAATAGAGGGAATAGAGGGAATAGAGAGAAAAGAGAGAGAAGCGAGAGAGAAGAGAGATGCTACAGAGAAGAGAGAAGCAAGAGAGAAGAGAGGATAGAGAGAGGAGAGGAGAGAGGAAAGAGAAGTGAGAGAGGAGAGAGAGGAGTTAGAGGAGAGAGAGAAGAGAGATATTTATCCGGCCTTCTTTAAAACTGATCCTAAAGGTGGGATTAGAACTCTTAACCCCATTTCAATGAGTCGAATACCCAGATCATTATACAATTGCGTCTGGCACTTATAAGAAAATAAAAGATGATTACAATTTTTTTTCAACTTATTATTTTCACGATTGACTCCCCTCCCCCCCGTGAAGTTTGTGTAGAAATATATATATATGACTCTATACAGCGAGGAAATTTATATAATCAGTCCCCCGATATTGATAAATCTGAGATAAATTTTTACTTTCGCATAATTCCAAGCTATAATACACCCGAAAACAAATCCAAGTGCTTCTTCAGTCCTTCCTGTTTGTGATGGATACTGGCTGATTCTATCTTAATTTTGATATTTTTAGGCCGTGAATATCAGGTTCAAGTTTACACACATCTTTCTGAAACACGTCGTGATTACTTTCCTGGGATAGGGAATTATTCCTGATTGGCTGAAATTATTGGACAATCAGAGATCACAATCATACTGGTTGGCAGGCTGGGATGGCCAATCAGATACGAGCTTGTATTTGTTGTGATCACACCGACTCATCAACTCTTTGCTTTCTTCGCTTTAGAACGAAGTTACTAAAATTGAGAAATAAAGATGAATTGTTTCAATGTTAAAACACTGATAGCGGAAATAGTGTTTATTTCTTTTTAAAGAAGGAGATATTTAAAAATAAAGCATTAAAATACTTGCTGACACATCTTGCTTTCTTGCTTTCTTAGCTGTTCGTGTCTTAGAATGCAAAACTCAAGCCAGATAAAACGACAGATATAACCAACCATTGAAGGTTCTGTTAAGGCAATGTATATAAACTATGAAAAATACGCAAAGACGCAACATGCAACATGCAACATGCAACAAACGCAAAAAAAATCACGTTGTTTTATAAAATCCGAAAGTCACAAAACATCAACTGTAAAACAGTAGAGATTTTTTTTATTATGCTGGCTTCTTTTGATACTTCGTATTCATCATTAATATATTATATTGCGAAAAATTTTATTTAAAAGTTTTATTTTCTTTTATTGAGCGAAAGTTTAACACGTAAAAAGGTGTGGACATAGAAGTAACTACACGGCAGTTTCACGTAACGTCTGCATATTTTTAAATATTTCGTATCATTTCACTTCAAATATTATGGAAGGCTGAAACGCAATGTGAAACGAAAAAAAAAATTGAAAGCTGGCCAGAACTTGCGTTACGTTTTTACATCTTGCATAATTTATAAATGAGCATTTGAAAAAAAAATATCGTTTTTCGTCTTGCGTTCTTGCGTCTCTACCGCAGAAACATAGTATCTGGCTGGCAGTACTTCCGGTTATCTCACATGGGGTAGCTTGGCTTCTGGGTTGTAGCCGTGTCCTTGGCGAATAATTCACCGACGTTTCGGTCGACATTGCAGTCGCCATCATCAGGGAGCAGTAGGTATCTTCAGACAATGGCCGTAAAAGCCTGCGAACATGATCTCACATGGACTTGTCTGACTATTCAAGCCCGTAGACATTGTTGGTACAGTTTCTGCAGGGATTTCCAGGCACACACCCTGCATATATGCACACGTATATCCGTCGTTTGCGTTGGTCACTTTACCCCACCCCACACCCTCCATCCGCAAACACACCAGGACCCTCCTCCACGCCCTTCTTTCTCGGCCAACCCGATAATCCCTTTCGAACGACTCTCTTCGCGCCCGGGTGAATCCTCTCCCCGCCCGGGAACTCACGAACGCAATTTCCTCCCCGGAAGTTACATAAAACCGACTTCCCCCCCCCCCCCCCAATTCACTCTCTTTTTTTTGTCCCTCGGATGACGTGTCGGGAAGAGGGTTGACCGGAAGCACAGAAGTGATTCGTTAGCCGTCCGAAGCGCTCGCTTCCACGAACTTTGGGGGGACGGACTTCTTTTCTCTCGCAGCTCGGGTTTCGTTTGCGCTGCGGTTTAAAAACAGACTTTGTGGAATCCTACTAACGTAAAAAAAAAGATGTTGTGTAGGGGCGCACGGCAGTTGGTTTAGCGTGAAACGCCTACGGCAGAAGAGTCGCTTTCAACGTGTTGGTCTCGAACGAAAGCGGGACACTGACCGCAAAAACCTATTTTTTTTTTTTTTTTTTAAATTTTAACATTAAGACAGACACTGAACGGTACACGGAACTTGCCTCGGCTACAGCGCGAATAGCGCGTGGCACGTATCTTGTGGGGTTTGCAATGAATTGTATGAGTTCTTTCAGCAATATACTTGACATTTTCGTCCTACTTTTATGTCAGGCCTCTGATATATTGCCTCCGCCCCAATCTAACCCGACGGCCACAATGGTACGAGGAGTTAGTGACGAAGGGCGTAACATCAACATTGGCATATTTAATCTCTTTATTTATTCACTAGCTGCAATACCAGTCGTTGCCCAGGTAAAAATATATCGCGCACTTTATCTAACCAAGATTTATCGAAAGAAAACGAATTTTTAAATTCATTTTATACTTAATTAATTTGCACAATATTTGCTTACAATATATTACAATATTTACTTATAAACTATCGCAATGTTTGCTTAAAAACTATGAAAATACTCGCTTATAAACTATATATGCCATTTTATTATTTGGTGAATTGTTTTGATTTCCTACTCTAGAGCAAGCTACATATAACTTCCCATGAGAAAAGAACGACTCTTGTAAATCAATACCACAATAACTTAACTTTTATCCTGGTGCTTTATTTGTGGTCATACTAAATGCTAATCTTACTGGAAATTGGAGTCTTAAATTGGAACGGCTGTTCGGAAGATACGAGTGGAATCCTGGGAATAAATACTGTTTGTCCTTTATTTTGTTCTGACATGATTTTGGTATTAATTAAATTATTTGATAACTGTTCCATAGACATTCTTGTTCCGTTCGGCTATGTTGTTATATTTTTCATGACCAAGCTCCTTCAACGGAATTCTTGTGCTGTCTGATATCTAGAAGTTAAATATTTTTGTCCGTGCTGTCGTTGTTGTGTTGTCCATAATACTTGAATTTGAACGTTGGTTCCGTTTGCCCGACATCAGCTGATTCAGTCTTGTTTTCCGTAACATTTTTAAAAAAATATTTTTATTTATTTTTAGAAATTTTTCCGTGATAAACAGTGCAAAACTGCAATGGCGTTATCCAAAAAAAAACTTCACTAAATTAAAGTTGTAGGGTTGATGACGTATCGTGACTTTCGTGCTTTATAAACGACCGTTATTTACTTGCCGTGGGTTACGTGTTGCATATATTTTTTTTTTTTTTGCGATGTTGCGTCAATCGTGTGGTTCAGACCTGGCACACGCGGAGTGTTGCAACGAGCGTTGTTGCTCAAGGCTGGTTCCAATTCGCGAGTCGAGTTTCATTCTCCCTCCCTGCTTAACGTGCGTTCAACGCGCCTATCGAGAAATCCGGTGTCTAAGAGGGACCGCCCAATTCAACGCGCGCTTTCGCGGAGGACAGACCTGCCCCCCCCCCCCTCCCCCCGTGAAAGTGGGTTGGTCGCATTGATGTTGAATTTCACGCGAGACCGCAAGATTGGACGCAAGTAACGTGTCCACCTTCAACGCGCGTCACGATGCTGCGTGTCCACATGGGGCCTTGCGAACCCGGCCCAAAGAGTCGCTCCCGCCCGTTGACCGAGCGATGACAGGGCCCACCCGGCCGCGACACGGCTAGTAGTCCCGTCCGGGTCACCCCCGCGTCGAATTGAACCATCGACCTGTCAAACCGCGCCGGCACTTCGTCCCGCCTCGCTCGTCCGCGCCGCCCCAGTTACGGCAGGAACCACACCGAACACTTGACAGGTTTTATCTTCTACCAGAGACAATCCAGACCCAGCTCCGCGGTCTCGGCTGGAGGACACTAGGTCTGTGCGAATACCAGTTTTATTTATGCCAAGCAAACATCGAATCGAATGTTCTAAATCTTCGCGAAGTCGAAGGCTGTGTATTACACTTAATTTATAAAATACTGTCTAAAGTAAAAAATAAATTCTAACATTTGTAATGCTTGAACTTACTAAGTGGTAAGCCAATTGGGCCCTATATAGAACACTATTCAATAAAAATTATAAATTAACCATTCATAATATTAATAGATATTAAGCATTCATAAGAGAAAACCTCAATTCTTGGCCTGAAGTAACTTTGGGAAATCCATGGAAAACCAGAAATCAGGATGGGTAAACTCGGGATTTGAATCCTTGTCCTTTATATGCTAGTCCAACGTCTAGCTGTTGCTCCATTTTGCTCGGGTGCAATAACGCTGAAGCGGAGAAGATTCGGTCGGGATATATTCAAAGTGGGCGACCCCAAACAAGACAAAGATATCGCGGATCAGAGGAGAGAGATCATCAGCCTGACCTCCCTGAAAGGTTCCCCCTGCGGACCGCCATGAATATTCATCCCTCCTCTCCTATCTGAGCGAGCTATTGTACCGTTTCACCCCCTCGCCGTCCCAGCCCCTTACCCCCCTTTCCTTACGACTCGACTCCTTTTCTCCTCCCCCTGCGCCGATTATGGCCTCCCCACGGCCGATTACTCTCAAGCCGGATAGCGGAGCCCCTTTGTTCGCTCGCCGATGCTGGGGCAACCTTGCGCTGCTCGTGGGACGACGGCCGAGCGACGATCCGTGCAACCGTGTCCCAGTTCACACAACCCCCCTTTTGCCACCAACAAGTAAAAAATTACAAATTTGTAAAAAATCCCAGTTACATGCATCTCAAATAAATAATTCTTGTAAACTTTTAAAGTTAATTTTTGCATGTTGACCAGTAATTTACTTGTAGGCTACTAAAAAAAAAAACCCTTGGGTTATTGACAATTTTAGCTTTACAAACCTTTAGCTCACACGTGTTTGCTTCTAACTTTTTACGTGCCTTAAACGGTAGGTAGGTTACATTTACAAGTTTACTAATAATTCTTCTAGAAATATGTTCTGATCTAGTTCTTCCCGTACCTACTGAATTTAAATTTAAAAAAAAAATACAGATTAAGTTAACTGATGTACAATTTTATGCAGCAATTAAACAATAATAACTGTTACCAGTATTAATTTAATAATGCTATTTTGCCAAATCTTGTTAGTTACGATAAATCGTTATGTTGTCAACAATGTTTTTTTTTTTACGGTTGTACTGTACCAACTGTGCTTGTCACACTCTACTGAATAGTTTACTTGTTGGTGAAAACTTGTGAAAAATTAATGCGATAAATCCTGTTCGAAGCAACTTGTGATTTCAAGTACTTAATTTTTGCAATTGTTGATAAGACCCGTAACTTTTGCGAAACGGGAGAATACAAGATACTCATATTCCTCTCTCGCCATCGGAGATTCAGGTAAAATTTCCGTTCCACGTGTTCCCTGTGGGCCCTATTTATGAGAGTACGATAGAGGCGAGTTTGGAGTAACACAAGTTGCTGCACTCTTGGCATCAGACCGACTCTCCTGGCAGTGTATGTCTTTACATGAGCCAATCCCGTGTCAAGGTCGACTAGGCCCCACCACCTTGGATTTTACATCTTTTGGCTGTGATTCTAATTTTGAACTATTTATACCATTTTTTTTCGCATGTCAAGGCATAAATCATATCTACCTGACCTCCCGTACCTTGCTGCAACCACGTACTTACTAACACGATATAGCCTGTAAGTCCCGCGAGGAAATTACTTATTATTTCACGCAGGCGCCAACAACTGTCACGTAAAACACACCAGTTCACATGCGTGGACTTCAAAAAAGTAGGCAAACCTTAGTCCTATGCCATGTCAAACGAAAAGATTTTGCACGGAAGCTTTCTTGCAAGCGGTATCGAAATATTTGAAATTGCAGGATGGCGAGGCCTAACCCCCTTAACACCACCAAGGAGGGACTTGGTCAAATCCTCGAACACCATCAACCTCTATTCTTTAAGAATATCTGGGATTCGATAAAAAATATATTGGAAGATAAAAAATCGGAGGGAATGTAGCAAATTAAAAAAAATCAAGCACTGGCGACTTTAAGTTTATTAGATATTTGTGTGTGTGTGTTTTTTGTAGTTCGTGAAACGTGCATTTATAAAGTGAAATGTTTTGAAAACATGGTTTATATATATTTTAAATTTTTTGTGCATTATTATATATATATATAATGGATTAATACATATGTGAGTTAATTTATTATTTTGGCGAATTTATTTTGAATTTTGTACAAATAGATTCAAAAGAAAGGCCAAAATTATTAACTACGTAATAAATGCAACGACGCAATAACTCAACACGCAATCAATGCAAGAAAATCACGGTCTTTATAATAACGCAAGTAAAACAGTTTAAATATAGTGTTTCTTCCCCGGGATTCTTTTGTTCATTCATGTTTATCATGAAAATAAATAAAAAAAGAAAAATTTAAATAAGGTATGTGATTTAAAAGTTTTATTTTCTTTCCACGTGCAAGGGTTTAACTAGTGAAAACTAGTGAAATAAAAAAATTAAAAAAAACATCGGGGCCGTCTGTGTACATAATGTCTGCGTCTTTAAAAGTTTTCGGAACTCTTCAATTCCAATATTCGAAAACGCAAGCCAAAACACTAGAAAGTTGGAAGTTGGACAATGTTTGCGTTGCGCCTTGCGTATTTTATAAACCAATACTCTAAAATTTGGTTTCTGATATTTTTGCGTTTTGTGTTTCCTTGCGTTATTGAATTTCCTGCGTAGTATATAAACATGGTTCAAACATCCAAACATATAAGCATACAACATTTTCAAATTTATATATTTGCAGCATGTTGTTATAATTTACCGGAACTGAAACCAATTTATTTCTACTGCCTTAAAATATTACTTTATAGTTTAAATACTTCTTTATAAAGCACTACTTAAAAATAAAAGATTTTTTTGCCTAATTAGTTTTTTTATTTGTTGTTGAAATATAATATTATATTAACCTAGAAAAGGATTAAAGTAAACATTAAATTAGGTTTAGTAAAATACTAAATAGTTATCAAATGTCTGACATGTACGAATATCTATAATATTACGATTGTCTTAATGTATTGCATTAGGGTGAAATTAAAATTTTTGTCAGTATAAAATAAGAAAGTAATAAAAATTACAGAGTAAAATATTTAAAATAAATTATTAACATAAGAAAAAATATTATAATAAATTACGGTATGGAAGATGTAATCATTCAATTGTTCCTGAACCCACATGAACGATAGTAAAAATCAGTTACACGCCGTAACACCTTCCATGAATCTATTTCCCGTGGTGGGTTCACCTGCCTGTTATGTGTACGCATGTTGCCATGTATCTGACAGCCCGGACAGTGTGACGGATTGATTGGCACGGGCTCTCAGGACTGATTGATTCCAGCTAATCGGCGTCGCTAATGATGCAGCTAGCAGTGCGCAGACAAAGTTATCGGTACTGTCACATTCAGGAAAAAACCTTTCAAGATAATTCTTCACCAGACTATGTTAACCACAACTTAACACAGTCCTAAAAATGTACTTATTTTATTAAAATATGTTTACCAATCACACTCAGTAAAAAAAAAAAAATAAAAAAAATTCAAAAACCCTAAAAAGCTCGATACATTGAAAGTTGTAGAACGTCAATGCTATTTTAACAGCACAATAAGAATATAACGTGTTTTTTCAACGATTGATTTTTATCCCAGATATTATAAACGTACGAAAACTTAGAAAATGCATAGTGCAATTTATTTTAATGAATTGTTCTGATCAACTTTTGATCTTATAGACCTGTTATGGTTTTACGTCTCATAGAATACGAGGCTATTAGAGACTGTATCACACGATACAATTCAGAGATGTGTGGGAATGAATCGGCCACAGCTCATCATTAGAGTAATAGCAACAAAATACCTTTCGGATCAGCCAACAAACACAGGTCTAGATCTACTACAGGATTTATGATTTTTTTTATCAGTTCCCACACATGCAGTAATGGTTGGTTGCAACAAAATTTGTGTTAGACAAAAGATTTCGGTAGTATTTAGAAGGTTTGAAATGAATAAAATAACAAAGGATTTGATAGAGTAACCACTTTTTTTTTCAAACATTTGCAGTAATGATTTGTCTTATGAAAAAAAAATTTCAGAAAAAAGTTTTAAAAACTATTTTAAAAAATACAATAATTTGCAACAGATTTGAACTATGATTTTTTTTGCCAATTAAACCCGGTTTTTTCCACCCTTGGCAGCAATTGTTTTTCTATCAAAAATTGTTCCAGAAAAAAAGTTTTAGATAATATATATAAGGTTTACAAACAATTTGAACGGATTTAATAATTTCTAGGAGTTATTTGTTTTTGTCCTTCCAGAACAGCTGGTTGGGCATCAAAACATGCGTTGATCATCATATAGCCTCCTGCACAGTTCACCGACTCACAATGCTGCAAGAAGATTGTCGTTCTAAGGGAAGCCTTTCTTTCCGTCCTGTCATAACTGAAACTAAGACCCTCTTTCAGACTAGGCGACTAGTTATTCCACTTGTGGAACGGACGGGTATCGAGGAGTGTAGCATGTAGCAAAGATAGGGAACCGCCCGAACCCCTTCGCACACAGTCAACTCGTCCGCTCTGGCGGGTGGCCAATAGGCGCTTGTGCCACTCACGTACTAATCCCCTCCATTAGACTCAACAGACACTACTCGGCATTCGTCCTTTACACCAGTTGAGTCCACCAAGGTCGTAGTGGAGGACGTTCCACCTGTTGGTTTCAATGTGGAGCGGTTTATAGAATAATTTCGTAATAGTTCAGCGATGTGGGATATGAGGTGTGAGGAATACAGCGCTAAAATCAAATGGAGTGCAGCTTGGAGGGAAGTGGCACGTTTCCCGATTTTCTAACAACGGATGAACCCACACTTTTCTTCTACGGGGTTTCCTCCATGTTTTCTCCTCTTCTTGCAGGAGAGCAAGCACAATAAGTTATGCTTCCTCGGGTTCTAACACCGCAATGACCTCCCGCTGGGAAGAGAAGCTGATTCTACAAGTTGCCTGGTGTGAAACCAGCCCGAAAAGTCTTCAAACGACAGTCAACTAGTTGAGAGTCAACCAGGCAACTTTGTTGAATTAACCAAAGGGGTCTAAATGTAATTGTAGGAGGGGTCCGGGTTAGGGAGGGACCTAGGTGCGTCTCAGGCCGAAACCTATACGTCTACTCATGCTGAGATTAGCCATGCATCGAGTGTTTTGTTCGTGGATTGGCCAGCGATGGCAGCGAGTGATGCCATAAATAACTCCCCTATCTTATATCTAGACTAGAAAATAGTTACCTTAAGCCAAGGTAAAACCTGCATAGACACAGTGAGAACCTAAAGGCATACGGGGTGCAATGGTTCAGTCATTATGGAAGCAGGAGAATACAGGACAAAGAGGATGGTCTGGAATAAGATTTGGTTGGGATAGAAAAAGCGTCTGACCATGCGGGGGTTGGGTCAGCTTTTATATATTATCTTCGCCTGGATTTTTGTAACCTAGAGCGTGTGCACCAGATTCTTCAACAGCAAGCTGCAATCGTTTCAAGTGCTAGATTTGACTGGCACGTACTCCCGCGAAGGTAGAATCCAACCAACACGCGCCCTCAAGAGCCACAGGGAAACGTACACGCCATTTCATCCCAACTAGGATGTGTTCGAGGAGGAGCTACAACGAGAGGCTGAGGCTGGGCATGTGTCGTTTTGCCTAAAGGCGTTTTGCCTAATTTTCGGCAAAATGCCGTTTAGGCAAAACTCCGTTTAGGCAAAACTCCGTTTAGGCAAAACGGTGTTTAGGCAAAACGCCGTTAGGCAAAACACCGTTAGGCAAATCGCCGTTAGGCAAATCGCCGATAGGAAAATCGCCGTTAGGCAAAACGCCGTTAGGAAAAACGCCGTTAGGTTAGGTAAGGTTAGGTTAGCTTAGGTTAGGTTAGGTTAGGTTAGGTTAGGTTAGGTTAGATTAGGTTAGGCAAAACGCTGTTAGGCAAATCGCCATTAGCAAAATGACGTTAGGCAATTTGCCGCTAGGCAAAACGAGGTTTTGTCATCAGGATAACATTTTAGGCAAAATGCCGTTAGGAAAATCGCCGTTAGGCAAAACGCCGTTAGGCAAATCGGAGTTAGGCAAAACGCCGTTAGGCAAATCGCCGTCAGGCAGAACTCCGTTAGGGAAAACGCCGTTAGGGAAAACGCCGTTAGGCAAATCGCCGTTAGGCAAAACGCCGTTAGGCAAATCGCCGTTAGGCAAAACGCCTTTAGGCGAAATGACTTTAGGCAAATCGCCGTAACGAATTCATGTTTAGGCAAACCGCCGTGAGGCAAATCGCCTGTTACTCCTGAGGCTAACCATCCCAGAATCATTGCCTCCTCTACCCTTAGGCTAACCTTTGGTTGATTCAGGGAAAACCTCATCTCGAGACTATCACAAGGCGCTCAGCCAATTCTATCATATCTCTGGGACTCCTCAGACAACCCAGAGAGCCTGTGATCTGACTGAGACCTGTGCAACCTCTACTAGCTGTCCAGGATAGTGCCGCTTGAACATCGTTTCATGAAGCACACCTAACCACACCTTTGAAAATGAAATGTATTTCGATGAAACTGTTATGTCCCTCATAAAAAAAACAATCGTAACTAGTGGGAAAGTACGTACTTTAAATACGCAACATATAAAATCATATTACTTTGCCAACTTCCACATCCAAACTACATTGCCAGAAGAGTAAATACTTTAAAAAAAATTGGTTAAAATACATATATTTTTATTTCAGAAAATTATTAACGAATAATTTTTGGTTTTCTCAGAGTTGTTGACTGGGCGAACGGGGGATGTAGAGGTCGCTTGATTCTTCGAATGACGCAGCACGCGTAATTAAAGCCAACATGCCGGTGGACGTGAAATATGAACGCAATGATTGGAATTCGGCAAAGCTACGAGGGAAAGAGAGAGATAAAAACAGTCCTCCATTTCCGGAATGCGTTTGTAATTTTCCAATTCGCTCGCCCCCGGCCATTTCCCCGCTCCCTTACCGCAATCGGCCGGTGACGTAGCCGTGAAAAAAACCCGTCGTGAATCGCCTATTCTTGTACGCGCGCGCAGTCCAAAAGATATGAGTAGTATAATTTTGGTGATTCTGGCACAGTAATTAGGATTTTGAGTAAAAAGGTGGGGAATTACGACTGATCGTCATCGTGCCTGACGGGTACCTTGAACTTTGGCCCATAAATACAACACCTCGACAAAAATTTAATACTTGAAGTGAAATTTGACATAGTGATTTCATTTTGACTTAAAAAAATTACAAATAATAAAAAATATAAAAATACAATGAAAAATTAGAAGATAATCTGCGTTGACTATACCGTCAGCCACCTTAACTGTTTACCATCTTGAACTGAAAAAAGTCTCATTTAATAAATTCTTATACATATATTTAATTTCAATATTTTACCACAAAAAACTTTATGGTTATTAGTTCTGTCCCTGGTCAGTATAAATAAATATTTTTTTATAAAATTAATATATATACAAAACAACTTTTTTCAAAAGATTAATAATAGAAGTCTACAGTTGGGAACCTCGGTGTGAGCAAACGATTACCTATTGTATAAAATATTCGTGTAAAAGTAATTTGAATGTTTTAAGAATCAAATTTATTAAACTATATTGATATTGCTTACAGTTATCTGTTTGATTTACTCTGTAAATAGCTACAAACAGTTTTTTAAGCCTTCCACAAACCATACTAACACACACGGATTGTCAGGATACTGGCCAGATGATATGATTGCTTACACCGGTGCCCTCTAGGGAAGCAAGATGCAACCGACTCCAGTATACTCTAGCAGATGAAGAGATAATTAAATTTGGCGTCCCATTAATTTAGCCACGAATTTTGCACTGGATATGCACCCTAGGTAGTGGTGGTGTGGGTCAATCAACTTAGTGTTATAGTTTGCAGAAGGCTGTTCTTTTAAACCTATAGTAAAACAGATCATCGGGATTAGGATCGAGGGATTTTTTTGCTATACCTACTTAATAAAACCCTTAAAACTGAATGACTGACAAGACAACGCACATCCTAAACCGGTGGACCTAAATATTTTAAATTTCGTGGAAACATTTCTTGAGTAGTAGCGCACTTAGGAGGGATTTTTTTATTCCGGGGTGGTAAAGTTTACATGAAGCGAAATACCACTCAATGACTTACTCATCACATATTTTCAGGAACTATAAGACCTACAGACTTTACATTTGTCACGTGTATTCCTTTTGCTACGTATACATCCGCAAAGAAAGGATTTTAAACGAAAATCAGCTCCGAATGAGGATTGCGGGGGCGTTATTTAAAAATAAAAATAATTTCCTGTCTTTCAAGTATATTTCCTAGAGACGTGTTCTTTTTATTAGATACAGATTAACTGAGCACTGGGTTTTCCTAAAACCAGTAGGTTATGGGGGTTAAAGATCACATTTCCTGCTTTTCAAATATATCCTATATAGTAAAGACTTTAAAATAAGCAGTTATGTTTTCTATATTACAAAGCCATCAACTGAGAAGAGGTTTTCCGAAAACCAGCTCCCAAGGGTGTTTTATCCCTGGGTAATTCAGCTAGCATATATATATATATATATATATATATATATATATATATATATATATATATATATATATAAATTTAATTTAATGGTGTTTGTAAGAATGCTTTTTTTTACTTTATAGGGAAATTACATGTACACCCTCACCGAGATAAAATTCCAGACCATTGTTTTACTTTAAATATTCTTTAAATAAAAATACGTTTTTCGAGTTTACAGGTAAAAATGTATTCGATGTGTCAAATACCACTCTCAGATGTTAATTTTGTGTAGGTATAGTAAAGCGTAGCCAAATTTCAAGGTATTAGTGACCAAAATCCAAAATGGTGGCCTATCATTGATCCGATTCATGCTCCTCAGTGGAAACCTGCGTCAGAATCCCCATAATTATTCTACTGATTGGCTTCGCTCTCAGATTAAAAAAAAATTGTTTGCTTGGTTTCCGATACTTTTAATAGCTGATGGAAATTGCATTCCGATATTGATTTGCGCAATTGACGATCATTGCTTCCCGCCTTTTTTGCAAGCATGTTTGTAACAGACTTGGCATGTTATGCGGTCCGTTTGGTTTACTATTTTTCAATAACTGTCTATAGACCGAGTTCATTTTGGTCTTTTAAATAAACTATATTACTGAAAGTTTAATTTTTTGCTGTTACTACAAAGAGCATTCGTGTATCTCATAGTATACATTTTGGAAATATAATATTTTTAAAATAATTATTTATGTATCAATTTAAGTTGGAAAACTTTCCCTGCACAGCCGCGACTCTAGAAATCACTTTAAACCACGTGAACATAAACATGGCAGTAACAACAACCTAATTAACACCCCCTCAGATTGATCAAGTTCTTAGTATTAATGATCAACATACTGCTTAAGTTCAAACGTTCGTGGCACTTATAAAATATTACGAAAATTATTTATGAGTAGTTGGAGTGACCGGCGTGACCCAGATTTTAGGTGTAAGGTTTAGTTCTGTAGGAAATAAACTTGAAAGATGGGAAATTTTGGTCTTTAATGAGTCCGAAACCCCCCTTTGTAGCTAATTAAGATCTGAAAGTAAATAAAGCATTAAAATCAAATAGCTGTTGCCAGAAGCCCGAGAAGGTAACAAAACTGCAACAGTCGTTTCATTGTATATGAAGAAAGCATCAACAATGCAATAGCATTGAAAAAAGGAAAAATTGTGTTATTTAACGTCACCACAACCCCCCTTGGGAGCCGATTTTCGTAAAATACTTTCTTAGCGGAAGAATATGTTGCAATATATATATATATATATATATATATATATATATATATATATATGCTAAATTTCAAGTTTGGTGGTTTTATAATTCCGAATAGTTCGTAATGAGTAAGTCAGTGA
The DNA here is from genome assembly GCF_032445375.1 of Bacillus rossius redtenbacheri. NCBI lineage: Eukaryota > Metazoa > Arthropoda > Insecta > Phasmatodea > Bacillidae > Bacillus > Bacillus rossius. Next base: position 27,577,048 of record NW_026962013.1, on the reverse strand, counting down.
GTGGTATTTTCTACATACAAACCTTACAACCCCTTTCACCCATTTAGGGATGGAATTAAAAAAAAAACTGCTCTCTTAGTGCTCAACCTGCTTACTTAAGGAACTATTATGAAAAAAATTCATGCTTCTAGACCTACCTTAAGCTGTGCGTTGTTTGTCAGTCAGTGTTAAGAGTTATATTAAGTAGATTTCCCCAGGAAAATTGCCTTATATACGTCAGAAGCGAAACAATAACAAAGAATAACCTTGCAGGTATACAAAGAAGGCCTGATTTACAAATGACAGTTTTGTTGAATTCCAAACATCCAGCCCCATTCACATAATTTTTTTTATTGTATGAGGAGGACTAAATGGCCGATTTCTTTTCTTCTGGCTGAAGTAGAGTCGACAGGAAATTCAATAAACCGGCTGCAAACACGACGTGGCGCAAGAAGAGGAAGCGCACAGCATCCTCTTATTCGATTTGCCCGTCATCTCCCGACTTTTCTTCGGGAATGAGTTACTTTGGAGGCAGGGGAGACAGACTAAAAAAAAAGTACGAAAGAGGAGGCAAACAAGATTTCAAGATTTTTACAGAGATTTATACCATCTGAAGCTATGGATCGGCGAAACATTTAGCGAACATTAAAATGAGTAAGTTTAGGATGCATTTTTGTTTTAGATTGTTACCAGACTTAAACAGTTGTTTCTTATAACATGTTTACACGGCACAGCTAAACTAGATATGTTTAGGGAGCCATATTTGAAAACACTTACTTGATCGAGAAGAAAGTGAATTGTAGGTTACGCGGAGATCGAATGTTTACATCTAGAATCGGTCAATACACTTCAGTATACTGTCACTCACGTAAACGTAGGGTTTTACGTCGCAACTTTATGCACAAATACGCAACGAACACGACAGAAACTAGTAAATGGGCTCGAAACCACCTTGCCTCAAATTTCGCGCTCATAAATTAAAATGAATCACAATGGAGTTGTGATTGAACTATCTATTCTTGCTTCATCACATCAGTGGGCCATTTGTTCAAATAATTACATGCCATGCACTCCAGGCATGAAGAAATTTTAGTTAAATACGCCTTACATCGTAATGCGTATGGCATTTCTGAAAAATTTGTTTCCCCACAAACCCTCCTTCTTTTAAAAACGCTACTTTGAACAACCTAGAAGCTTCACAAAATTAGTTCGTAAACATACGATTTGAATACAGCTGATTTCAAAATATGTGGTTGGAACTACACAGGCACAAGGTACCATACGATGTGTGCTCAAAACTCAAATGGTGAAGCGTTACACGGTACTTTACAGCAGACGATATAAACGCGCAGTTCACAGCAACCGTCGTCACTTGTGCTGTGGTTATCCAACGAGATGGTTGTGTAAATTAATACGAGGGTCATTTAAATACAAACTGGAATTCGGTTCATTCGACTCGAGTAGTGACGTATGCCGGGGAATCTGTGGCGGGAGAGGGGAGAGGGGACAGGCGTGCACACGGCATCACACTCAGGTCCGTCATGTCAGTATCGCTGTGGTAGTACCAGAGTCAGTTGCCCGACGCGTTGTTATTAGTTTCCTCGCCATCGAAGGTGAGAAATCGATTGAAAATCTGAAGAGATTCCGAGCACAGTTCGGTGGTGCTACTCTGAGTAAAACTCAAGTGTTCGATTGTGTCCAGAAGTTGCAAAACGGTCGCGGTAAGGTGGAAAATCACACCCATGATCGGCGTCCGACGAACAGCGTCAATGAAAACAATATTCAGGCCGTGTTTGAGCTGGTGACAAGGTCCACTGAAGGAGGCATTATGAAGGGAAAGACTTGAAGACGACTCTGTAGTGTAACAGTACGTGCGTGATTGGCTACTGGTGCAACCATCTTCTTTTTTCCCCCTTCATGAATGGATCAAAAAGCTTCCTATCCGATGGAGAAAATGCATTTATGTTGAAGGAAAACTTGTAGAAAAATAAGGCACTTTATTTGTGTTCTTGTAAATCATCAATGAATCTGACTAAAAATATTCCGGTTTATACTTGGATGACCTAAGAAAATTTCAGACTCTCGGACGGCAAAGCAGGAGAAGCACAAAGGTTTAACCATGATCGTTCTCCAACAAGACACTGCCGGCAGCAGCAATTTTGAGCAGTTGTTGGTATGAGTGATTTGTATAATTGGAATTGTTTAATAACACATATTATTTAACTTCGTCGATTTATTCCACCTATTTTTGTCTGTTTTTTCATAACTTCACACCACACCACGTAACGCTCTCTAGGGCTTCACCGCTGAGTTCAGAGTACATATTTTCTGATGACTTGTGCTCTTCTATAGTTGTGTTGTATCACCCTCTAGTACGTACATGTACCACGAATTATGAAACGTTCTGTATTTTTCGGTCTGCAAACGATTACATCCTTGGATCTCTGCTGCGTGAACTACGATGGCGTATAGGTGTCTGGTTGGCCTAGTTAAAAATACTTCCTTCTTGGAAATAAATAAAAAAAACCATAAACGCAATAACGGTCATAGACGGAACAGAAACGAAAAGCCAATGAAATCTCGTAGGACAAAGAAGTTCTTGCTGCGCGCTTTAATACCAGCGAGCTGACAGACGCCCCCATTTGTTTTCGCCGCTCTGGTTCTAAATGTATGATATCTCCTTCCTCGCGGGGCCTGCGAAACGAGCAAAGAGACGACGGCGAGCTTTTGGGAACGGAAAAGAAATAATAGCCCTGTTAAGAGGCTGTGTCGCTGGAGAAGTCTACGTTTGACTGAACCCTGATCCGCCCAGAACAAATGCTTGCAACTTCGCGGGCATTTAGCGTAGATCTATATATTTACAATGTTTGAGTTTTATAAATATGGCTGACCTAAAATATTTCTAATTTTAATTATGATATTTTAGATGTAAAACACCATTCCACCAAACAAATATAGAAATATTTTTTGCGAGAATTGTTTTACGTAACGGACATAAAAAATAACTTTTACAAGAACAAAAAAAAAAAAGAAGAAGCTGGTTGTACGTGGATTATTTGTTTGTATGACTTGGGATAGGTGAATCTTTATGGTTTCCGAGTCGCAGCAGGCGTAAAGTTCGGCTCGGCTCTGCTCGGTTTGGCTCGGCCTCCTAACTAGGTATTTCAAATAAGTGCGTACATATTTACGTACAATAGTAAACACCGTTCAAAAATTATAGCGATATATTACATCAACAAAAGACTGTGGCTGCAAAAATTTATTTATTCATGCTAAATAAATATATATTCAAAATATAAAAATCACTTATTTAGAGCAACAAAACCTATAAGCAAAATTCGGAGTATGTTCGTATCGTGTGCGGTCCAATATACACGAGCCAGACTCGTACATATGTGTATGAGCCGATCAACTCGGTGGTCAGCTATTTGTGAAAACTCTGCATAAAAATAGAGGACATGGGAAAAAAAACACCAAAGCCTCATTATCGTGCTTACTCGTCCGGTTTAAAGTCATAAATCGCATGTTATCGTGCACACAACAGTTATTCCCAGTATTATATCACACCAGAAACACTTGAATTTGATATATTACATTTTTCACACAATTATTTAGGTTTTAATGAAAATTCTTTCGGATGTTTTACGATAGAAAATTTGCAAATTACATGTGTTGTGTATTATTGCGCCAAAAATATTCTATACATTATCCAATAGGATTTGTAAAAGGGCATATACATATTGATATTGAAAATTTTTATCTGACAACTGGCGCTCATGAGAAAATCAATTTCTGTATTTACAAGGCTGCTAAATGAATTAGCTCTACTACTATAGTTCTATTTAAAAAAAAGATATTTAGGAATCAGAAAAAAAAAGTCTATCAAATGTGCGAATGTAGCCAAGATTTATGAAAATATTAGCTCAAAAATGTCTTCGTTGACGATGAGGTACAAAAAAAAATTACTTTCTTACATCTAAACAGTGTTTATACTCACACAAAGTTGTGATTTTTTAGTTTTATTATAATATTAATACTTTTAATGCCCGGAATGCGTTGCTTTGCCTCACAATTTTTTTTTGTGATTTGTTTGAAGCAGGTACACACATCTCTCTCTATCCTCTCTTCACTGTATAAATCCCCCCCCCCCCCCTATTTCTCTCTACATATAAAATCTCTCTATAACTCTCTGTATATATAACCATATACTATATCTATATCTCTCTATGAATCTATGTTTCTATCTATATATAGATCTCCAAATATATATACACGTCCTATATTTATACATATCCCTTGCTCCATCTCCATATATCGATCTATATATCGCTCTATATATCTTGTATCTTCCTCTCTCTACGCCTCTCTCTATATCTACATATCTCTATGTCTATATATTCCTATCTATATCTTTTTAAAAATAGAAGACAACACACAAACATTTATTTATATATTATTTTACCTATAAATATTTTCTCTATCTTATTTATTACCTGTCACAGCTCTCACATAGGTATACAAAACACGTAGGTATTCGAATGCAAAGTTGTGTAATAATTTCAAAGCAATCTTTGAAGAAATTCCGGAGATGTAAGATATTGAACGAACGAACATTTATACATTTATTATATGTATAGATGATACATACCTTCCTAAAATAGTAAAAGACCAGTTATTCCTAGTTCGCCATTTGAATCATTAAATTTAGACCATCGCTTTTCGTGGTCAGAGTCACCATCTGATTCTTTGTCTTCTGGGTTTAAGCCGCGTCTGTATAATATAAATTTTATTGTGTTATACTATGAGTCCAAAGTTTCAGTGAACCTTGTTGCAGCCATATTCAAGGGCAGCCACACCAATATTTTCACAGATATGTCCTCAACTCAGAATTTAAGAAGCTAGTGCTGATAGCATTAACTTTTTCATACTATTTGCGTTTTTTTCGCAAAAAATTCTTTGCGTGATTGTTTCGACTCGCAGAGTTCACACGAGTGCCATTATGCCCTAACCGTTTCCCTCTTTAGCGATGTCCGTTCCCCCACCCTCCTCCATTAGTGCAAATTAGCTCTTCCCGTGTACATAGACATTGTCAGGATATGTCATGCTGTGTTGTAGTCGAAGTCACTTTTTACCTCACCATCACCTTATTTAAAAACACAAAACACTGCGGAAATGCGAGGTGTGCATAAAATAATTTCCAGTTTCAATGGCATATTAAAACAGTTTAATTTAGACTATTTAAAACAAAGCATACATCAAATTGAAGGTAAACTAATCTAGTCTTTCTTACAAATGTTCAATGTTGCACCTTTAGTTATACGGCACACATCCAACCTAAAGTTCAATTCTTCTTCCCTCACTTTGGTTAACACTTCCGGAGTAAAGCCGAAGCCACACAGAAATCTACGCTATGTTTGCTATGTTTGCTATGTTTGCTATATTCGCTATGTTCGCTATGTTCGCTATGTTCGCGATGTTCTTTATGTTCAGTCTAGTTCGCGACGTTGGAGTGACCCATGCTGTGGGATCGAGAGATGGTTCCGACGATGTTGATATTATGTTAAGGTAAAAATAATTGGGTTCATGAATTTAATATAAAAAAACTAAATAATTTGATGAATTTTATCGTTTGATGAATTAGTTTCTTGTGAAGACGAAACCAAATTCATGGATTATTTTACTGTAAGTTCAACTCAGTTTGATAGCATTCTCTTTGGGATGAAATCCCAGGAATTTTCCTGCATATCCTGCCTTCTATATTCGTCTTTAGATTTATTACATAAGCATGGATATTATTAAATTTTGAATTAACTTTTTCCGTCAACTTTACTATTTAAAGAACAATACTAAGAGAAAATAAACTTCATAAAAAGCAAACACAGGAAGCGCGAAAACAGATGCATTTGTTTAACTGCGTATGCGCGAAGTCAGCGAAGTTTTATACAAATAGCCGAGACCCAAACACCTGGCAAAGTCGCCAATTAAGCGAACATAGCGAACACAGCTTTGTGTGGCCAGTGACACCTGAGATGCAGCTGGCTATATTTCACTCGCGTAGCGAACATCGCGAACATAGCGAGCATAGCGCCCTGTGTGGCGGTAGCTTAATGGAAGCAATAGCTCTTCAATTCCGTTTTTAAACTCTGGCAAATCATTAGGTAGCGGTGGAACGTAGACACGATATTTTATGAACTCCCAAAGGGGAAAAAATCGCATGGCGTTATGTCAGGTGAACGTGGAGGCCAGCGAAAAAGAGCTCTGTCGTCTAGACTATTACGACCTATCCCACGGTCAGGGACTTGGATGTTCAGCCACTCTCAAGGGATTCCATTGGGGAGGAACATCAAAATTTTGCCAAATAAAGTTTACAGGTTCACATTCACCTGATCGCCATTTCGCGTAGGTGGCGCCGCAAGTGAGAAAACAACAAAACAGCATTCGCGCATGCCCGTGTCTAAAGCATTTTAAGTGACTCTTTAATTGTGACCTTGAACAAAAACTCTACAACGCTTACAGTTGATACAATTAAATTTTATAACTGGAACATTATTTCGTGGTCATACTGTAGTGCTTGACCACACCTGTCGTTAAAAACCATCTCTTCCGTAAAAAAAAAAAGTCCTTAAAAACTGTTTCCACGTTGCAAAAAAATTAACTTCTCCCAATGTTTCGGGCGTATCGCAAAAATGGCGCACCATTAGCTGGACAAAAAGCGGTTTCGCCAGATATCAACGTAATTATGTATACAACTCCACCCCATTCATTCTCCCACGCCTTAGCAGACAGTTTACCTCACGCGTATTCGTCTCTCCTCATAAGTTTTAACACTACAATAAATATGTTGTAACCTGGTACAACTCATGGATAAGGTTATTTTTTGCATATATATAATTCGTTTTTAGAGATAATACTGAATATTACTTATGAAAATTTGTGCTTTATTTTATATTTTAATTGATGTTTCTTTCAAGCATAATTTTTTTAAACCACGCAATCAATAAATATATAATAAATAATTTGACTTTTTTGGTTTTATTATGATTATTAATGTGCACAGTTAATAATGGAAAGCTATTTAGGAAACTCTTAAAAAAACGTTAACTATAATAAGTTCTGGGACAACACAAAGCATGCCCGGGTAAAAATCCGAATCCAGTATTACTCAGAACACTATTTTGTAGTGATACAGTTGTTTTAATGTAAATATACAAATTTAGAAATATGTATATGTAATTTTACATGAATATTTCTGACCCATTTACAAAAAAAAATTATAGTGCAGCGCCTTTTATTCACTATTAAAATATTTCATCACGTGAAGCACAAAATATCGTTCACTAAGTGACAAAAATGGCGGGTGCATTATGAAGGCGCACTTATTTATTATGGCTAGTAAATTGAGTAAAAGATCAAGAAATATATTTAAAAGAAGTTACTTTGCCTGCTAGAATTACTATAATTTACTGAGATGAAAAGATTTTGGAATCTTGTGCATTTGATTATTCAACTTGAACTGTCAAGTGCACAGTAGTTAAACATTTTTCTACTTGTTCAGATATAAATATTAACCAGTGCAACAGTTCCACATTTTATCCTTTCACCAAGCAAATTATTTTGAACGCCATGCGAATAAGTGCGTGAAGATACACCTGTAAGCTTTTGAAGCCATTTTAAAGTAACAGCAGGGGAAAAAAGGAGTGTAGGAAAGATCCGAAAGCGACATTTCGGATGTTTCACTCAAAGTAAGACAGATATAATTATGTCAAACATCAAAATTGCTTCATTTTTCTTTTAAAACTATTCAGAAAAGGGGAAAAAATGTATATCACTGGTGGTTACACATGATGCTTTTCTCAAAAAGAACTAACTAAACAGTCGATACTATATCGTTTCCCTTCGTCTCTATGAACTTTGGTTTGCGCCATCCGCCACAGATGGCAGAACCATGGTTACACATTTCCGTTCCATGGGCCTTCCGTTCCATTCACAAAATTACTCCTACCGAATGCCTTATACCGACAGCTAAGATGTTTATACGACAATAATAAGTCTTCACTGTACTAAGCACGATATCACACCATAAATGAACGGCTATTTATGTAAATTTATCCCAATAGCTCACGAAGTTTCTCACCAGATAATTACTTCTTTTTTTCGTGGGTAATAGTTGCAATTTATCATAATAGTGAACTCTTGCCTGACTATACATAGTTACGCTCATCACTCAATCACAGATTATGTAACGCCAAAGAAATTAATAATTTTTATTGTGGTTAGCCTTTTTTTTATCTCAGGGGATCACAACTCCGTAGCTTCATGTCCTGGGGCTCGGCGGTGCACGTCTTGCCAGTTCTCCGATCCAAACCCACAAGCGCTCGAACTGGGCCTTCAAACCCAGACCCCAAGTATCGGAGGTCCTTTGACACGCAGTTGGAAACTCACCAGCAAAATAACCCGGATGCCGGGTTGGGGGTCCAGGCGAGATGTTCCCGCGGTTTACGATCACCTTTCGCCTTCCCGAATCTAGGAGTGACATTTTGCTCAGCTGAAAAATCCTCCAAGGGTCTTTGGCTCACCACCCAGAAGCCTTTAACTCCCGAGAAAAAATTTTATGATGAAGCAACTGTTTATTTTCCGTTGTATTTTTTTATTGTATTGAGCGATAACACACGTTTTTGAAATTCAACGCCATATACTAAAGAATACTCTCCAACCGAAATTATTACCCTAAAATAGCGCACAGACGATTGTTGAGAAATTCATTTGTGCTGTTCCATAAATGTTCCTATAAGCCGTAAAAGGAACTGTTACTTCTCTTTTTTTTTCGTAATACTTACTTTCTGCAAGAGACCTTGAGTGGTTCGACAGACCTCAAGAGCTAATAACACCAGTTGAAGAGGGGAAAACTGAACTGTTTGCCCGGCAAAAATACTACTCAAGTTCCTTTCCCCCCCTTCACCAACAACAGAAGATTCCAAACCACTCTCTTTAAAGGAAAGAAGTTAATACTTCACGGAGAGGAGTGATGAGAAGGTGGGATGAAAAGAAAAAAAAAATATTTTATGACCAAAGTGGTATCATTAGCCCTTTCCTTATCACCGAATAGGCTTTCTCTGTTCGACTGTTGCCGCATGGCGCTCTTATTGCCAGAGGGAGGTTTACACTAGCAGTATAAAGAGAGAGAGAGAGAGAGAGAGAGAGAGAGAGAGAGAGAGAGAGGAGGAAAATTGTGTCTGCTTGAGGTCACCCAGAGAGATGAAAACTGATATAAAAGCGAAGGTGTGGTAAAGTACTATATAGCTTTTAATACATATATATGTAGTTATATAAATTGTTTGAAGTTATACTTCTTTAGGCGCGTTATGAAAAAAAAAATGAAGATGAATTTGAAGATGCGCGCGCAACATACAAAAAAAATTAAATTGACCGGATGGAAAAAGGCTACATACAAGTAAAAATTTAATCTGTGCCTGTTAATCATATACTTCAGTAATTGATATTGAGTAATGATCCATGTAATAAAGCAAATATTTATTTATTATAAATATTAGTGTATTAGAAATTGTGTCTTTAAACTTTTACCTTGTAAATGTATCAAGATAGCATTCTTGCATTTAATTTTTGTCTCAAATTTTCTCTACATTTACTTAATATTATCTATACAATTGTAAGCCGCCTAAGGCACTCGTTGAAAAATGATGAATAAAACAATAAATTTAATTTAATATATATGAATTTTTATTGAAAATTCGATTAATTTTAATATTGTGTAAGTGAAAATTATTTATCATATCTATATATGTGAAATGGTAAAAGTATTTGACAAAAAAAAATATAAAGTGCATCTGTGCTATTTACCGATAACTTTAGCAGCAAGTAATTAGTGACCACAAAAGAAGGTCAAAGCAAATTTGCCAAAAACAATTTCGGACATACAATCTTTTATACATAAAAGACAAAAATACCAACGTTTATTGAATAAAAATATAAACTTCAAAGTTATAAGCGTATTAAACAAAATTTAAACAAAGATTTTCGAAAGCACGTTCGTACAGAATTAAAAATATCTTGAAAAGATTTTTGGTGGCGCGAGCTTTGATTTCCAAAACGGAAATAATTTCGTCCGTTTTTTTCGTTTAGAGTTAAACTCTTTGAGATATGGGCCTTTTTAATAATTAACAACATAATTATTCGTAAGGTGCCTAATGATGAATATAACAAAAAATTTAATTTCATAACGAAGGCGTGTTCCACTTACGTAGATGTATTTAAAACGTTACTCTATTTTTACACATCCATTTTCTATTTTATACACATATCTATGGAGTAGGCTAATATTTGTGCTTCATGATACGCGTTTATACAAGGTCTACATATTTCTTTGGCGATACATAATCAGTGATTGAGTGATGAGCGTAACTATGTATAGTCAGGCAAGTGTTCACTATTATGATAAATTGCAACTATTACCCACGAAAAAAAGAAGTAAATATCTGGTGAAAAACTTGGTGAGCTATTGGGATACATTTACATAAATAGCCGTTCATTAATGGTGTGAGATCGTGCTTAGTACAGTGAAGACTTATTATTGTCGTATAAACATCTTAGCTGTCGGTTTAAGGCATTCGGTAGGAGTAATTTTGTGAATGGAACGGAAGGCCCAAGGAACGGAAATGTGTAACCACGGTGCTGCCATCTGTGGCGGATGGCGCAAACCAAAGTTCATAGAGACGAAGGGAAACGATATAGTATCGACTGTTTAGTTAGTTTTAACAAGATGGGTAGTATTTTAATAAATTTCCTTGTAGAAAATCAGGTCCAAAGCTGGTGATTTTTTTTCTAGGCTTTTCGGCTTTTATCGGAACCTTTTTATTATATAGTTCAACCTTTGGCTCTACAGATTGCATGCTCCTATAGTCGACGTAGCTGCTCAGCTGCTCCGGCAGCGAATTCTAGTGGCAGGTGTGGAAACTACGTGTGATTAGCGTCAACAAATGTAGTTGAAAACACAATTTTCGTATAGTTATCACGCTCGGCATTATATCAAATAAAAAAATCTACATCAAATTTCGTGTTCGAGTTTCGTATTATAGGTTTATTTGCAACATGAAAAAAACAATATTTGCTCGTTATCCTTGATAGACGTTTGCACATCACTGACGAGTATTGAAAGGCTCGTTCGTATATTTTTATTTTTATTGGAGACTCACATACGGTCGAAAATTAAAGGAATACAGTTAGTCTATTTTTGTTTCGAAGATCTAACTCTAGGAATTAACAAATCATTTTTACAGATGTTGCTAGGTGTTTTGATTGTGAAAATTGTAGCATGATTTTTTTTATTTAGTCTGATTTAAAAAAAAAACTTATTATAAGCCATGAAGGTATTGGTCATTGAAATGAGGTCTGTTCTAAACTTCTTAAGTTTAAGTCACTCTGGTAATTGAATATAAATACTTATTAAGTAATTACATTGAATAGTCTGATTAGCGCAAAAAAATGTAACAACTGATTAACAAACCAACCCGTAGCTGAATAAAAGCTAATGCTAAAATATTGTACATTAGCTTGAAAAAAACTCGCTAAGAATAATCGTAAAAGTACCATCATTAAGTGAGTATTAATTGTCAAACAAAGATGCTAACATCACATGAGCAAGGAATTAGCGTTAAACTTCGTAATAAGAAAAATGAAGTTTTGCTATGCAAATTTGGGTTATCATCATTTCCACTTAATTTTTTTATTAACTTATTTCACTCTTCTCCTAAGCTCTAAGCGATAGCTGAAGATAAAATTTTAATACTGTATGCTACGCGAAGCCATGCTTTCCGTACATGACATAAAAATAATAATCAAATAAGGGCGAGTTTATTAGAACAATTAAACCATTAAATTTGGTTGCATTGCGAATTTATTTAAAATCACGAGCAAACACACGAAATATCCAAAGCAAAATAAATTAGGAGACTTCTCCCTTCAGTGAACAGTTATTGTTCTCCTGCCCCCCTCCCCACTGCCCCCTTCATCACCCGGCAGATCCAGGTCGAGAGACCCCCAGGCCGCCTGCAGAAGTCCTCGTCGACACCCGGCAGAGGGGCCCGGATCGATAGGTTGAAGTGCGTTCGAGATAATCGATAGCGCACAGCCCCCCGGGGCAAGCATCGCGATCGTTATCGCCTTCCCATCGGTTGCGGTCGTCGCCTCGAAGCTCACACGCCGCTCGTCGTATCTTTGCACTAGAGCCACACGCTTTTTTTGTGTGTCTACACTAACGATATATTATTTTTGTATTTGCAAAAAAATTGTGTCGTGATACTACGTGTTAAATATTGCACGTCTTTTTTTTAACACTCTTTTCCGCGCGACACACAAATTTCACGGATGTGACACATTGTTTATAATAATTTGGTGGAAACAATGCTTGCTTGTTCAGATGAAATATTAGTTTCATCTGTTACGAAGGAATGTATCCCACAATTTATTCCGTTTTATTAGAGGATTTGCAAGAAATGTTTTTTTTTTGCCACTCAAATGTTCCAAAGAATTTCCCAGTAAAAGTACAAAATTCCTTACTGTGTCGTAACCGAATAAATGAAAAAAAAATCCTATTTTATTAATAATTGTAATAAGAAACGATTCACAAACCTATATTTGGAAAGAAATATTTAGACATTAACAGTGACTAACGGTTTCTGAGTAATATTTCATGTTACGGGAGCAATCATTAAAAAAATTGTTCAGTGAACTTGCGGTAATTTAAACTGACGTCTAAAGTAAAACGTGTCATAATACTCAGCAAAAAAAATTATGACTTCAATACCCCACAACACAGTAGTTTCAAAAAAATATTTCATCTGAACAAGTCAGCGAGCCATGCTGATATCTTGTCTGCTTCCTATAAGAAGCGTATGATTATTTGTTGAAGCGTTAAGTGATTCACGTTAATGACATTATTACATATAAAAATAGGATCTGAGGTGTTTCGTGTTAACCTCCTGACCAAAAAATAATAATGTTTCTGTAAAGTCAGTCTAAGTAATGCTTTATTTACTTGAAAAATTAAGTCATGGTCAAAGGTCAAAGGTCATGGTCAATGTCATCCAAGATGGCCACTGTGACGTCACAATCCAAGATGGTGGTCAGAGGAAAAAAAATGTAAACAATCCCAATCCACAGCCAGAAGCCAGTCCCAGGAAATACGTTTCTACACTACTAAAGAGGATTTTTGTTGTAGCACCGTTTCTTACGAAAGGTTTTGTTTTAATTAGATGTATTTGACCGTTCTGCTAGCAAATGTTTAGCCATCGATAACGTTGCGCTTAGAAGAATCGGTCTACGTCAAATAATTGGTCTTAGAGTTCAAAATTGAATAATAATAATAATAATAATAACAGTAACAGTAACAGTAGTAGGTCGTGTGCACAAGATTTGAACGCAATGTTTTCGAACCTACTGATTCACAAAATAATAGAAGTCAAGGGAGCCCTTTGGACGGGTATAGATAACTATGAATCATAGGGTGGCAATAAACTGTCGAGTTATTACAATTCTCAGGTAATTCCTGCTTTCTTTTAAAAAAATAATGTGAACGAGTCTTCTATTACTCGCCAGAGATGTGCAACTTCTAACCTTGATAAAGAGCAAATTCATATGTTCATATGTTGCAAACATACTTATAATACGACACTTCGTCACGAAATTTAACGTAGAATTCTTTAAAATAATGCCGAACGTGATAATTACACGCAAATTGTGTTTTCGACTACATTTCTGGACGCCAATCACACGTAGTTTCCGCACCCGCCGCTAGATTTCGCTGACGGAGAAGGTACGTCGACTATACTGCCCTCATAAAACAAAAGACCTTAACTCCGATTTTTTCGTAAAATGAGTTAAGGTGATTTTCTTCGTTCCAATGATGTGATACGTCATAATCTAGGGTAAAAATACAGTATTACACATTGTACTGTCTTATAGTGAAATCAAATATGGCGTATCTCCAGAAGTGTTGCCCTATTACTAAATTAAAAAGCCTCAACTCTTCACAATAATTCAGATAACCTCAAGTACAAAGGAGTTAAGGCATTTTGTTTTAGATATGAATTTTAGATTGATTTTAGAATGATTTAGATTTTAGATATGGAATTGGTGAGTGAGCTGAGGTTTTCTGTTTTATTATGTTGGTAGACCAACGTATATTTTCTAACAATCATATCATGTCCAGTCGAGAAACGAAGAGTAGTAAGGAAGTGGTAACAGTAACTTTCTGCTGCCTAGTGATAGTTCTTTGAATGTTGTAATTTTAGTTGTGCGAAAATCTCATCAATGTGCTCCGACAAACATGTTTAATACCAGCAGCAGAGCTGGAAGAATATTAGAGCTAGCTGTGCGGAAAACAGAAAATTCAACAGCTGCAGCTGAAAACCCACAACTGGGTGAGTTAAATTGTCAAGAAGACATGATCTCTGCATTCTTCATATTCTTTTTATAGAAAAGGGAAAAGAAGAAGATTGTTTTGTGGCTCGACAACTGCGCAGCACAGAACAAAAACTGGACACTGCTTAGCTTCATTACATACCTAGTTAAATCAGACGAAGTTGCTACTGAAGAGATACAGCTGAATTATTTGGAGAAAGGGCATACCTTCATGTCAGCAGATTCCTTCCATCATCAAGTAGAACTCTCACTGAAGAAAAAAAAATGTGTATGCCTTTGATGATTTCGTGGACACTGTTGAAAAGGCAAATTCCAGAAACGTATCAGCCATAAGGATGCAAGTTGGTGACTGCATCGACTGGAAAAATCATAGTTCCACCCAGAAAATAAATAAATTAAAACCAAGACCTTATCTACACCAAATGGTACAAATTGTTGCAAGAAGAGGTCAATATAATTTTACCTACAAAATAAGGTTTGATAGTGATCCTATAGAAATGAACTTTCTTAGTCCTAACATTCTAAAATGTGGGTTTCCTACAGAGAAAAGACGCACGCAAGCTCGTGGCATTTCACAGGAGAAGAAAGAAGACATTATAAAGAAACTGCTTCCTTTGATGCCTAAGAATCGACATCAATTTTGGTCTAAGGTTGAGGTTTCAGATGTGCCTGACCTAGTGCATAACTACGAGATGTAGAGTTCCAAATTGGATAAACTATAACTTGAGACTCTTGTGCAACAATATTTACATGTTATATTCCTGTTTTCTTTTTAATTTTTAAAACAAAAGCATGTTCGAGAATGTACGTGTTGTATTTCGTGTTTTCTGTTTAATATTTTATATTTTGCGTGAGAACATTATTTACAAGTTCCTAATTGGATGAGTTCATATGGTATTATAAATGCGAAGATTTTGTGAAACACAATTTACATGTAAAATTTATTTTATTTCTTTTTATTGTGTTACGTATAAATTCGTGTTCAATGTTTTATACTTTGTGTCAGCGTAAATATGAATAAGTTACTGTGTACCTAATGTAACTTGAGGCTCTTGTGAAATAATATTTGCATGCAAAAACTTTGTCTTCTTTAATCAAAACAAGAGTGTATGTATGTATGTATGTATGTATGTTTGTTATATTTGTAGCGTAATACATGATTTGTGTTAAATGTTGAGAGAGTGTAACTTCTAAGAACCCATGATATTCAAGTTCTAAGTTGGTTTCAATGGAATAAATGCAATCTCGTGAAACAATATCTACACATATAAAATCTTGTATTTATAATCAAAAGACGAATGTGTTCAAAATTATGTTGTATTTTTACGTAATAAATGTTTTGTGTTAAATATTTTATATTTTGTATGACTAACTTGTTCATTCATTATGGAGTTAAGGTAATCCATCAGGACATGTGCACTAGTGTACAATAAAACTTTAAAGCAGAAAGCCTTAAGTCCATTTTTACTAGCTTTTTGACGCCTATGCGATTTTTAATTAATTACACGTAATACATAATTATTTTTAACTATCTTAAATGCTTTTAAAGTAGTCTGAGATTTTTCATATGTAAATAGTAAGCAAAAATTGAAGTGACTAGAGAAACATGTCTCCTGAAAAATGATATCAACTGGAGTTGAGGTTATTTAAATTACGAGGGCAGTATAGAATCATTCAATTTGCAGAGCGAAATGTTGAACTATATATAGTAACGGCTCCGATAAAAGCGAAAAAGACTCGAAAAAATACTAAAGCACAGTTAAGACCTGATTTTCGACAAGGAATTTTATTGAAACACTGCCCATCTTGTTAAACAGTTATTTCTATCAAGTTTTCCTTTTGGGTTTGTGAGCCTTGATTCATGCCATCGGCAACAGATGGAAGCACCGTATATGCACATTTCGCTTCCATGCGAATTCTGTTCAATTGACGAAATTACTTCTACCGTATGCGTCGTATACCATGAGTTAAGATGTTACACATCAACATGATTGAATTAGGTACTTAGAAAATATCACTAGCAACAAATAAAAAAAAATGTTTGATGGCAGAACTGGTAGTTAAAATTTTATTCACATTACCAAAAAATTTTTATACGTTGAAATCTTCGTGTTAAAAAACTGCTGGTCAGAAGTCACAGAATAATCATTTGGCAAATAATATAGTTTTTTACTTACACTTCCAACACATGTCGGATACACTGCGATATTTTACTGGCTGAAATTACCGGTCATAACCTGCTACGTACTCGGTTATATATATATATTTTTTGCTTTGTTGCGAATCGAGCCTTATGGTCCCAGTACGTCTATACTTCGTCCATCATGTTTTCTGCCATGGTTTCTACTCACGGCCACCAGACGCGCCACCGTCTCGTTCAACAACGCCCGCCCCGACACCTGCAGGACTGCACCCCGCGGGGGACGCACCACAACGCCGAAATACCACAACGCCGAACGTACAATAACGCCGAAAACCATAACGCCGAATGCCAAATTGACAACAACGCCGACAGCTAGAAAAATGCTGTGTACCACAACGCCGAAATACATTAACGCCGAAAAATATCATTGCAGGACTGCCACAAAGGTTAGGTTATGCAAGGTTAGGTAAGATTATGTTAGGTTAGGCTAGGTTAGGCTAGCCTAGGTTAGGTTAGGTTGTGGTATTTCGGCGTTAAGATACATTTAAGAAACACACACAAATTCATTCAGTTGTTTTTCATTTTGCTCCTTTGCCCCCCCCCCCCCTCCCCAAAGCAACATTTTTCGGCGTTACTGTATTTCGGCGTTGTGGTACACAGCAGTTTTCTAGCTGTCGGCGTTGCGGTCAATTTGGCATTCGGCCTTATGTTATTCGGCGTTATTGTACGTTCGGCGTTGTGGTATTTCGGCGTTGTGGTAACGACCCCACCCCGCGTATCACGCGACATGATTCACGCTGCCGCAGGGGGGGGGGGGGGATAAAAGATTAGAGAAGGGAAAGGTGGCGTTAATACCACCAGCGAAGGACTGCAAATAATTTTATTCAAAGGGAAAAGAAAGAAATCTTTTGTTTGTCACGGAGCATAAGAAAAAAGATAGAAAGAGAGAAAGGAATGGCTCGTTCTCTTAGTAATCCTGAGCTCCCATAACACAACGAAAACACCTGCTCCAATGTAAGGAAGAAAGGCGTTATAAAAAAAAACTTTTGATATTGCGGTAAATCCAACTTTTATATAACTTACAAATTAAATAAAATACATGCTAATATTTTCTTCGAAAACATTCTTGCTTTGAAAATACTTGGAATGTGCTTAAAATAAATTACTCTCCAAAGTTTTTGGAACAAACTGTAAAACAAAAGGCTTTCTCATCATATTTAAATCACGAAAAATAAATTGCTTCATTATTTCAGTGTTACGTTGATGTTATCAATTTACATACGCGTTGAAAAAAAGGCCTATTTAGAAAACCCAAGAATTATTTTAATTAGTATTAATTAATTAATTATTAAGTTTTCAAATTCTAAACACTGTAAAAACAAAGCATGCTGTTTAATACCATTTCCTTACTATTTTATTGCTATAATTTTTTTTCTTTGTATAGCCCAGTGAGTTTTTCGTTTGAACTCTTATTTAGTTGAAGTCACTTCCTAGCTCACCATCGTCACTTTAGAACACCCAAGACAATGCAAAAATGGTGCTCGACCTCAGTATGGTGTTGCTTTGCAAGTATGAAACAACACATACATCGTTAAACACAATCTCTCACATAAAAAACAAACAGACGAGCACTTCACTTCAGCCAATGTTTCGGGCGTCGCACAACCATGGTGCCGACAATCGGCTGAAAGGAAAGCGGCTTCGCGCGGCGTCTATGCATGCATGGCCACCACCATGGTCGTTGACCCCTCGGTAGGGGGGGGGGATAGAGGTCATTCCCCCCTCCTTCCTGGAATCAAGAAACCCCTCACTTCGGGGGTCCATTTGCGCCTGCAAAATCCGCGACTGTGAAACAAGGTAGATAAATATTAACGTCAAAACTATGTTTTACGCAAAACATTTTTTCGTGTGTTTTAAAACGTTTCTGCTGAGTGTATGCATAGTGGCCAAAACATGGGCAGTGTGCGACATAAAGCAGGGGCGCAAATCAGTAGGATTCGCATAGGGACGGCCATAGAATTTCGGGCCCGTGTTTTAACCGACACAAGTCATGTCTGGATACGGTGCTCGTATGTTGTACGCTGCCAATGTCTTGACTTACGTGCATGCAATAAGCAGAATACCTTAAAATATGCAGACGATTTTCTATAAAACATGGTTTTTGACGTTAACTTTTATCAAACCCCGTTTTACGTTCATGATAGAGCAAGCGTAAGGGAGTCCCCTCAGTGAGGGGCTTAAGGGCCCCGCCTACCCGGGTACACACACGGTGCGCAGAGCTTCAAGAAAAACAACGCGATTTGAAAACTGCTCAAGATATCCGAGCGGGATCTGTTCACGAAAAGCATTTAAGAATTCGCTGAGGGCCGAAAAGTTCTTTTGATTTCGGATCAAATTTTTAAACTGTGTTTTTATGAGTGAAAATGGCTAACATGATTTTGGAGTCATTTTTAGGCGTGAAACAACCGGTACAGTTTCTTGAAAGCACTTAAGGGACTTGCATTACACCTTTATCTTCATTTATAATGTTACGGCCACCACTCAAGTCTTCACAGCTGTCCTATGCACGACGAGAAGACTGCGCGCCAGTTCAGAGCATTTTGCTTAGAGGCGACACCGCGCTAGAAATACCAGCGAGCGTCGCGCTTATTATCCCGCCTAACTAACAAACATACACCCCGACCAGACAGGCCTCTTAATTCCATGCCCCCCTGCCCCCCTCCCCGGGATCTACGCCCCCTCCGACCCAATAGCCCCCTGAGAAGTTTCGCGGGCCCCCCTTGTAACTCTTACATATTTGCGCCCCTGGCCACTCGCCTGTAATGAAACCTAATTCCCACGAACAACTAGGTTCTCCCGGCAAGGCAGGTCCGCTAACAACTGAACTTCCCAACCGACGAGCCGGTTCACGCCCTCCCTCCCCACACACGTCAATTTTTTTTATTACTGACCTAACTAAAACTAAGTGTATTTGTTTTGGCAGGAGTCTGGGTTAGAGGAGATTCTAAGCGCGCCACAGGCCGAAGCCTATACGCGTAGTCATACTGGGTTTCAGCCATGCAGAAATGGTCGCAATGCATCGTGTGCTTTGTTCGGGGATTGGGCCAGCCATGGCAACAATTGATGCCATGACTAGCTCCCCTGTCTTGTATCTAGACTATAACTATAGTCCATCCACGGTAACCTCCTACTTTTTTAAACGAACCTTTGAAAAAACACACCAGGATGCAGCATGTTTGGTTCGTTTGCAAAAATACTTTCCATCATATGCATATTAAACATGCATTAACACTAAATTACCGTATAATGATGTTAAATAAAATTTTACAAAAAAAGTAACTATCTATGTACAATATTATTAATATTAATGATCTCGCATGTGTGTAAATGAAACAGTGAGAGAAGTGGTGTGTTGGCAATGATTAGAACGAAATAGTTCCATAGCCAAAATATATATTTTTTGACTTTCCGCGTGTATTTAAGAATTTGTTTGGGTATTTGTTAAGTTTGAACATTTTTTTAAATCTCTGGTGAAATAAAAACGTTATGTTAACGGTAAAAAAATATTACGTGCCGAAACCGTGGTCGCGCATTAATAATGTTAATAGTCACTTGTTTGTTTTCTCTTTCAGCCGCTTTCAGCAGCTCTTTAAGCAGTCTGCAGTCTGTACGCCATTTTGCAGTGTGTTTTAATATATTACTGACCGTGAAATAACGTACAGTTTGTGTTTCAGGATTTTGTGTTAATATTGTGTATTTTAACTTTGTTATATTATTTATTATCTACTATTGTAATGATGGAATTTGTTATCGTTTTGATATTTTGTGTGGTTCTTGTGATTGCTGTAATGGTAATTGGTTCCGGGATGGGGAAAGCTACTTCGTCGCAGCGTCAGATGGACATCATTAACGTCGCTCAGAACTTATATGTTTTAATTAGGAAAGGCGACTTGAAGAAATGTGACGTTACGCAGACGACCGCGTTTCTTCTCAACATCGCAAAGTCAACTGTTCTCAAGTAAGTAGGCTTTTTTCGTTTTCATGCACGTAAAAAAAATATCGACTGTGTCCTAAGTATTGTCGGCCTGTGTTTTAACTCACGAGGTTTTTTGTGTTTTATTTCCAATTTATATTTTTTGGTGTGAGACAACACCGCCATGTGGCGTCTCTGTTGAAAACTTAACCTAAAATCATATTAGGCCTACTCAGGTCCTAACAATAACAATATAGGCACTTTCAAGTATTTTTATGGGCGTGATACACGTTTGTTTATAACGATGTTTATAAACTTTATGATAGGTTTAACTATAACATAAGGGAGTGATTTTATAATTTGCATTTAATTAGTTTTTCATCTGTTTGGGAGATCACAAAATAAATAAAAAAACACTTCATTAATTTCGTGGACAAAGTCTGTCATGTTTCCATTTAGTGACCACAAAGCAAATATTTGTGACAAAATGCCATATTTGGAACACTGCCTAACTGCGTATTGTGAACGGGTCCCCGGAAAAGTGTTATGACAAATGTTTTTTTTTTTTTTGGTTAGGTACTACAAGAAAGACATTGAAGAAGTTTCAACACCAGGAAAAAAGAGGAAAAAAAGGCCACAGGAAGGAAAGTCACTTGACACAGTCGACGATTTCACAGTAAATGCAATCAGGAATGCAATTTACAGGATGTACGCTGAAGGTAAAAATTTGATACTGAAGAGTAGTTTCGATATCACTGGGGTAGGCCCTACTTAATTGTATTCATTTCATATATCCATATGCAGATTGACCGGTTCAGTTTTTTTCCCGATATCATCTGTCCTTTAAAAATACTTAACATTTTTGGGTGGTTTGTTAGGTTTCTTTATTGATATGGTATTGATATATAGAATATTGTGCAACATATTAAATACGTACACGTCCTTTTAAGGTTAGGTTAAAGATAGAAAGAAAATTGTTACATTCTAAAACTACAAGTAATGTTTATATCGTTATACACAGTATACATATTAAATAACCTCAACTTTTATGATGTATCAGAAGGTTAAATAATGACTATTTCCAGTATCAATAATATCCAGTTGTGCGCTTTAGCAGTAATTGGTTACAAATTAGTGAGTTGTGGTCTAAGCAAGCATGGTTATTAAAAAAAAATTGGGATACTTAATTGGCTAAATTGTACTGTGTGGCAGGGTCCAGTACAATATATATTCTATTGCAAAATAGTGTCATGCCCCGCCTAACCCTTTAGAAAATATAGGGGTATTGTTATTTTATAAACAATAGTCCTACTTCATTGTAATGAAGTATCATATGAAAACACAACTTAGCCAGACAAACTGTGTGTTAGTGTATGAAGTAACAGAAGGTTATGAAACAGTAAAAGTTTAGTATCGCGTATCCGATTCGATACATTGATCCTGATCGCATGATCCTGCAAATATTGATCCTGTGATTGATGATGCTTGCTTTTCTAATTTATTACGTTAAAAAATCCTGTACAAAACCAAAAATAAAAACCTGTGATGTAGTAATGAGTTATGATTTAAAGTTGAATAATAATGAAAATATATATGTTTTATTAAACTTATGATAATTATTCTTGCTATACCACAATATTTGATTATGTTCAGGATCTTTGATCTGAATAAATGAAAAAAAAACATGCACCACACGATCAATAGGATGTACAGGTTCATGCATAAAGATCTAGGGATCACATGGGATACACGATACAAAACATTTACCTACAACACAGTGTAGAGCTTGTAACTTATTGATTGCTAAATTGAATGCTGAAATACTAATGGGTAAATATTTACTTGGGCGGTATTTCCGAAAAAAAATGTTAAAAATCCGAAAATACCTTTATTTTATGCTCTTCAACTTCCTCTTTTCATTAAAAGTGGCGGAGGTAAGAAATTCCAAATACTTTAGAAGATATCGAATTTTTAAATTTCATCATATGTAGTTGAGCGGTATTTGCGAAAATAAATGTTAAAAATCCGAAAATACCTTTATCATATGCTCTTCAACTTCCTCTTTTCATTAAAAGCGGCGGAGATAAGAAATTCCAAATACTTTAGGAGATATCAAATTTTTTAATTTAATATTTTAAAACTAAAATGGTCGATTAAGTCAGGTCAGTTACATTATAAATACTTTCAAACTAAGGTGATATTAAAAATAATGTGAATTAATTTTAATTATTCTTTAGTTTTAAATTATTTATAATGTAACTGACCTTACCTAACAAACCCGTAACAAAGGATGTACAGTAACAACTCACGTAAATTTTTTTGTTACTTATTACTTGCGCAACAATATCAAAATAACAAATAAGACTTTAAAATTAGAAACGTTAAAAACTCACCTAAGTTGGAGGCGGTAATTAAACACCGTTTTAAACAAGAATTGAACTAAATAATCACGTATTAGTTCATTTGAATTCTGGCCTATCACGAACAAAAACGTGACATCATTATCCAATAAAAAAAATAGATACTCGTACGTAAACAAGAAACAATGGTGCACGCACGCCACAGGAATGCGCTGGTTTTGTGCTGAAATTTAAAAATTCGATATCTCCTAAAGTATTTGGAATTTCTAATCTCCGCCGATTTTAATGAAAAGAGGAAGTTGAAGAGCATAAAATAAAGGTATTTTCGGATTTTTAACATTTTTTTTCGGAAATACCGCCCAAGTAAATATTTACCATTAATTTAAAAGTATTTTTGAAATGTAAGTTTATTAAAACTATTTAATAAATGTAAATTGTGCACTTAAATTATCTTCTACGGGGTTGTGGTTTCGCTTAGTTTTGTGTACCTCTGTTATTTCATGTATTGTTAATGTATGCAATAAATTTACAGGTTTGAATGTTACAGTCGACACCATTTTGAAAGAAATCAGGGAAAGACAAATAGATTATTATGGTGGAAGATCAAGTCTTCATAAATTGTTAAAGAAGATGGGATTTTCATGGAAAACTGTTGATGGACGAAAAGCTTTGATAGAGAATGAAAACATAGTATTGCAGCGAATAGATTTCTTGAGAAAGTATAAAGAAGAAAAAGAAAGAGGTGCCAATTTCATATTTGTTGATGAAACATGGATTTTCCAGAGAGGCAAGGCATTAATTTATTTGAAAATTTGTTCTGTGGTCCAATACAAAGTATTTCATTTCCATTTCATATATTTTTCAGGAACTGTATCAAAGTCATGGCAGGACAAGAGTCTACAATCTGCGAAGAGACGTACTGTTGGAGATGGTAAAAGGTTTATTGTTGTTAATGCTGGAGGGCGCACTGGCTTTGTGCCAGGAGCAGGATTACTTTTTGTTTCAGGTCAGAAGACTGCAGACTACCATGGCGAGATGAATGGGGAAACTTTCTTGATGTGGTTTGAAGACATGTTGGTGCATCTTGAGGAACCCAGTGGCATCATAATGGACAATGCTTCATATCACAGCACCCAGGTATGTGCAATGGTAAAGCAGTGTCTTTTTATTGCTCAAATTGTAATGTGAAAAATTTACATGTGTTTATTATTGTGTATAAGTACGAATATTCGAGACTAATACATTTTGCCAGCAATAATTGTTATCTTAATAGTATGCCTACACTACATTTTTATAAACTATAATGTTAGAGCTGAAATTGATTACACACACACACACACACAGATATATATATATATATATATATATATATATATATATATATATATATAATGTAATTTAATTACATTGTAGTGCAAACTAATTTAGTAGAGGGTTTGAAATACCAAATAAAATTTTTTTATTGCAAACAGCATTTGAAAATGACATAATTACTTGTTTGGTAAAAGGACCCACTTTATGAATGCTCTGTTGCCCTACTTAATAAATTAAAATAATATTTTCAAAAAAATTTCTAGTCACTAAACTAACATGCTTTGTTAAATTTAAAAATTCATTACGACAATATGCCAAAACACATGTTTGCTTTGCATAAGTACAGTAGAACCCTGTTATAATTTGTTTTTAAGGGGCTACAAGAAAAAAAAACATAAGCAGGAAATTCAATTTAGTACTTTTTAGTGTGGATTTATTGCCAATGGACTCAACAAGCTGCATAAAGATATATTTGATGCTCCAATTTGCTTGTAGCAAGCCAAAAACAATTTTTCTTTAACATCATGGTGCTTCCAGCTTCTATCTGCTTTGTCTTTACTTACACATTGTCTCATTGCTGTAAAATTGTCTCATTTCTGTATAATTGTCATAATTCACGACAGTGTTTACAGTGGAAATGCTTAAGTCCAGTTCTTTTGCCACTTGAACATGTGATTTAAGTGAATACATTTGAAAACACACAGAATGGCTAAAAATTTATGAATTTATTTGTTTTCCAAGGGTGTCAACAGGCAGTTAACTGCTAACATACACATATACATAGACAGTATAGACAAAGGCTTTTAATTTTTTTCGTCTTCTAAAATTTTATGAAGTGAACATTACAAGCACGAAACGCATAATTTGTGAAACATTATATCCAGGAATTAAATACATTGTCCTTATAGGGAAAATATTGGACTTGAAAAATAATACATTATAGGCAGGAAAACTTTATAAGCAGTAAAATTGTAACAGGGTTCTACTGTCATGAATTCTTATCAGCTACTTGAGTATTTAGTTAAATGTTGGCACAACGTAGGTTGAGAAAACACCTACAACGAACTGGACCAAGGCTGCACTGATCGCGTGGCTGGAGAAGAATGGGATAAAACATGAAAATAATTTGTTGAAAGTGGAGCTGCTGAGAATATCTAAACAAAACAAGCCCCGAATACGGTATATTATTTCGTTTTTTTTACAGCATTTCTTTAAAAGTGAGATAGTTGCAAAAAATTACGTATACACCTTGTTCTAACACACTTTTCAGATATGAGGTAGACGAGTTGGCTCGTAACTATGGCCACGAAATTCTACGACTCCCACCCTATCACTGCCACTATAATGCAATCGAACTAGTTTGGGCTCAATGTAAACACCATTACAATAGTAACGTGGGGCGGGCCAAGAGATTTGACAATGATGCAGTTGCAGCCATCTGGAAAGAGGCTCTTGATGCTTCCACACCAGAGAGGTATTTTCATGTTGCATGACCAATGGGGTATTCCTTTTGAAGTAGAAATTGTTTTATTTTCCTGTAGAACATTCCTCAAGCTTCAGCAAAACACTTACCATACATTTTTACATAATACGTAAGTATTGTTGCCTAGCAGCCTGGTCCTACCATTCCTTTTGATAACTTTGTGTGCTAGTGTGTGTATAGTGTGATTATCATTTTGTGTATATTCATATACCAGTAATACAGTTTTAAAACAATTGGTAAAAATAAGTGGTTTGAATTTGTGTAGTTGTCGTTTTGAAAATGTGTTGCATGTATGTGTTTGTGTTCGTGTTTGTGTTTGTGTTTGTGTTTGTGTTTGTAATTTTATTCCCATGTGATTCATACATATCTGTGTAGTTTCTAGATCTAACAGTGGTGACTTATTTGCAAGGTTTTTTTTTTTTTTTTGTAATTGCAGTCCATTTGCAATTGTTTCATTTCCATAAATAGTTTTGTATTTATTAGTAATTGTGATATTACTTTCTGTTATGCTTAATCTTGTGTCAATGACTTTAAAGTTATGGTGGGTTCAGTGCTGTAGGCAGATTTCAATATTCAGATAAAATTTCAACGTAGAGAATTTTGAATATTTTCATCTAGCGAACTTGAATAGGTATTTACACATGTAGTTCTTGCACATTAGTATTTTCAAAAGTTATGTTATTATAGTGAAATACATATACAGTAAATCATCAAAACTATTCAAAAAATTAAATTTTCGCTATATCTCACTGTTTTTGTCTGGGACAAATTTTAACCAAAAACAAACACAAAACTTATGAAATAAATATTTTATCATATGCATTCTAAGCCTATATTGATAACATATATAATATTTACAGCTTTATTATATCTTGAATAAACCACTATAATTTTTTTTTTTCAGATAACATAAAACAAAACATGTTACTTCAAGTATTAAATAATAGCTTTGATAGTTGAGCAAAACACATTAAATGAGTTTTGTTGTGTTTAAAAATACTTTCTTGTGGAGTGAGTTCAAAATTGTATGTAATAAAGAGCATGCCATGCATTGTTTACTATGCCGTTTTGACAGAAACAAACATATTTTGTTATAGAGTGGTTTTTGCTATAAACAGGTCATTTATATAGAGGTTTTACTGTATACATTAATTTTTTTAGATGGGCGAGGTGTGTGGATCACGTGGAGAAGCTAATTCAAGCAGACTGGGAGAGAGAAGTCCACATAGACAGCGGCACCATTCCTCCACTCATCATCCACCTCGGCGAGGATAGTTCAAGTGAAGACAGTGACAGCGAAGAATTTGAGGTTACGACACAGCAAGTAGATGGAGACAGTGAAGTACTGGCAGTTCCTCTTGATGATTTACCCGGGTGTTCTTATTGAGGTCTGTATGTAATAAACACCTGGGCAACTGTAAGTATTGGGGTTTGAAACATTTTTTTTTTCTTTTATGCATTCCCATGAAGTATGTTGATTACTGGAACTTTATGTATTAACTTTATATTACACGTATTATGAAATGAATATTAAATTTCATTTCTGGATTCGTATAGGTGTATGTGAAACATTTTATTTTGTTGTGTCTTCATTTTTCAGTGAACTTACTTGGAAAACAAAAAGCCAGTCCCCATCCAGGGCCACAAATAAATAATGCATATAAGTGGTATAGAAATTACTGTCAATTCTTCACCACAATTTTACTGTTCATAAAATTATGATTTTGTCTAATAAGTATACTCAGGAAAATGTATATAACCATATTTTTATTTGTGGCCTTAACCGGCAAAATGGTAGGGGTTTATTAAATAAAAGAAGAAAATTCATTTTTAAATGTTTTCATCTGAATTTGTTAATTTTATTAAACCTTCAATCCTTAGTCTTTTCCAGATTGCTTAGATGGACAGCCATATGTATAATTTACAATACTTTTTTTTTTTCAGATGCAGAAAACTGTGTTGAACTGTACTAAATGATGATATTTATTGCTTACATAAATGTTGTAAATTTATATATTCTCCTAAAAATTTACTTTAAATTATATGTTATTTCTTTAGCTAACAAACTTATTTTTTAATATTTTTACCATTGGGTATCATAAATAATGTTATGAACATATGCATGTATACTTAGATCATATTCAAATTACTTATATATATATATATATATATATATATACATACATACACACACACATTGTTTTGACAGCTGGTGATTGTAAACAAACCATTTGACATTTGTCACATGGCAATGTTTTTGTTTACATACGGCGGAAGGATACATAGTGACATTAAAGTAGATCCGGTGAAAAGCAGGGCTTCAGAAAAGTAGGAGGTTACCGTGGATGGACTATAGTTAAGTTGGGGCCCAGGTGAAACCTGCACGGACACAGGGAAAACCCTGGTCTCATCCATACGGGGTTCAATAGTGCAGGCTTTAAGCAGACAGGTTCAGTGCAGGACAAGGAGGATGGTGCAGGAAGAAGAGTTGGTCAGGGGCAGAGAGTTCCAACCATGCTGGGGTCGGGAATTGGGCCTTAAGGCCCGCACTGGTGTTTGTGCGCGTCTATGTTGGTACCAGTGGCGCGTGCGCCCCTGGGACCCATACACTGCCGCGTGGCAGCAGGTGCGTAGGGCGCAGTGATGTGTTGCTGTCATACATTATGTTGCTGCTTGTATTTCGTGTTCTTGCTCAGCATTAAAAACACATTCATAATATAACCTGTATTTAGTAGCTTGGCTGCTGGGTTGTAGCCGTGTCCTTGGCAAATAGTTCACCGACGTTTCGGTCGACACTTCAGTCACCATCATCAGGGAGCAGTTACAGTGTAACTGCTCCCTGTTGATGGCGACTGCAATGTCGACCGAAACGTCTGTGAACTATTTTCCAAGGACACGGCTGCAACCTAGAAGCCAAGCTACTTCAGACAATGGCTGTGAAAGCCTGTGAACATTATTAACCTGTATTTAATTGTTTCTACCAAACATGTCGTCCTTACTTAATGGTTTTATTATGGACTTAAAGGTAAATTTTAATGTCAGTCCTAGCATGTGCTGAAAGCATGAAGTCATGTCGTATACAGTTTCAAATTAACCGCTCAAATGTAGTATTCGTTCTCAAACGCTTTATTCTAGTATATCATTTATTAAATCAACAAAAATTAGGTGTTACAAAACATACAAATTTTTTATTGATTTATAAATGATAAAATAAAGAGTTTTGAGACGAAGGCTACATACGAACGGTTAATTATAAACTGTTAACCACAGTGCATGCTAGAGCTGACATAAAAATTTGCATTTAAGTTCAAAAAATACCATTAAAAAGGAATTGTTTGGTAAAAAACACTTTTTAGAAACAAATTTGGCTATATGATGAATTTGTTTACAATCGTGTGCAATTACACGAAATATTTGAAGCAAAATCATTTAGGATACTAACTAACCCCCTTCAACGGCTGTCGACACGCAGGTAAATAGCTCAGCACGCAGCCTTCTGGAACAGTCCCGATTACTGCAAGCGTGCAAATCCGAACTAACATAAACGCCAAAACCTTCATTCAGTCTGATTAGCTCACCGCGTACTCCGCAGATTTGGATCACATTTTGTAGAACATATTTTATTGCATAAAATGTCATGATATAAACATTAGAAATGGTCCTACTGAGAAAAAAAATGTGTGCGTGGAGTCTACGTGAAACTTCTTGCTCTTTGGGTTGGGTAGAGATAAATTATTAATATTTTTTTTTATTGAACAAGAGATAATAACTGAGAATAGCAAGGATGCGGGTATGAGCTAAAAAAAAAAGTCCTTTTCCACGCCCTGTACTCTCGCATCCGTTCGCAGACACAATTTGGCGCCTCTTTTGACGGCTTATTCCAACTTTGCCTTTCATAATACCTCTTATCTGATACTTCCTTTTTTAAAATTTTATTTTTAGACATTATGATGGATTACGATCTCCAGCTGAATAAAATGAAAGAACAAAATAAAAACACTCCAATCTAACATAAATCACACGTATAAGTCTATCTCACGAAACTATCATTTAAATAAATAAACTTAATGAGCTCAAAAAGTATTTTTCTTTTGTTTTAACTTAATTTCTTGCTGCTCAAATTATAAGTAAATAGCACATATGAACTTCATACTTATACGGTATTAGTATAATTTTGTGTCAAATATTTTTTTATCATTATATATATTTATTTGCACAATATTATAATAAATAGAGTTTTTAATAAAAATAGTGTATAGTAAAATAAACTGATTGTTGTGTTCATCATTTTTCAACGGGTGCCTTAGGCGACTTACAACCTACTAGTTTTGAAATAAAATTCCTTGGGAAGGGGTTCAGTGTAGAGAGCGATGAACATGCATTTATGGTGAAATATTAAAAATCATGTTATTCAGATAAACCATCAAAATTATTTTAGATTCTCAAAGAAAATTTAAAAATATCGAAAACTTATATATTGAAAGTTTTAAAAAGAAAATTATTTTTAATTTGTTTCGTGAAATAAAAAGACCTTTAGGTTTTGTCCATAACTTCCGATTTATTTATTTTTGCACATAACTTACTTTACTTTTAACTTCCAGAACAATATTTGGTGTGACTATCAAGAGTTGAGGTATTACTGCATACGTAGCTAAATGCACAAATCCCTTAAAATATTATCTGGATATTCATGTACCGTATATGTAAAGCGATTGTGTTTTTTTTTGTAAGAAAAGTCTTTGACAAATAAATATACATTTTGAGCTCATTAAGTTTATTTAAAGGAAAACAGCGTAACTTCGAATAAAAGGGTAGCCTATAATAAGCACTGCGTAAAAAGAAAGGGGTACAAGGGCTACAAACTATTTTTTTGTACGTTTCGTTAGGTTACCATCTAATTTTAAATTTTGTTTGGAGTTTTTTTCCCTCCCACTGAGCGCTCACCGTTGAGGTAATGGCTTGTGAGTGAATGCGAACAGCGAAATTGAAAAAAAGGGGAGGTGAGGAAGTTATTATTTCTTTGGCCACAAAGAACCTCCTACTTCAAAAAGGGAAAAATATAAGAGGAAATATTTCACGTACATCAAGAATATAATTTGCTGAAGCTCCATCATATATATAAATTTTTTTTTTGGCTGGGTGACCATAAAGCAGACGTCTAGTAGTAATGAAGAACGATTCCCCAGAAACCACAAAGGCAGGTGAGAAAATGTGTGAATCGCAGACACATCGAGGATGAATTTGATTTACGTAGAAATTCCATTTATATTTTTGTTGCCCATGCAAAAAAAAATTAACCTCAATTGCGAGCAAGTTGGAATACCCAGATTCGAGTCTTGGTTCATTCAGCCTGGTTTCAATTTCAATGGTTTCCAGAAACTACACTGTATTTTTTTTGTAAATAAAACGGAAATATTCAAGTTAACTTAAAGATACTCGTAAATTTGTACATTTACATGAAAACAAGTGTATCACTACAAAATAGTGTTCGCAGTAATACTGGGTTCAGATTCTTACCCAAGTATTTATGCTTTGTTTTGTTTCAGTTACCTCCAATAGTTAATGTTATTTTTAAACCGTTCCATGAATAGCTTTCCAGTATTAAACTGCGCACAATCATAAGCACAATATAAAAAAATAAAGTCCAATTCATTTATCTTAATCCACGGTAAAAAAAATTTACGGTTGAACGAAAATAGATTAAAATATAGAATTATGCGGCAATTTTCGTAATAAATACTCAGTGTTATCTCTAAGTTGTTGTAAGTTGTTTCCACTTAAGAAACCATATGGCAATTATGATATCACAGTTTTAAAATATACACTACATTTAAATTTATGAATCGAAAAATATTCATTAAACTGTCAAAAAATAAATAAGGCAAACAGATTTTAAGATATTTTAACACGCAAATTACTGAGTAGTGAGAGAGCTTAAGTATAAAACAAGTAGAATGGATATACACAGAAAAAAATATTTTTTCTATGTTTTTATAAAAGGTTTAGTTCTGAATCTGAAAAAAAGAGGGCATGAAATAAATCTAAATGAGCCGGTAGGGATACGAGAGTTCACTGTCTACAGTATACCTGCAGAGCAATGAAGTGCTACAAATGTTTTAAAGTCACTCGTGAAGTACGCGGCACTTTGGCATGTCGTAAAACCTACATAAACACTTCGGATAACGCCGCCTTGAGGGAAGCGCTGCAGGTAGAGCCACAGTAATGGCTGCGGTTAAAATTACATTCTTCGTACACCAATACACTAGAAAAATACACTAGCTTTCTCGACGTCCACTACGTGCGTAGTGGTTTATTGAATAGTTTTCCAACTTTTTGACGCGTAACACCTTAGATCTCGGCATGCGGTAGTTGGGAGGGGTAATTTCGTGAATACGACTTCCGTAGCATGAAACGGAAATGCGTAACAACCACGGTGCTGCCGTAGTGCAAAAACAAAGTTCACAAGGCCAAAGTGAAATTTTGTAATTTCAAGCGTTTGATGAATTTTAACAACGTGTGCAGTATTTCAATCAAATATCTTTTTCGATAATTTGGCTCCAAGCCAGAGTTTAGTATTATTTTCAATTTATTTTTCGTTTTTATCTGAGTAGTTTCATTATATAGTTTAAATTTTTCGGTCTGCTGATCAAATTTTTCAATAGTCGACGTGGCTGCTCCGGAAACGAATTTTAGCGGAGTGTGCAGAAAGTCGTGTTATCCGCGTAAAGAAATGTAGTTGAAAACACAATTCGCGTATAGTTATCACGTTCGGCAATATTTAAAGGAATTCTACGTTAAATTTCGTGTCTGACTTTCGTATTAGGTATAAGTGTGTTTTCAACACGAGTAGTATATAATAGTATGTCCTAGATCTGGCGCCGGCGCGTGGAGCCGGAGCCGGTGTCCACCATCTTGGATTGTGACGTCACGGCGGCCATCTTGGATGGTTGTGACCTTGACCTTTGACCTTGACCTTGAATTTGATCCTCAAAATGTGTCAAAATCCGCCAAAATTGGGCAAAATTTGCCCAAAATTCCTCAAAAATCGCCAAAATTTCCATTTCTGTGGAAAAAAGTTCCGCCAAAAATTCGCGAAAAATTCCTCAATTCGAAAATCAGGATTTCGAAAATCCTCAAAAGTCGTTTTGCCCTAGAAAGAACCCTAATTCCTAAAACTGGCTTAAAACTCCTAAGAGATAGCCGCTTATAAGCCATTTCTAGGAATAAGGATACCATGACCACCATCTTGGATTATGTCGTCACCGATGCATTTTTCGTTACGGCCGCCATCTTTAACTTTTTTTATTTATTATCCGATTTTAATAAAATATTTTTTAAAAAATTATAAAAAAAATTAAATAATAAAATTTTAATAAAACATTTATAAAAAACAAACATTAACGACACGGAGTTCGGAGTCCTCGGTTCGAACCCGGTGAGGGCAAAAAAAATTAAAAATGGCGACAGGCTCCTTCCTTAATGGTGGCTGCAGGCAGACTGACTCCCACCACTTTTCTTAAAGCAGATATATCGTCACCTAGTATGACGTCATGTCCGCCATCTTGTCTTCGTTGCTGGAGACCACCATCTTGTTTTCGGCCACTAGAGTGCACCGACGCCATGTTAGTTTAGTTCTTATCCGCTAGAGTGCAGTAATCATTTATTACTAAGGTGCCCGCCATCTTGAAATTTGGACGCCATATTGAAAATCCGTAATTATTTAGCTAGAAATTCGGGAAAAATTTCTAAATTCGTTAAATAAATCACTCATTAATTTACATATTGATTCGATCCGCTCCTGTCCTTGGTTCGATACTTGATCGATGCAATAATGTTTAATTTTATGTAAAAAATAATAATTTCAATAAACCATATTCAACATTCGTAAAGAGACTCTAAATCCTCTACGACCACCATCCTATCAGACATCAAGACCACCATATTGGAAATGCGTAATTTTAATGCTAGAGATCCGGGAAAAAGTTCAGAAATCATTAAATAAATTTCCGATCAATAAACTGATTAATTAGATCGACTAAGGTCCTTGGTACGATCCCAGGCCGATACAAAACAACTTTAATATTTTAAAAAAGCACCACTAAAGTGTAAGGTTCGAGGAATTAAACACCGCAAGTTCTTTTACAAACATAATATTTATTACATAATTTCTATTCTACTACAGGATCACTTACGAAAGCCAGCAATCTTATAATCATTTAGTTCCGCAGCGGTGTGAAATGACTAATTTTTAGCTCCAATCGGTTTATACTAGACAGAGTCCAGCCAGAACCTTTACAGACATAGTCCACCTCTTCTTGACAGAGTTTCTGGATACCGTTTTTAACAGTTTGCTTCACATCGTTAGAACTGTAAATTACTGCAGCCGATGTCTTGAATGCACACTTCTTCACTTTGTCATCGAACGGATATGGCTTTCCATATATACAGTCCAACCACAAGTTATATTTCAAAGGTCCGTTTGTTGCTACATCATCAGTAAGCTGATTGATTATCTTCTGTCTGATATCGTCAAGAAAATTACAAATGTCCTTCGACTCACCGAACGTATTTAGATAATAGTAGTCTTTCAAAGTTCCACGAAATGCAGACTGCGCCAAGTAGAAGCCATTATCGTTCACTTGTAATGCTCCGAACACAGTCTTAGGTTTAGTTCCATGTTCAGACGTCATAACAATCGGTTGCTGGGCATCTGTTTTTTTGGTTGTACGCTTTCGTGTCTCCAATCTAAAGCGAGGAGCCGAAATGTCGGCAGGTAGTTCAGCAGTAGGAGCACAGACTCCACCTTTACATTTTTTCGCATGATGTCGCAAACTGTCAATTCGAGTAAACCATTTAAGGCACTCATCACATCGAAACTTCATGCGAGAAGGATTCTTCGTGCATTTGCTCCGCTCATGTCTTCGTGCATCATGGGAAAATGCGAACGACGTATCACAGTAGCTGCAAGGATACCGTGGTGATGAAGACGATCCTTTCAGACCCGATCCAGATACAGACGTTGCAACAGTAGTACCATTTCCAGGCATTCTCTTATGCACATCGATGCATCGTTGTTGCGCCGAAACCTTTACTTTCTGCCGCACAGCAGGACCTTTGCATGCCTTCATGTGCGTTTTCATATTATCTTTTCTGGCAAACTGCTTATGACATTTCTCACAAACAAACATTTTACGATATAGGTTCTTGGCACATTCGCTCCTCTCGTGTCGCCGGGCATTGCTGTTGTTTGAGAAAATCTTGTCGCAGTAACAGCACCGATGTTCGCTAGTTGTCAAATCAGCATCCATTGAAGTCTCCATCGAGGTCGTATCGTCGATCGTCGTGGTTTCCTGCACATCCAGCTCAGTAGTCATTAAGCTATCTTCTGCTGGTGGTATCACATCTGTTGAAATCTCCTCCAATGTCGACGTCGTCGTCGTTGCCAACGGGATCTGCTCCACCATTGTCGTCGCTGACGTCAAGGTTCCCGTAGACGATGGTACAACGTCCATCGAGTTCGGCGTTAAAGTCGGTAAAGATGCCATCGAGTTCTCAAGAACAGGTAATTACACGACTTATGCACCAGATGAAATAATCTAGGTGATCCTTACACCGTCGACGACAGTAACAAACTGAGCGACCTGCTGTCTAGGACTCGCTTATATACATGCACCGGATGGAATAATACGCAAGTCAAATCAAGAAACATTTACTATAATACTAGAGTCAA
The DNA here is from genome assembly GCF_032445375.1 of Bacillus rossius redtenbacheri. Classification (NCBI taxonomy): domain Eukaryota; kingdom Metazoa; phylum Arthropoda; class Insecta; order Phasmatodea; family Bacillidae; genus Bacillus; species Bacillus rossius. The sequence continues at coordinate 27,541,630 of NW_026962013.1, read as the reverse complement.
AACAACATTAAAAATAGAAGGACCATCAACGAAAAGGCAGCACATTTGGAAGCACCGACAACGAAAAGGCAGCACATTTGGAAGCACCGACTACGAAAAGGCAGCACATTTGGAAGCACCGACTACGAAAAGGCAGCACATTTGGAAGCACCGACAACGAAAAGGCAGCACATTTGGAAGCACCGACTACGAAAAGGCAGCACATTTGGAAGCACCGACTACGAAAAGGCAGCACATTTGGAAGCACCGACTACGAAAAGGCAGCACATTTGGAAGCACCGACAACGAAAAGGCAGCACATTTGGAAGCACCGACAACGAAAAGGCAGCACATTTGGAAGCACCGACAACGAAAAGGCAGCACATTTGGAAGCACCGACAACGAAAAGGCAGCACATTTGGAAGCTCCATCAACAAAAAAAGGCAAAAAGGAAGCACAAGTTACGAGATCTATGTCTTAGTTAGAAATCAGAATACAAGAAATAAAAACATTAAATTCTTATAATTTAAATTATTTATTTTATTGCTTTACACTATACAAATGCAAGTAAAACAAGCCATTATTGTATGTAGCCAGCATTCCTCAGTTCCTTGAGTATGAAGGATATTTCTTTGATGCAAGAATAGTTTCCTGCACAAAGCGAACCATGTAGAAGTCTTAGCCGGTCAACCAATATGTTTGGATCTTTCCATGATGTGTAATCATTCTCTTCTACCACCATCTTCCTTGCACCTTTATAATTATTATGATCTCTGGTGTCTTCCGTTTTACCACCAACCGCAGGGTAACTTTCATGTTTGAGACGGTGATCATCACAAGCTTGATCAGATTTATTTAATATATCACGTCGTTTCCATCGTTTCGGTCTCAGGACACCGCCACATTCTTCAATCTTGGCAGCTTTAGGTGCTTCATCATAGTCTATGTCTTTGTAAACAGCCTCAGAGTCACTGTAACAATCACCGTAGAAGGAATCGTCTTCACCCAATTTACCGTAATAATTCGATGTTGATGATGTTGAAGTGTCTTCATCGTCTTCATGCTTCCTTTTTAGGAGTCCATCATTTTTACAAAGTAGGAAAGATCTACTTGAATTCGGCTGGAATATATTCTCACTTTTCACGTTAAGGATTCTTCCTTTGTCTTCATTCTTCCGTAAATCATCAACCTCCTTCAATTTAAGTTCGTTGTCGAGATCGGAAGAGCCAAGAAAATTATTGGCGTAATGCAGATCACTCTTCCTTAGGCTAGTAGATTCATCGTTGTCCTCTAGCCTGTACGCAGGCTTGGCGCTACAAGTTCTGCCATGTCTTTTCAGGCTCTCTCTCCGCGTAAACGACTTGCTACATCTAACACAACTTATCATATTGCGCAGTGGATTTTTAACACAGTCATTCTTCTCGTGTTGTCTTTTATTCTTTCTCAAGATAAACTCTTTACTGCAAAACTTACACCTATGTTCTTTCGATACAGCGTCAGATCCCAAATCGGAATTCATATTAGTTACTGAGACTAACGTCAGATACCAATTGAGTGTTTTAAATTAGATCCAATACTTAAATAGAAATATTTTCATATTTCATCAGCGAGAATTAATATATCTCATGCAAAAGTACTTTATGCATGTAGTTCTGCTTTTCAACAACAGATGTCGCCACATGTTGCTTGCAGGTAAATAATATTTAGTTCTTTTATGCGGGATGCGGGATGCTCACTAACGATCGCAAAAGAAGGATGGCTTCGCTAGACTCCAAGGAAAAGGAAGTTCGTCTTGCATGTTGGTGCTCCACAGATGTCTCATGGCGTAATATTAATTTGACTGAGTAATGATATTTTTTAATTCCACCTGATAAAAATATTACAAGTTTTGATTTAGTAGCAGAAATTATCGAATTAAATGTAACTCCAAATAAAATGACATGTCTCATTAGTCAAAAAAAAAAAATCCATGCAGACAGCGGTTTCTCAGAATAGTCAGAAACACTTGAAGAAACCACAGGAATGATTGCAAGAACACGGGAAAAACCATCAAAATACTGACAAGAATAATCAGGAGCACACGGGAAAAACCATCAAAATACTGACAAGAATAATCAGGAGCACACGGAGAAAACCATCATAATATTAACAAGAATAATCAGGAGCACACGGAGAAAACCATCATAATATTGACCAGATTAATCAGAAGTACTCGGAGAAAACCACCACATGTTTTCTTTGATATCATAAAATTACAGGAAAAAATATTTAAAAATAAAAATAAATTAATAAAAAAATACATAAATTTCTGGCTTGTACAAGAACTCTATCTTTGCTCAACAATGATAAGTTTACAAGCTAGCAGAAACTGTTTATGCATTTTTTTATTAATTTATTTTTATTTTTAAATATTTTTTCCTGTAATTTTATGATATCAAAGAAAACATGTGGTGGTTTTCTCCGAGTACTTCTGATTAATCTGGTCAATATTATGATGGTTTTCTCCGTGTGCTCCTGATTATTCTTGTTAATATTATGATGGTTTTCTCCGTGTGCTCCTGATTATTCTTGTCAGTATTTTGATGGTTTTTCCCGTGTGCTCCTGATTATTCTTGTCAGTATTTTGATGGTTTTTCCCGTGTTCTTGCAATCATTCCTGTGGTTTCTTCAAGTGTTTCTGACTATTCTGAGAAACCGCTGTCTGCATGGATTTTTTTTTTTTGACTAATGAGACATGTCATTTTATTTGGAGTTACATTTAATTCGATAATTTCTGCTACTAAATCAAAACTTGTAATATTTTTATCAGGTGGAATTAAAAAATATCATTACTCAGTCAAATTAATATTACGCCATGAGACATCTGTGGAGCACCAACATGCAAGACGAACTTCCTTTTCCTTGGAGTCTAGCGAAGCCATCCTTCTTTTGCGATCGTTAGTGAGCATCCCGCATCCCGCATAAAAGAACTAAATATTATTTACCTGCAAGCAACATGTGGCGACATCTGTTGTTGAAAAGCAGAACTACATGCATAAAGTACTTTTGCATGAGATATATTAATTCTCGCTGATGAAATATGAAAATATTTCTATTTAAGTATTGGATCTAATTTAAAACACTCAATTGGTATCTGACGTTAGTCTCAGTAACTAATATGAATTCCGATTTGGGATCTGACGCTGTATCGAAAGAACATAGGTGTAAGTTTTGCAGTAAAGAGTTTATCTTGAGAAAGAATAAAAGACAACACGAGAAGAATGACTGTGTTAAAAATCCACTGCGCAATATGATAAGTTGTGTTAGATGTAGCAAGTCGTTTACGCGGAGAGAGAGCCTGAAAAGACATGGCAGAACTTGTAGTGCCAAGCCTGCGTACAGGCTAGAGGACAACGATGAATCTACTAGCCTAAGGAAGAGTGATCTGCATTACGCCAATAATTTTCTTGGCTCTTCCGATCTCGACAACGAACTTAAATTGAAGGAGGTTGATGATTTACGGAAGAATGAAGACAAAGGAAGAATCCTTAACGTGAAAAGTGAGAATATATTCCAGCCGAATTCAAGTAGATCTTTCCTACTTTGTAAAAATGATGGACTCCTAAAAAGGAAGCATGAAGACGATGAAGACACTTCAACATCATCAACATCGAATTATTACGGTAAATTGGGTGAAGACGATTCCTTCTACGGTGATTGTTACAGTGACTCTGAGGCTGTTTACAAAGACATAGACTATGATGAAGCACCTAAAGCTGCCAAGATTGAAGAATGTGGCGGTGTCCTGAGACCGAAACGATGGAAACGACGTGATATATTAAATAAATCTGATCAAGCTTGTGATGATCACCGTCTCAAACATGAAAGTTACCCTGCGGTTGGTGGTAAAACGGAAGACACCAGAGATCATAATAATTATAAAGGTGCAAGGAAGATGGTGGTAGAAGAGAATGATTACACATCATGGAAAGATCCAAACATATTGGTTGACCGGCTAAGACTTCTACATGGTTCGCTTTGTGCAGGAAACTATTCTTGCATCAAAGAAATATCCTTCATACTCAAGGAACTGAGGAATGCTGGCTACATACAATAATGGCTTGTTTTACTTGCATTTGTATAGTGTAAAGCAATAAAATAAATAATTTAAATTATAAGAATTTAATGTTTTTATTTCTTGTATTCTGATTTCTAACTAAGACATAGATCTCGTAACTTGTGCTTCCTTTTTGCCTTTTTTTGTTGATGGAGCTTCCAAATGTGCTGCCTTTTCGTTGTCGGTGCTTCCAAATGTGCTGCCTTTTCGTTGTCGGTGCTTCCAAATGTGCTGCCTTTTCGTTGTCGGTGCTTCCAAATGTGCTGCCTTTTCGTTGTCGGTGCTTCCAAATGTGCTGCCTTTTCGTTGTCGGTGCTTCCAAATGTGCTGCCTTTTCGTAGTCGGTGCTTCCAAATGTGCTGCCTTTTCGTAGTCGGTGCTTCCAAATGTGCTGCCTTTTCGTAGTCGGTGCTTCCAAATGTGCTGCCTTTTCGTTGTCGGTGCTTCCAAATGTGCTGCCTTTTCGTAGTCGGTGCTTCCAAATGTGCTGCCTTTTCGTAGTCGGTGCTTCCAAATGTGCTGCCTTTTCGTTGTCGGTGCTTCCAAATGTGCTGCCTTTTCGTTGATGGTCCTTCTATTTTTAATGTTGTTTTGACTCTAGTATTATAGTAAATGGTTCTTGATTTGACTTGCGTATTATTCCATCCGGTGCATGTATATAAGCGAGTCCTAGACAGCAGGTCGCTCAGTTTGTTACTGTCGTCGACGGTGTAAGGATCACCTAGATTATTTCATCTGGTGCATAAGTCGTGTAATTACCTGTTCTTGAGAACTCGATGGCATCTTTACCGACTTTAACGCCGAACTCGATGGACGTTGTACCATCGTCTACGGGAACCTTGACGTCAGCGACGACAATGGTGGAGCAGATCCCGTTGGCAACGACGACGACGTCGACATTGGAGGAGATTTCAACAGATGTGATACCACCAGCAGAAGATAGCTTAATGACTACTGAGCTGGATGTGCAGGAAACCACGACGATCGACGATACGACCTCGATGGAGACTTCAATGGATGCTGATTTGACAACTAGCGAACATCGGTGCTGTTACTGCGACAAGATTTTCTCAAACAACAGCAATGCCCGGCGACACGAGAGGAGCGAATGTGCCAAGAACCTATATCGTAAAATGTTTGTTTGTGAGAAATGTCATAAGCAGTTTGCCAGAAAAGATAATATGAAAACGCACATGAAGGCATGCAAAGGTCCTGCTGTGCGGCAGAAAGTAAAGGTTTCGGCGCAACAACGATGCATCGATGTGCATAAGAGAATGCCTGGAAATGGTACTACTGTTGCAACGTCTGTATCTGGATCGGGTCTGAAAGGATCGTCTTCATCACCACGGTATCCTTGCAGCTACTGTGATACGTCGTTCGCATTTTCCCATGATGCACGAAGACATGAGCGGAGCAAATGCACGAAGAATCCTTCTCGCATGAAGTTTCGATGTGATGAGTGCCTTAAATGGTTTACTCGAATTGACAGTTTGCGACATCATGCGAAAAAATGTAAAGGTGGAGTCTGTGCTCCTACTGCTGAACTACCTGCCGACATTTCGGCTCCTCGCTTTAGATTGGAGACACGAAAGCGTACAACCAAAAAAACAGATGCCCAGCAACCGATTGTTATGACGTCTGAACATGGAACTAAACCTAAGACTGTGTTCGGAGCATTACAAGTGAACGATAATGGCTTCTACTTGGCGCAGTCTGCATTTCGTGGAACTTTGAAAGACTACTATTATCTAAATACGTTCGGTGAGTCGAAGGACATTTGTAATTTTCTTGACGATATCAGACAGAAGATAATCAATCAGCTTACTGATGATGTAGCAACAAACGGACCTTTGAAATATAACTTGTGGTTGGACTGTATATATGGAAAGCCATATCCGTTCGATGACAAAGTGAAGAAGTGTGCATTCAAGACATCGGCTGCAGTAATTTACAGTTCTAACGATGTGAAGCAAACTGTTAAAAACGGTATCCAGAAACTCTGTCAAGAAGAGGTGGACTATGTCTGTAAAGGTTCTGGCTGGACTCTGTCTAGTATAAACCGATTGGAGCTAAAAATTAGTCATTTCACACCGCTGCGGAACTAAATGATTATAAGATTGCTGGCTTTCGTAAGTGATCCTGTAGTAGAATAGAAATTATGTAATAAATATTATGTTTGTAAAAGAACTTGCGGTGTTTAATTCCTCGAACCTTACACTTTAGTGGTGCTTTTTTAAAATATTAAAGTTGTTTTGTATCGGCCTGGGATCGTACCAAGGACCTTAGTCGATCTAATTAATCAGTTTATTGATCGGAAATTTATTTAATGATTTCTGAACTTTTTCCCGGATCTCTAGCATTAAAATTACGCATTTCCAATATGGTGGTCTTGATGTCTGATAGGATGGTGGTCGTAGAGGATTTAGAGTCTCTTTACGAATGTTGAATATGGTTTATTGAAATTATTATTTTTTACATAAAATTAAACATTATTGCATCGATCAAGTATCGAACCAAGGACAGGAGCGGATCGAATCAATATGTAAATTAATGAGTGATTTATTTAACGAATTTAGAAATTTTTCCCGAATTTCTAGCTAAATAATTACGGATTTTCAATATGGCGTCCAAATTTCAAGATGGCGGGCACCTTAGTAATAAATGATTACTGCACTCTAGCGGATAAGAACTAAACTAACATGGCGTCGGTGCACTCTAGTGGCCGAAAACAAGATGGTGGTCTCCAGCAACGAAGACAAGATGGCGGACATGACGTCATACTAGGTGACGATATATCTGCTTTAAGAAAAGTGGTGGGAGTCAGTCTGCCTGCAGCCACCATTAAGGAAGGAGCCTGTCGCCATTTTTAATTTTTTTTGCCCTCACCGGGTTCGAACCGAGGACTCCGAACTCCGTGTCGTTAATGTTTGTTTTTTATAAATGTTTTATTAAAATTTTATTATTTAATTTTTTTTATAATTTTTTAAAAAATATTTTATTAAAATCAGATAATAAATAAAAAAAGTTAAAGATGGCGGCCGTAACGAAAAATGCATCGGTGACGACATAATCCAAGATGGTGGTCATGGTATCCTTATTCCTAGAAATGGCTTATAAGCGGCTATCTCTTAGGAGTTTTAAGCCAGTTTTAGGAATTAGGGTTCTTTCTAGGGCAAAACGACTTTTGAGGATTTTCGAAATCCTGATTTTCGAATTGAGGAATTTTTCGCGAATTTTTGGCGGAACTTTTTTCCACAGAAATGGAAATTTTGGCGATTTTTGAGGAATTTTGGGCAAATTTTGCCCAATTTTGGCGGATTTTGACACATTTTGAGGATCAAATTCAAGGTCAAGGTCAAAGGTCAAGGTCACAACCATCCAAGATGGTCGCCGTGACGTCACAATCCAAGATGGTGGACACCGGCTCCGGCTCCACGCGCCGGCGCCAGATCTAGGACATACTATTATATACTACTAACACGAGAAGACGTGAGTTTGCGTGCTACCGAGGTTAGATGGTACACATCTCTGGCAAGACTCGCTTACATTTGTTTTTTTATTGTGTCATGGGAAGCCGATTTCTCACGAACATTACAGAAATTTGTCGTCGGAATGAAAAAAAAACACAATTTGACGATAATTCATACACTTTCACAATTTTAGAATATTTCAAATTTATTGACTTCACCTAAACAACCTGTCATTTTAGTTACCATCACCTAGACGTGCGAAACCCTACCATTCAGGGGGGGGGGGGGAATTAATAATGACTTATGTGAGAATGTAATTTATGTAACAGAACTTAACTAACATGCCTTATACTTTTAGTACAAAAAAAATACTGACGGTTCATCATTGCCGATTTTTTTCGGGCGTCAGTCTCGGATCATTGAGTGGCAGGAAGTCTCGTCACAACACATGTTTCCACAAAAACGTACCTCGAGCGCAGCGCGCGAGATGGTACGTTGCCAGTGCTGCTTCCGCGTCGGCAGTATTGCATAACTTCCAGGGAACTTCTCCAAAATGTACGGAGACGCTGTTGTTGGCGCACAGTTGACATCACACGTTATCATACTCGTTACGGCATTACAAGAAATGAGATTCCAGTGCTAGCCTATAGACAGCACGGCCAGATAAGTATTCAAAAACACATTTATTTGTCTTATGATGTCGTTTAATCATCAGGAAGAATATATATTATATATATACTAATAAATAAAAAAAATTTGTTGTCTGTAAAGTTGGTTTACGGACGATAGTTTAACGTGACAACGTCATAACAAAACATTCATGAAATGATTGCATACTTTTATGAATAAAATTGAATCATTTTTATTTTAATAATAAAAGAATACATTCTTGTAATTATACTAGTAATCAGATTTTTAAAATGCAAGAATAATTAACCTTTATTGCTGTTGTTGTTCTTGTAATAAGCAATGAAAACCACATTAACTTTCCACTTCACTTTATAAACAGTTAACGAAACAGTTCACGTGTAGATGACTTGTAATTAATTTTAAAAACTGGCGTTTAGGTATAAAGTTTAAATATAATTATGAACAAGTTTTCATATAAATAAATTGTAATCAAATATCTAACATAACCTATTATTACTGCACTCGCCGACAGCGTAACGGAACAATGAGCGTAACGGAAAAATGAGTGTAACGGGACACAGCATAACGGAACAATGAGCGCAACGGGACACTTTTTCGTGCGTGCAGCTGGCGTTCATCGATTTATTAGACGTCACGTCAAAACATTTCCCAAACTCGGAATTCTCCCATTGCCAATGAAGGTTTTTGTAGAAGTGTGGCGGGGGGGGGGGGGGGGGGGGGGGGGGGTGAGAGAGAGAGAGAGAGAGAGAGAGAGAATGCGTTTCTTATGCATGTTGCAGTAAAGCTGCGCAAAAGTCTAGATCTCGCTGTTTATGTTCAACCACTCCAAACGCTGCTGTACGTGACGGAAGAAAATGGTTGTTATTTGTTTACATCGGGACTAAAGTGAAAGTGGCAAGCACTTGGCAGAGTTCAGATAACTCCCATTTCCTCTGCCGTCAAAACACACCTGTCACAGCCGTGCACCATCTGCGTAAATATTTAATGGTGCTGCGTTTACTGCTTCGGTGCTTGTGGTAACTCCGAGTAAAGCTAATGAATACATCCGTCATTGACTAAAGAAAAAATATTATTTGTGATAAACAACTAAAATACCACTTAAACACTTAAAAACACATGCCTCGTAAGATCGCAGGCAATTCGGTTTTAAACAAATACTTTATAAGCCGATACAGGATAATACTGATTCGTGATTCTTGTGTAAAGCATCTGTTGTTGTCACATTTGTCCAATATATGACCAAATATACGCGCAGTAACATTGTATAAGTTCAAACTTTACTTTACCAACATTATGCCAGTAAACAAAACTTTCTTTTTTCTAAGAATTTTTTATGAAGATTATGAACATTTATTACAAGAATTATAAACCTTCAGTGGTAGAATTTTCTTTATAAAACTGGAAAAATTTTGTTGCTAATGTTTCGTCGACAACTCTCCCACACAGCATTTAAGCTTGCGGCACGCTTGGCATTTGTCTCGAATTGGACTTGCCGTGTAAGCTTGACAAATTAAGCTTGATTCAAGCCTATTTTTCTATCACGGCTATGGTTACCGGGAATAAATTGGCTATGGCGTATTCTTACAGTGTGTACACACACATTTTAATACAAATTCCCTTACTCATATTACTATCCCTGAATTTCGCTGAACGAAATTTCAAATTTTCGTGAATAGTTTTTTTTAATAAGTTACTTACTTGACGAATTTCTGTAAGAAATTAAAAAAAAAATCCTACCTCCATTATCCCCATAGTATTTTAGCCAAGCTTGAATTTTGATAATAAAAAAAACGCAGTTTCAAGAAAATTCTCTGAAAGATTGAAAAGTAAACTTGTACCAAGTATAAATAAACACTTACAACGTAACAAAGCTTTTCATTGGACTTTCTTACCTGCAAATGTAATAACTTGAAAAATTTCTTGTTGTGCTAGTAAAACAAATTTATGTACCATATTTTAGCTTAGATTTTGTATCTAAAATACACAATGGCCATTCCTTAAAGAAATGTGAAAAAGTTACAAAAATTTGGGAGTCAATATTGCATGCTCTAAAATAGATTGACAATAACACAAAAACAATGTTTACGGTTGTGAGATAAAACATACTGATCAATATTTTTCCAATCAAATTAAAGATAATAATAGTAGAGCAGTGACTAAATACCACATATGACATTTGTTAAATACTGAAAACTAGGGAATGGCTAGTCAAATTCTCAAATCCACAAATACCATTATATCCTCAGTATTTGAAGGATTCTACATTCGAGGAAAAATATTTTAAGAAAAATATTAAAGGAAATTGCGTAAAAAATTCAACCTTGGTAACCTCTGAAGTTTACTAGAGCAATTTTTTCTTCATTACCAAAAATATTGTACTTTCAAAATTTAATATATATAACACAATGTTTATTTATTCTGGAAACTTAGTTTATGAAAACATTTAATGATTTGAATGTTTCAACACCATAGTTCATATTCTTAATTTCTTCTATATTTTATTTTTGACCTCTGAGATCTATATTCGCAATCGAGGGGTATATTCGAATTACTTTTTGGGATTCGAATTCGAGAATTAGATTCAATAAAATTGAGATTCAACCTATCACTACTGAAAACCAAAGTTAGGACAGATGTAAGACAATCCTTCATTACTTAACTAAGCAAATTAATGGGGTGCCGTAGATGCAATAATATATGTTTTTGGAGTTCTCTCTGGAACATTTTCCGAAAGTTGCGGGGTCGCAGATCGGGAAAAACTTTCTATTCTTGTCGTGAACTTGCTTCCCATGTTTTTCCCCCCATTTCCTCTTGTTTTTCCGTGCGCCGGAGAAAGCAGGAAGTTCCTAATAACGCTTTGTTCCGCTGCTAGGGTAGCGAAGCTGTGGAGCAATTTGATTGGGTTAACGAACAGGTCGATAAGCCCGACGCAAGAACTCGACAGCATTAAAAACCAGAGAGGAAAATGTGGAAGGTAAAGAAAAAAAATCTTTTTAAAAATGTTTTCTTCCAGCTTTCTTCGTGCAGCTCTGACATTTCAACATCACACTCCACCTAGAATTAAACTGGTAGAATAATTTGTTTTTGAATGTATCATCTCCCGTCACGCGCATTTCTACAAAGTATTAACTTGATTAGAAAATTGAGAAACTTAGATTAATTTGGTTCAAAGTTTATCTTTAAGCTTTAGTTGACCCTATAAAAAATTATTGAAATATCATTGAAAATCAAGAGGGGGAAGAAGGAAAATATAATACTACTTTCAAATTAATAGAGAAATAAATAACCAAATAAATTAAATAAGAGAAGAATAACATAAAAATAAGGAAGAAATATTTTTATGTAAATAAACATTAAAAACTAAACACTAAAAAAAGTTATATATAGAAATTATAAATGCTAAGATTTTTTCTTCAGTCTGATATTTATTAAACTAAAGAAAAACGAGTACACACAGAACTGAGGTAAAAAAAAAAGACAACGAAGGATGTGAAAAATTGAACCCCCAGTCAAAAATGAGGTATCCAGTAAGTTCCTTATTAACCTCATCAAAAATAAAGTTGATACTTGGGCGAAATAATTTTGGGCGTAAACGTAAATTGAACTAGAACTGTGAAATGGCAAATAATGCACTGTCCATGCAATTTATATTACCTCCCCTTCCGAAACTTTGTTTGTTCACGTGCTAATCTTTTATGTTCACACTTTTACCCTTTTACTTTTTTTTTAGGTTGTTTGCGATGAACGTGAATTCGTCTTATCTTGGAACCTGGAAGCCCGAACAAAAATATTATCTATCCGCAGAGTAACCGCTTTTTTTTTTCTGCCTCAAGATTTAGGACAGCAATCTCGCGCTTCTTACTTCACCGGCTAGAATGTTAGAATGTCGACTTTTTTCACTGGCGGCGGTCGGAAGGAGTAATTTAGGCGTGGGTGGTTGTTTACCCCCTTTCCCTTTGTTGACACCAAGGAGCTCCAATACTCGGATAATCCCCCCCCCCTTCTGCTTGGCTCAAGAAGAGTTGTCCGCAGCTGCCTCAATAACGCTATATTACAACCCCCTCTACCCCCCCCCCCCCCCAATTGGAACTACTCGGTGACGAAATTGTACGGTTATTGCGCTGCGGGTTTTAATATCCACGCACTCCCCGGGGGTGGTGGAAGGGGGGGAAAGGGGGGGGGGGAGGTGTGGCACGGCCAGGATGATTTATGCCTACGGCGGAAAAAGTTCCCCAGCCGCGTCGGATCGGCATTCTGCATCACGGGCCATTTAACGACGTGACGTCAAAACCTGGTCCGGAACGGGGCCACACGGGCGCATGCGCCCACCGAATTCGAGCACGCATTCACGCACTGTGCGACCCCTGTGTACTTCATAGAAATTTAAAGACGGCTACGCCGAAAAATTCAGGAATACGACAATGTTCTTAGTCTGACTTAACACATTTACGCGCTCGTTGGCTAATAACTATAATACATCGTGTGTTATAGTTACTCAAATAATAATTTGTTACAAATAATTACTCCGCCAAACTAAAATATGAAAGCATTATACCAGCAAAAAAAAGTTAAACAGTTACAACAATACTAATATAACACTGTTTAACAATACAGATTAACACAATAAGCTCAGACCCCGTGTGTTGCCCTCTGCCCAATACTCCCTTACTGTATGCCAGCAAGTCGGGTGGCGTCAGGCGCAGGCGGGTCCCTACCGCCGTGACACGCCTATCCCTGCAGCATGGTGGGGTTCAACCTGAGCCGCACGCCGCCTCGTGGAGCCCGCGGCGCTCCGAGTTCTCTGCACCGTCCGCAACGTATTTTCCATCCATTTCGGGTCAGAGTTACAGAAATGAAGGTCGGTGGTCGTCTCTCGGGGCGTGCGCATCTCTCTCGCGGGCTGTTGGCTGGGAGTTCCCTGCGACCTATTGGGTATACCGAAGGCTGGCAGTTCGTGTGGGATTTGTGTGCGTGCTGGGGGCGGCCTAGCAGCGCCAACTGCTACCGACCGCGTCCCGCGGGTGGCGGATACGGGAGCCCAGCCCGAGAGTTGCAATCTCGCTGGGGTGGCTGTGAATAACCAATAGCAGTCCGCGGACCAATGGCCGGCCTGCGGAGTCGTTATTACGGCTGTCGGTGTGAAAGGTAGCCTGAATGCAGCTCGGCGCGTGGCAGGAAGCAGCTTCGTCGGCGAAGGCCCGCAGGGGAGCTCGATGTGCTGAAAAAATGCGAAGTGTAGACGAACTGCGGGCTGGAACTTGCGGAGCTGTGAACTGCTGCGCGCGCAACGGAATTGAAATGCATCGGAACTCCGAAGGAAGACATCAGGAACCTTCAGCTGGGGCTGCTGTAGGTGTGGCAGCAGTAGCCTCGAGCGGCGCGACCTTAAACCGTCTCGGGGATTTTGGGTGGCGAGGTTGGTTCCCTCCCCCCACCCTGGCTTGAAAAGTACTGCTGTTGACCTGAAGAAGGAAGATGAAGATGGCGCAACGTCAGGCTGCCTTTCGCTCCGAGAGCCAGCAGTTCGAGCCGGTTTACTGGCTCGTCTGCCCGCTTCTGTCTTAACTGTGGCTGCCTGGGCAGCTGTGGCTGGGCTGACGTGAAGTCGCCCGCCCCTGGGGGCGCATGCGCCCCTGGCTAATAATAACCCAGGAGCTCCCAACTTTAAATGCGGGCCGCAAGGCCCAAGCACCCAACTCCACCAAGGTTGATTTTCAGCCCCTCCAACTCTTCTTACCTGGACCCTTCTTCCTCTTGTCCAGTAGTTACCTGCTTGCTTAATGCATGTTAATTGATCCCCGCATGAACCGGCCCAGGGTTTTCCCTGTGTCTATGCAGGTTTTACCTGGGTCACACTTAGCTAGCTTTTAAGCTAGGCGACCAATGGGGCGTCAGTCATGGCGCCAATCGCAGCCATGGCTGGCCAGTAAACCCCAATAAGCACATGATGCACGCGCCCTTGTCCTGCATGGTTAAAAACCCGCATGGTAGAGTGTATAGGCTTCGGCCTGAGACACACTTAGGTCCTCCCCTAACCTGGACCCTCCCCTACACACTTAGAATTAACTTAGGCTAGGAAAAAAAAATACAGAAATGAAAATTCACCTATAAAAAGCCATATTCATCCTTGTTTTCTATTATCAAAACCACATGTATTTTATTTTGTGAAATTTCGAACATTACAGACGGAATTCCTGTTTAAACTTAAATACTAGTACAGAAGTGGTGTACCTTTACCGCATTCTATGTCGTGTAACTTATCTAAGATTGGAGAGTTTTTAGAAGTTGTACCTATGACTTAACGTACGTATCCTTCTGCCAGGGTTGTTTGTTCTGTCAACAGTGTCTGTAATCAACTTCATGTTATTGTCAGTGTTCGTAAACAAACATAGCGCGTTTCTTTTCAACTGACATTTGGGTGACCACTGGTGCAAGTTGGTTAAAAGTCCGGAGTAACGGAAGCAATATCATCTTCAATCCGGTGTCTCAACTCTGGCAAATCATTAAATAGTGTCAGAACGTAGACACAACATTTTATAAAGCCTCAAAAGAAAAAAAAAATATCATGGTGTTATGTCAGGTGAACGCGGAGGCCAGCGATAAAGAGCTCTGTCGTCTCGAAATGCCTTGAAACATCGGCGGATGTTTGTTGCGACATGGAGGGGATCACAATTAAACTTTAAACGAAACGCACGTTGAATTGAAATTACAGATTCGCTCTTAGCCAATTGAAGAACACAAAACCCTTTACGCTCAGGAGTCGCCATTTTTCGTAGGTGGTTGGCGCTTCAAGCGTGAAAAAAAAAAAACCAATGCAGTACTCGCGCATGCGCTTATCTAAAACTGTTTGAGTTACTCTTTAATTGTGACCTCAAAACTTTATAACTGGGACATATTTTATTCTGGACAGACTGTACACGAAAGTAATAAGGCGGAGTGTAATTCGCGAGCAGCGCCGCGGTGCGGTCGTCTTCGGTACCAGGAACAGCTATAACATTCGAGGCCATCTGCCACACAGCTCGAGTCTCGGCCCCCCCCCCCCCCCCGCTTGTGGGTCAGATGGGAAGATTTTTTTTTTTTTTTTTTTTCCTAACCTAACTAAAACTAAGTGTATTTTGGAGGGGTCCGGGTTAGGGAGGGACCTAGGTGCGTCTCAGGCCGAAGCCTATACGCCTAGTCATGCTGGGATTAGCCATGCAAGGAGAGGGTCGCATGCATCATGTGCTAGGAGGGGATTGGCCAGCCATGGCAGCGATTGGCGCCATGACTAACTCCCCTCACTCTTAAATCTAGACTATAACTAGAGATAGGTTGGGCCCAGGTAAAACCTGCATAGACACAGGGAAAACCCTGGGCACATTCATGCGGGATGCAAATTGGCATGCATTACGTGTAGGAGTTTACAGGAGACAGAGGATGGTCTGGATGAAGTGTTGGACAGAGTAGAAAAGAGTCTACCATGCGGGGGTTGGGAACTTGGACTCGTAGTCCGCTTTGCTTTTTATCCAGGACTGGATTTAGTGACCAGGGACGCAAGCGCCCCTGGTGGTGAGTGGTTGCACTGACCACTCACTCCGCCGCCAGTCAGCACCTAAAAAACTAAGAAACTAAAACAGAAAAAAGATAAATGACTTACAAACTAGGCATTTCGTTACGAAATATGCAAACACCCAACTCAGGGATGGACGTGCAGTGCTTAAGATAAAACTAAAATAAGAACTAAAAATATATATATATTTTTAATTTTTTTTTATTTTTTTAGATTTTTTTAGATTTTTTATTATTATTTTAGAAATATATATTTTTGATGACTATTACTTAGTATCTAGGACTTATTACTAATTTACAAATCTCTAATATCTACTACTATACTACTAGTTAAATATAGAGGAACTGTCGGTGTATAAAGTTACAGGTGAATTAAGTCAAGACCTATTCGCATTCTGGCATTTGTTGCAAGCTTGTAATTCAAAATCCCATGCCTTTCAGAAACACAACCGGCACTGGAGGTGAAGCCTGCCAGGCGGGCCATGCCCATCGTACATAGGGAGTCAGCCCTAACACAACAGGCAGTGAACTCCCGGGAGCCGAACCTACACCTGCGTGCTTCGGACCATTTTGAATAAGCAAATTATTCGTTAATGTTTATAATTTAAGTTTCAACTCGCGGGAGACTGATTGGCCGATCGCTCAGCCAGCCACAGCACACTACGGAGGTCTGTGAGCCAAGATTGAATTTGGCATTTTATATTTTCCATGCAACTCTGGATCTTGTTCGCCCAGTGATGAAATATATGGGTTTCTGCTTATGGCACATTTATCATAGAATTTTTGCGTAGTTCGGAAATAATAATGTTTTAAAAGTTCGAGTTTGAGCTCTCTGTGCATAGCCCTTACGGGGCAATACACAGGCGCATCTGTCGCAATACGAATACTCTTATTCTGAATTCTCTGTAGCTTGATTAAGTGAGATTCCGCTGCTGTTGCCCACACCGGCGCTGCATACGTGATTATTGGTTTTATTAGTGCGTTATAAATTATTATTCCGTTTTTAACAGAGCTACCTAAACGTCTGCTCATGACGGGGTAGAGGGTCATGAGCCTAGTGAAAGCTGTTTTTCTTTTCGCCTCTATGTGATCGCGCCATAGTAGTTTCCTATCCATGTGTACGCCTAAATATTTAACCACATTTTTGTGAGGAATTTGTTCATTGAAAAGTGTTAGTCGTGGTCTATCTTCAAGTGGCGGGAGATGTTTACGCGTAAAAACTATAGCTTCTGATTTAGTAGGGTTTACCTTAATTCGCCATTTTGTGCACCACTGTTCTATTGAATTTAACGCGGTTTGTAATCTGTCTGCTGCGAGTTCTAGAATACTAGATCTGCTAAACAATACCGTATCGTCCGCGTAGCAGCCAAACTGAACTGATCGGTGTGCGGGCTTAGGCATATCGTGGATATAAATATTGAATAAAACCGGCCCCAAGATGCTGCCTTGTGGGACTCCTGCTTTAATTATTTTTAAATCGGACTGTGCTCCTTCTGTCGTGACTCTAAACGATCTATTTTCTAAATACGAGGCCAGTAATTTAATATAACAATCGGGGAAGCCAGTTTTATATAATTTATAAATTAAGCCTTCATGAAGTATTCTATCAAAGGCTTTTTCTATGTCCAAAAACGCTGCGAGATTATAGCTATTCTGATTGAACGCAGTTATTATTTGTTTTGTCATACGGACCAGTTGATGCGTTGTTGAATGCGCGCTGCGAAAACCAAATTGTTCGTCCGGCAGTACGTCATTTTCTTTAATGTGAGTATTTAGTCGCTGTAGAATTATGCATTCAGCTACTTTTGACAATGTACTCAGCAGACTAATGGGCCTATAATTTTGGGGCAGTGTCTTATCTTTTCCGGATTTATGAAAAACTATCACATTCGCTTCTTTCCACTGCGATGGAAAATACTGTAGTTTAAGTATTCCATTTATTAATTGAGCTAGGTATTCCAAAATTTCATCGGGCAGTTTCTTAAGGACTACTGCCTGAATGCCATCGTTTCCCGGTGCCTTACGTGGTTTCATACGCCTGATAGCCTGTTTAACTTCCTGAGATTGAGTTAAGTAAGGTTTTGAGGTTAAAGGCTGATTAAGTTTAATTGTAAGGTCTCTGTATATTCTGGCATTAAATTGCGGGTCACAGGGTTCGATATTAGGTTGAAAGGCTAATTCAAGGGTATTCGCGAAGGCTTGTGCTTTGTCTGTCGGTGTAAAAGCGAACCCAGTGCGTGTTTGTAGCGGAGGTATTTTATCTATCTTATGAAGGAATCGCTTTGTCATACTCCAGGTGCTACCATCTTGCACCTGTAGCTGAGAGACTTTCGTCTCCCATTGGCTGCTCCTCCATAGAGTTATTTCATCGGAAATTATTTTCTGTAATTCATTAATTCTCGCTTTAATGTCGCGCTGCCTACGTCGAGTATATTCGCGCCTTAATCTATTTTTCTGAGAAATTAAATCCCTAATATACACCGGCAGTTCATCTTGCTTAAATCTAACCACCTTTTCTGGGATGCACGAGTTAATTGCAGTTTGAATTTTAACTGTAAGTTCAGTGACTGCTGATTCGATGTTATCTTTTGTTTTGAAGTTGGCAGCATCGGCTGCAGGCAAATTATCGACTAAATACGTCTGAAAGCCTCTCCAGTCGGCTTTCTTGTAGTCTTTAATTTTTCTCGGAGGACTGATGTCAGTGTCCACGTCATCGAATAGTAGATGTACTGGAAAGTGGTCAGACGACATTTCGTGAAAGACTCTGAGTTCGAATCCCGTTTGAACTCTCTTATTTAATGCAATATCTAAAATATCGGGGTTGTGCCTTAGTACTCCGCTATCGTGAGTGGGCTCTGAGGGAGCATGTACTTGATAATTTTTGTTAGACTCGTGTCTTTGCAGCAGTAGGCCATTGGCTGTATTGCTCCGACAGTTCCAGTCTTTATGTTTGGCATTAATATCGCCGACTGCTAGGAATGTGGGAGCTGAGCCATATAAGATGTCCAGCTCGTTTTCAGTTAGTGACCTGCCCGGTGGTGCATACATCGAAATAAGCACAATTTGTTGTTTATTGACTTTAAAAGTAATTGCCACAGCTTCTAATTTATTAAATTCAGGTAAATGAAATTCACTATGTTGTATACTTCTGTGGATTAGTAGGGCAACCCCTCCACTTCTGGTATCGCGGTCGCGCCTATAAATAGTGTAATTTAAGATAGTTAGACGATCTGTTGGAATTAAGTGTGTTTCGTTTATCGCCGCGATTCTAATATTATGTTTAATTAAATGATCGGTAAATTCGATTATTTTATTTCTGATTCCTCGCGCATTCCAGTAAAGGATGGTACTTAATCTACTGTCTACGGGGGTAGTATTAATGGCAGAACCTAAATTAAGGGTGTGCAGCATTAAAGCTGGCCGCTAATGCTGTCACGAAGCCCGTGGTGGCTTTTATTTTGTCCTCTATTGACTTGGACGGATTACACCAAATAGCCATTAAAATGCACATTGGTTCCAGGACGTGTGCCAGGTTAGGGTCCTGTGTAATGGCATCCGATTGGCCTACGAGCTTCAGAAAGTCGCTCGCGTCCATCGCTGGCTTCTCCGCGGGATTTAGCTGCGGTGAAGCAGTTGGCATAACTGTTGGTGAGTCAGTCTGCAACGGGCTGGCTTGTTGTTGCCCAGGCGCGACTTTCTTGGAATCACTGGGGGGAGTGGTGGAGTTGGGTGGCGCCTTAGTACCTGGCTGATCCATCACTTGACCTTGCGCCCGGCCTTTACCGTTTTTGTGCCCCGAATGGTGTTTCTTCGGGGGCCTCTGGGGCAGGGGCTGGCCTCTAGGCCTGGGCGGGTTTGCCAATACAGGATACTCCAGTTCATGCCTATCGCTCAACACTGAATATTGGTTAGGGCTCTGCCATTGCGGGGGGGCGGGGTAGCTCGGGGCTCGCCACGGCTGCCTTGGGGGCTGGGGGCAGTAGCCTGAGGGGCCGGCTTGTTGTGGGGGCGGGCGGACTTGAGCCGCGGCTGTTGCTCGCTTGTTTTCGCGCAATGCGCGTTTGGACTGCAGCTCTCTGTCTTTCCGCTCCTGTTGCGGGAGGTGACGCCAGTTCTCCCTCTTGTAGGCCATGCAGCCTCTGTAATTGGCGCAATGCGGGCCTTCACATCGCGCGCACTTTGCCTTCGTCCTGTCACCTCCCTGGGGGCAAACCTCGGTTTTGTGCCCTTGGCTGCACCATCGGCACACAGGGGAGGCTCTGCAGCCTTTTGCGGGGTGGCCAAACCTCTGACAGTTGCCACATTGGAGGGGGCCTTTGGGGTGTCGATAGTCCTCAAAACGAATGCTGAGGCCTCCGAATGACTTCAGGTCGTAAATCCTTTCTGGATTTACGGCCTTCGGGAGCTCTACGACTAACTTATTTATAGGCTGCCTTGTCTGCCTGTTGTACAGAAACCAGAAGTTCTGCACTGGAAGACCCATTGCGGCGAACTCGGCCTGAATGAATTGTTTGTCGGTGCTGCTATGCACTCGACAAAACACAAACTTGTTCGGGATCTCGTCCCGTTGCAGCAGCACAGAGTGTTGCACTCCGGCCTGCTCCAGTGCACGCACTGCCCTGTGGTACTCCTCCACAGTGGCAGTGTGAATCATGAGCTGGTCATGGCCGCGACTGACGCACGACCAGCGCTCCTGCAGTGCTGCATCCAGCACTGTTTTAATGGCCGGGTAGCTGTGGCCAGAATCAACAAATACATACAGGGGTTTCACCTGCATTTTCTTTGCCTGAGGGGCAGGGTTTGGCGGGGCAGGGCTCGAACCTGCGGACGTGTTGGCGGCCGTTTGATTGGCCGAGTTGTTTGCCCTTCTGACGGGCTGCTTGCGAAGTCGCTCGGCCTGCTGCCTGGCGATCGCGGGGTTCGTCAGTGGGGGGCGCAGTCTTTCGTCCTTTCCTCCCGTTTTTTGTTTTTTTGAGACGACTGTTGTAAAGCCGTCGTCGCTAGACATTTCTTGTTCGTCGTCGCTCGGCAGGGGCACATCGATGCACTCCTGCATCACCTGCTCGTCACTTAACTGGTCAGTCATGTCGCTAGTTACACCCTACAACGCACTAACACCCACTGACCACGCACCCGGTATTAAGCCGGGTTGTGGCTAGGCTGTAGGGTTAGCTACAACCCGGGTTGTTTTGCACGCTTACACTTCTTAGAAAAAAACCTGGGAATACCACCTGGCCTGTGTGCGAGCAAACAGGCTGTTCCTGGAATCTCGCAGCTCCGCTTGATGCGTCCGTCCTCGGCCAAGGCTCGAAGCGAACTCGTCAGATGGGAAGATAAAGATTCACTGACCCCCGAAAATCCCCGAACATATCCGAAGTTCTCAGCTCGCTAGAGCAAGAAATTTTCTTTAGAAATTATATATATATTTTTTTTCCTCATGGTATTAGAGTATTTTAATGTCGCTGTCATAACCTGAACAAACTTTAAGTTTATTTAAAAATCTCCTTTACGTACAAAACCTACCAAAAAAACATAAGGACAGAATTTTACGAGAATATATGTATAATTTTATATATACATAGTAACTGATGACCTGTGCTTCGCTACGGCAGTCTACAAGAAGAACGTTCTCGCACAGACCATTCATTATACATGCCCCTCCTCGCGAGTACACCATTGCCGTTGCAAAAGCCGTTGCCATAGGTACGCAGAATGCATCATCAATGCAATAGCCGTTTCCATGGATACGAAGAAATTATAAAATATGCAATGGCCGTTGCCATGGATATGAAGAATGCATCAATAATGAATTAGCGAAATTTCATCAAGAAGTATTAAATTCTGATTCAACGGGTGGTTTTCTAGAAATCTCATGTAGACAGTGACATCTCTCGTGTTTCGAAGGCCAGGTGTGTGCAAAATTTCATCGTGATTGGAGTAAAACTTTAGATTTGTATAAGAAACAAACAAACGAACAATCGGAATCTCTACTTTCTATATAGGTATAGATAGACTAGCTGAAGAAGTACTAAAGTTCTGCTTTAGGGATTAGAAAATGGCTATGGGGGTGTTTATTTTCAAATTTTCATGGATATAGTGATATGCCAATTTTTATAAATCAGTTGTAGGCAGTAATTTTCACCTAATTTTGAACGTAAAAGTGAGAAAAATTCCATCGGGCAGTATCAAGGCTCTGTTTCAATGGGCGGGAAAGGCGGATGGTGGTGGATTTCAGAAATCTCACGTAGACAGTGACCTTCCTCTTGTTTTGAAGGTCAAAGGTGAAACATATCAAGATCGGAGTGAAACTGAAGATTTGTATATGAAACAAACAAACGAACAAATCTATACAAAACATTTGGGGTGTGACTGTGTTATGGACACGGCCGTGTGTTGTACGTTAATAAGTGTACGTAACAGGTAATATTTTCTTTACAAAATATAAAATACGCTATTTTATGTATGTTATAATAATGTTTGAACAACTTGATGTAAGTTTTTGGACATACGCCATTGCTAAGAACTTTTTCTGTTGAAGAAAAACTAATAAATAAAATAAATAAATAAAAATAAAAATAAAAATACTCAAAAAAAAGATACAAATACACACAAAATTAAGCAAACAATTGCTGTTGTCAACAAGGATATGAACACCACAAAATATTCCGAAACAGGAATATGGTCAGCAAACAAAGAAAAAACAAAGAAAAATGTACTAAGAGAACGAAAAAATCCCCACAAAGCTTGTTTCTGTTTAGGTAAAACTATTGTATTTGTTTGTTTTTTCGTTTTGTCATGTTTTTTGTCTCGCTTCAACTGTTGTGCTGAATTATTTTGGGTTTCAATATTTTTGTGTTGTCATCATTTGTGGGGATTTTTTCGTT
The DNA here is from genome assembly GCF_032445375.1 of Bacillus rossius redtenbacheri. Classification (NCBI taxonomy): domain Eukaryota; kingdom Metazoa; phylum Arthropoda; class Insecta; order Phasmatodea; family Bacillidae; genus Bacillus; species Bacillus rossius. The sequence goes on along the minus strand of NW_026962013.1, from coordinate 27,519,002 downwards.
CTCTTAGTACATTTTTTTTATTTTTTCTTTGTTTGCTGACCATATTCCTGTTTCGGAATATTTTGTGGTGTTCATATCCTTGTTGACAACAGCAATTGTTTGCTTAATTTTGTGTGTTTTTGTATCTTTTTTTTTGAGTATTTTTATTTTTATTTTTATTTATTTATTTTATTTATTAGTTTTTCTTCAACAGAAAAAGTTCTTAGCAATGGCGTATGTCCAAAAACTTACATCAAGTCATGCACTCCCATTGCACAAATCTTTTAAAGATAACAAATGTTTGAACACTAAGAAGTCGCGTATAGACCGACATTATAAATTTTTGATAATTTTTATTTTTATTTTAACACCATATATATTCACTGTAACTATTTTACACTGTTTTTTATATATTAAATCGATAGATTCTGACGAGAGCTGACGATTGAAATCCAAACGAACGTCGTAGCTTCTCCGAGTCAAAAGTTATACTAAATGTAAATCTCGAAACGCAGCAAAATGACCTCAAATAGCGGCGCTTCCCCTTCCACCGCGCGCGATTTGTCAAAGTCCTCACTTAGCGCAACGGATTATTTGATCATTTAGCTATCCAGTGGTGTAATTAAATTTTTGGATGGAAATGATAGATACGTAGTTGCAACACCAAACTGTATCCCCCGATTTTGTTATCATTCGTTTATTTTTAATTGCCTCCCACTATGGAAGCAATTTTAAAGACGTATTCACGTCAAAAAAACGGAAACTCTGCAATTTTAAAGACGTATTCACGTCAAAAAAACGGAAACTCTATATACATAGATATCTGAAGATGCACTAACGAGGATTTCTCAGGTATCTGACTCGGGTTCAGTGAATCTTGGGAATCTCTGGCAAGATGGCATCGGAGAGCTAGGGTGGCTTGGCCCGGAAATGGTGAGGGGGGGGGGGGGGGTGGTCGGGTAAGTCGATGGGGGTCAAAGAGTTGATGGGGTCTGCGGAATGAGAACAGAAGACATCTCTCTCTGTCTCTTTCTAGCTCAGACCTTCATGAAGTCGCAAAAGAAACTCACGCCCAGTGGCAAATGCCCCCTCTCCGCTCCTTTTTTTCCCCCTTTATGATGCGGCGTTTGCGAAATGAACACATAGTACAGTCTTTTGTGAAAACTCATAGACCTCTCTCGGTTTCTCTGTACAAGGGGTCACCTCGGCAGTAGACGACCTGGTGTTGTTTGGTAATGGTCACAACCATTGTCTCCAAGTTTTGGAATATAAATTAGTTGTACTTGACAAATTCTATCGTATTAAGCTCAGAGGGAGATTTAAATGTATTTGTGGTTGATATGTCTTCACTCATCATGTCATATGTGTGTGTCTAAGATTTTAAAAAAAACTTCACGTTTCCTTAAATAAATAAACGATTCTTAATCAATTATTCATTCTCTAACTAAGAACACGCTATGAACGATGTTAACACACAATCTATATTTTGCTGAAAAATAAATAATATTTCCAAACATATATCTCGTCTAAATATCCTGACGATATGCTGCGTTATAATAATTAAAATTATTTAAAATATTTTTAAAAAATGCGAGAGAACTAAAAATAAGCACCCTAAGCATTTAAATTTTTTAAAATTAACTTTTTACTTTACCAGCAAGTAATTATATTCGAATTATGATTGTAATAAGGAATGGAGAGAAAAAAACAGTAGACTTATAGATCGCAGTTACGTTCGTCTTACATTACAGAAATCACAATAATCTATATTTATTAATTAAAAAATAATATTCAAAATTTGAACAGAAATATTAAAAAACTAAAAATAACACACATTTGTTTTTTTTTACCCAGCGAATTAAAAAAAATCATTGAGGCTCGTTCCTTAGCCACAAATTGCATCAACAGTCGTTTTTATAGACTAGACCGGATGGTGAATTAAAAATAAATAATTTAAGGTAATATTTTTAAACCACTATTCCTTACATTTAATTTATTTATAAATTTATATGTAAGCAATTTAATTTTCATGTCAGACAGAAAAGCTCCCAAAATCAGAAATTTTAATTATTTTTCCATAATATTATTTTTATACGTTTTGGGGATGAATTAAAAATTTCTCTTAAAATGTTTGCAGATGGCATAAATATTTTTTTTTAAATTTACTTTTTCTTAAAATTTAGGAGATTAATCTTAAGTCTAAAAAATGCACATCACTCTATTAGTAAAAAAAATATGTGTTATATCATCAGTAAGCGTATATTAAATATTAATAAAAATAAAACAAATTTAATAATTGAACTAGTCAAGTTCTTACTATGTACAAAGGTGTATAATAAATATTTAGTTCTTTAAGTTATTAAAGATTATTTTTCCTACTTTAATTACTTTGGTTTCAGGAAGGATTTTTAAAACCATTTTAAGTTATATTAAAAACTTTTTAATTCTTAAATTTGATTTTCGTAACATAAAATTACGTTCCAGTGTGTTGAAATTGACTTTAATGAACGGATAAAGCCTGAATATATCTTAACTATTGACTTGAATGTTGAATAATTGAAAGTAATTCTTCATTTCGAAAAATAAACTACACTATTTCCCCGGTGGACTGCGACATACTTGCACACAAGTGGTGAATATAGTGCACGCATTAATCACTACATGGACACTGCGTTGAAGCAGCTTTTTGTCCATCTGGTGGTCTGCGCCCATGCTTGAATGACACTGGGTGGGGCGTGGCGTTTGCACAGTGAAAACAGTTTTGTAATTAACTGTTGTGTCGCAGTGTCTGTGTTCAACAACGGAGATCCTAATTCATACTCACGCCGACCATCAGGCTTGGTCAAGGCACCAATTCCTGCAACGTTTTAGGCGCTGCAATGTGACGGCAATGTTTACTTCAACCACGTCACGGCATGCTTTCTTATGTCAGTTCCTAACTTCGTGCAATCTGGCTAGTCGACAGATGAACTCGTGGTAGAGATATCTTACGTGTAAGTTTGACAAGCTTTTTTTTTTTTTTTTTTTAGAAGTTGGGTTTGGGGCGGGGGGAAAAGGGGAGAATGGAGGAAAGGGTGTTTGTCAAACAAAAAAAAAAAAGAGTGTGAATTTTCAATCCCCCCCGGGGATTTATTCGGCTAGAATTCCCTCGCTTCGGGCCTGAAACTTCTTTTGAAGCGAAAAAATTGGAGCGTGCTTTCTCGCTGCCGATACGCTCCCTCTCCGCCGGCCGACCCGACAAGACACGTCTTTCCTCTTCAGGGAGCTTTATCCTCTGGCGGCGAGTCTAGACCACGGCTCAGACGCTTCCCGTGAGACGTATAATCAGTAGACACAAGGAGGGCCTATTCCGCATGCGTGCACGCGTCGCTCAAGTGAAATAATACCTTTGTCACCAACATAAATATGATACTGTCATGCCGAATACTTCTAAAAAAAAATCTATACTTTAATTCAAAATTTAAGTCGTTGAACTACTTTTATTGACGAGATGTCGACTTGAAAAGGTCTGAACCCGGCCCCTGTTTGCGTTCTTTTATGTTCAGTTACGGGCAGTTAACACTTTTTTCTTTCTCGAAGGTTTATTTCAAAAGTGCTCCGATGAACGAGAATGGTATGTAGACCTGTAAATAATCACTTAAGGGGTCCAACTACCTGGATGTGTTGAAGTCGCTTGGCTTATGGGTTCTAAGCACGTCGAAGGCGAAGATTTCACAGAAGTTTCGGTCAAAATTGCAGGCGCTATCGTCAATGTAGCAACTACGATTGAGGTAAAGGGAGTGTTTCCTGATTGACTGCAGCTGTAGTTCAATCTAAGCCATCCTTTTATTATGGTTAGCTGGTTGGTTTGGCTAATCTTCTGAACCAGGCTGGCCAATCAGTGGACTCTTTTTCTTTTGGTTGGCTGGTGCTGTCACGCCAATCATAGGCGATCAGTCTACTGTTGAATGCAGAGTCTGGAGTGGCAATGCTGATTTAATTCGGACAGTTGCAAGCAAGCGCTACTAACGATTCAGATACGCGCATCAATTGTACACGTGGCCTCTACGTGCAAGAAAGTGAGCAAGATGTGCAGTCTTCGTCACGCTGCTTGTTACGTGTGGAACTTTGATCAGTGACATTTTAATTATGGTGTTGGAAATCGTGTGGCAAAGAGTAATGCATACGTCTTGGGGCCGGTTGCACCATTGAAGATCGCTGGTCGATCCGAGATCAAACGAGGTAATGAACCAGGATATTCACACAAAAACGGATTGCACCATTCGAGTTCACCTTCTGACAGAGGATTGAGGTGAACCTCTGTTTGAACCACCGAAATTGATGGTTCAGAGCAGTTGGATCCGAGATCTTGTGTATTTTTCGTTGGTTTGATGTGTTTTGTAGTCGTGTTCGCATAGATACTGCTTTATTTACAATTTATATTTTAATGGGCTACAATAGTTTACAGGAAATTGAGGCCGATATATTTTTAGGTATGCCCGAAGTACGGTAATTGTCATTATAATGTTATTTAAAATATTATGCTTCTTCCCTCTGCTTACAAAACACGCCATCAATTCTCTTACACTGTAAAATATCCTGTATTTCTTGCACCAAATCGACAAGGATGATTTTTTCTTTTTCAGAGAAAAAACTTTTTTAGATACTGAAATTTTCTTTTTCATCGTCATGTGTACCCGCGTGTACCCCAGCCAACTCACAACTGACCACAAGTTTGTAATCAATAATAAACAAATAGGCTTGTATGTAAATATCACGATGCCAACATTTACAGCAAGAACTTCAAACATGCTAAAGAATATTCTCTGTGACTAAACGAAATTCAGTAGCCAATAGAAAACTTTCTTTCTTTTTACAATCGATCTTTACCAACCTAACCCTAGATCGTGAGATCGAATGTCTGAACTCGTAAGTTCACTTTGTCGCTACACATATACACTGGATCTCAGATTTGACTTGAGATAACACTAAAACAAAGATCTTACGATCACGGATCCGAACAGTTATTGTTGCAACCGGCCCTTAGTTAGTTTCGTATGTATACGTCTGGAAAGGTTTAAGTATAGCAGAACGGCATATTTTCACTTTTTTGCCGTGTCAAAGGGTTTCGAATAACGTCAAACAAACGCCAAAGTGTCTGCAGGTTCTATGGTCTCTTCGTGTCCAATGATTCCCTTTGTCTTTGTGAAATTTTGTTCGCGCCATTCGCCACAGATGGCAGCACTGTGGGTTTCCCGTTCCTTGACCGACTTCTGTCGCATTCACGAAATATCTTCCTCCTAATGCAGTGTACACAGAGCTGATATGTTACACATAAAAAAAATTGGTTGTCTGTAAAGTCAGTTTACGGACGATAGTTTAACGTGACAACGTCATAACAAAACATTGATGAAATGATTGCATTCTTTTATGAATAAAATGGAATAATTTTTATTGAATAATCACTATTTTGTATGGTTACAAAGAAGGAGTGAAATGAAATCTACAATTTAATTGATAAATTTACTTTTATTTGCACTCATTAATTCAAATACGTTTATTACTTTAACGAACAGATTATTTTAACTATAACATTTATACACGTTTGCTATTTAACTTCTTCCAATATGTGTTATTCTGTTAAGGATAGGACGATGATAGGAAAAGTAGGAAACGAATGGGAGTGTTTTCAAGTTTAATGTGCTTCGAAAAAAGTCAAATCGATGGTTGTTCCAATCGAGTGGAAGAGAGATAGATGCGGCGCAAGCGTACAATGAGCGTAACGGGACACAGCGTAACGGGACAATGTGCGTAACGGGACACTTTTTCTCGTGCGTGCAGCCGGCGTTCATCGATTTTTTTTAGACGTTGTCACGTCGAAATGAAAGCGATGAAAAGGTTTTTACCCGACCACCGCCCCCGGCTTCTGCGCGTACCAACTCTCGCCGCTCGACGGGCGGACATAAATCTCTCCGATACGGAGGCGTTCGTGATCTGCGAGGTCGGCGGCGGGTCACGCGACGACCCGGGGGTCACCAAGCAAGAGGCGCCGCGGTCTCGGAGCGGAGTGACCCGAGTCCCGCGGAGAAACGCGGCAACGTGCGAAACTGCGTAGACGCTGTTCCCTTTTTTTACACGCTTCATATTAGCTTCAACCTGCATGTTTGTTTGTATGTTTGTAACCGACTCCTTTGGGGTGCGATTTCGACCCACTTTGAACCGCCAGATTTAATATTCAAACTTTGCAGATTTTATCGAGGACCGATGACATTACACTAATTTGATAAGATTATTTCCCTTAGAGGCTCACGAGAATGTCTCTACGTCAAGCACTATTCAATGAGTGGACGGACACGAGCAATGCAATTTTCGTACAACCCCAAAACTTTTACGTTTCGTAGTATACCATTTACCAATCGAATTTGCCTTTCTCTGGTTACTGTCATGTATAAACAAGAAATTAAAAAAAAACCTAATTACATGTTCATCTGAACCAATGACGAAACATTAAATTTAGATCAATTTAATTATATTGACACGTTTATTACTGATATATTGTGAATTTTTGTGGATTTCGAAAAAGCAAAAGAAACGCAAATAATTTCATCGAAAGAGAAATGTTCAAACATTTTTATTTTATTTCGGACAATCTTTAGTTTCAAAGTTATGCGTGATAGACGCTCAAGTAGATTGAATTTATTATACTTTCGTCGAAGTCAATTTTAAACTTGCGGCAGAAACGCTGCGAAATGGCATTGAAATGCGATATAGCAGTAATAGGCGTGCGAGCACAAATCTCAAAACACCTACCCCCCCTTTTTTTTCCCTCCTTGCAGCCTTTCACCTAATACGCCTCCCCAACCCCCCACCCCCCACAAAATAGAAAGCTCGTGATTGCAGGGCACTTCCCCCCTCCTCCCCCCCAAGCGGTGCCATGAATAAAACATGGCTATCCGACGCTCATTGTCCCACTGCGAATCGGTAGTCCGAAAGGGTGGAAGGAGAGCGGAATGGGTGGATATGGAGACAGAAGCGGTTCGGGTTTGGGCCGTAAGGGTGAAAGAAAGGGACATAATGGTAGTGCACCCTACTTTCATCATCCAGCACGCTCTCCCGAAAACGCTGCTTCCTTTCTACCTCTGGGACTTTGAAAAAAAAAAGTATACTTGGTGAGGGCAGAAAGAGAGAGAGAGAGAGAGAGAGAGAGAGAGAGAGAGAGAGAGTGGGGGGGCAGAGAGGGGGAAAGGGAAGGGTTGTATCGCCGAAAAAATGAAAGCCGTACGTAACAAGTTGTTACGAACGAGGCGAAGTGTATAGCACACGACGTACAGATTCATCGGATTCTCGGCGCGAGGACGAGCATACGAAATAAAGGGCTTTGCCGAAATCAAATAACCCCGCAAATAAAAAAAAAAGGAATCGTTGTACAACCCAGAAATGTTTACTGAGAGTTCCCTCTTTTCAAATCCAATTTCCCAAAAGTATATACGATACATTTTTAGAAAAGACTCAGTCTGTTTCTTGTTTCTATGAAAACCCACCAATTACTATATTATGCAGGAGCTCAGAATGTAAGTAAATGAAAGTGAGTGTGTACAGAATAGAAAAAAAAATATAAATATATATTTCAATCTCGAATCTGTTCAAACCAGAGGTTTGACAAAAAATCCGAATGACAATTTTTTTTTTTACTTCATTCACACTTTATGTGACTGTGAAGCAGAAGTTATATTCATTGTGTTATTCCCAAAAATTTTCTGTTTGAAACTAATAAAACAATTTAACAAAGTGGCGTTTCATTCTGCCGTTTTAAAGTGACCATGGGACGATTTAGGAGCTTTGATTATTCTAAGGAATTTGATTTTCAATTTACGGCGCTTGGAAAACATACTTACAATTTAAATAACTCGGCAAAATTATCTTTCTTTTACTGTGCTTTCTTACCTTTTTAGATTAAGAAAGTTTGAAATAAATGTTAAACTTGTGTTATGCTAAAAAACTTGTTGGAATAAAAATGATCACAAAATTATTATTTTGACATCTGTTGTTACAGATCCAAGCAAAGTGTAAAACATATTTGGTAAGTTTGTAAATATGTAGATAAAGTTATTTATCAATAATACATTGGTAGATATATTTCTCCAAAATACCATGGTATCTTGCCTACATTTCACAAAATAATTAAATGGGAATACAAAATCGACCCCCCCCCCCCTTTTTTTTAAGCATATCTGATAATTCACTTACCTATACCCGTGTTGCCAACACTGAAATAATTGTAAAAATAACTTTAAAATCTACAACAAACAAGTTGTTGAATGAGACTTATTTATCAAACTTAAAAAACGAAATATTTACTCTTTACAATCAAAATAGAAATAATGATACACGCTGTTATATTTTGGAATGTAATTACCAACATATCATCGAAACTGTTTTGAAATATAAAAATTATCAAATAAAGACTAAACTCAACCTGGTGTTATTATCAAGCCTATTATTTGAATTTAAAGTCAAAATCATTAGATTTTTTCAGGTTAAATAATTTAGTACGGACGGGAAATTTATTTTTGTGATGTTTGATTTGGTTTAGGTTTTTTTAATTTTCCAACATGAAAAGTATTTCATAAGTAATAGTTAAAAAAAAATCACAGACAAATACTTAGATCTCATTTATAAAATCATTCTAGTTAAGTATATATATTTTTAATTATTTATTATGTGTATTGATGTATTGGTTTTCCCACGCACGATGTTTGGCGTTTGATACAGGAATACCCTCGCTATCTCTATTGCTGCTTCATCTGAAACCACCTCTGAAACCACCTCGTGTGACAGACGTTCCTCGTGCGATCTCCAGAGTACACTCCACTTGCCCTAAAAGTCATTCGACCTAAAATGATTTTCGGCTGAATGCCTGTTAGGTCGAATGACTTTTAGGCCAAGTGACTTTTAGGCCAAGTGACTTTTAGGTCAAGTGACGTTTAGGAGATATGACTTTTAGGTCAAGTGACGTTTAGGAGATGAATTTTAGGGCAAATGACTTTTAGGTCAAATGACTTTTAGGGCAACTGACTTTTAGGCCAAGTGACTTTTAGGTCAAGTGACGTTTAGGAGATATGACTTTTAGGGAAAATTACTTTTAGGTCAAATGACTGAAGGATTATTTTAAAATTTTAGGTCAAGTGACGTTTAGGAGATATGACTTTTAGGTCAAATGACGCGCACCCGATCTCCAACCTCGCAGTCACGTCTGTCCCGCCGCAGTCGAGACTGGCAGTTGAGACTGGCAGCCTCCCTGTGTCGCCGGACTGACTTGTCGTGCGCGTCAGGCGCTCTCCGCGCCAGTTACGGAACACGCGGCCCACACTAGTTTCTCTCTACTCGGCGAGCCAGGGAAGTTCCGGGGTAACAGGCGGTAATTCAATCGAGGAAAATTGCCTGGAGGAGAAAGGGGGGGGGGGCGTGGCACCCGAAGGAGGAGGAAGGAAGGCGATCAGAGACGCTGCCAAACGGGGCGGAGAACTGGCAAGGGGGTAGTCTCGGTGTTGGGAAAGAGAAGGGGGAGGGGGGGGGGGGACGATAATTGCCGCCGTGGGGCGCCGATCCAGCCTTGACACGAGAGGCCACCCTTCCCCCTCCCCAGTCTGCGCGCGGTGCCCGATCCCGTAACTCTCCCACCAGCGTTGCCACGTGCGGTCGTACGACATTACGGTACCAACCCGGCAAAGTAAGATGACGGTACGCAAAACAAAATATACCGCACCCCCCACCTCCCATTTTCGAAGCACGGGGGAATAACCTGCGATAACGAAAATGGCACGTTCTTTGAATGATTGTTGCAATGGTGAAGACAGATTAATGCGATTATTCCGGAAATACGACGCAGACGTTTTGTTTGTACCCAATGACGGGAACAGATCTCAGTTCCTCGAAACGTTGCAACTGTTTTGTCTCGGCAATTCTACTGTGTTCGTCTGTGCTGTGATAATTTTTTTTTCTTCTGAATAATTGTTTTTACGGAATCTCTATGCTATCTATACGTCTTAACACCGTCTGATTTTGGCTTGTTTTGTGTGTGTTTGTGTATTCATCATTCTCAGTACGTGCTTTGGGTTTTCTCTACGACATGCAGTGTAAATCAGCCGTGGTGTTTACCCAAAATAATTATTAAAAAGGACAATGATGAATTACGGCTAAACGTGTCTTCGATATCGAGTTGAGATGAAGTCAGTGACATGTTTTATGGGACATGTTCGGCTCTCCACACCACCTCTTTCCCTGTACCAGAACCTCATAAGTTAGAACCAGGGAAGAACGCACTAGACAGGTTTTTATGAGTCTATAAAGCTGGGCGCACAATAAAAAAAACATAAGTAAGTGCATTACAGACCAAGCATACGACTATGCAAACGACATGTGCGAAATAGGTTCACAATTGAAATCTTACTGTTAATATTAGCCAATGAAATTTCGCGATATAGCAGACAACTGTTGGAAGGGTTAGTAAATAACTATATTAACTACCAAATGATTATTCAGTGACATCTGACCAGTAATATGTGAACACAGTTTAACATATAAATTAATATTGTTATATATGTAAAATTTTAAGTAACAAATCTAACCACGTATTTTTTTATTTAAATTAATTTCTAATAATTTTTTATAAATAATAGCGATAACTAATTTTAAAAGCAGGAATTGCAACTCAGCATTGTAATATCACGACAAGTTCTTGCCACAATACAATTGATAAATATAAACAGTTCTCTAGTCCCGCCAAAATGGCAACTTAATCTACTCTCACTGACTGATGCGATACGCGTCCGTAATATAGATAAAATATATTAATTTGCGTACCTACTGCAACCGCCCTGCTGCTTAACTGCCGCAACAGTGCGATTAGCAACTTTTCCCCACACTCATGCCCCAAGGCCAACCAAATGTAAATAGCTTATTCCCCTGGCAATGTGTGAGTACCATTATAAAAAAACAAAAATTAAGTGCAGTCATTATTTACTATCATGGCTACCAGGGATTACAACCCCCCACGTATACATTACATTAAACACATAGTTATCCTATACAAATATATATATATATAAAACTATAGTTGAAAGATAATATAAAGTTTCTATCAATCCTGTGCGCGCACTTTCCCTAAACTCGTTTGCTCGTGGGTGATACTGCAGTCCTCGTAATATTCAAACAAAAGTACGTGAACTGTCTCCATGCACTCCATCCGAATTAATACTATGTGGGCCCGAGTGAAAGACAAGTTCATTAATGTTCATCCACTACAAAAGTATTTACCGGTCCTGAGTAAAGTCAAATTACGTTGCTAGTCACCGTCTACTTCAGCAAAACGTATTTCACAGCCCCGAGCTTCGCCTATTCTGGCCATAACAAGTATGAGCGTCGACTCCTTACTTTGAGCATGTTGACTGGGGCCCCAGCTGGTGGTCAACGCGCCTCCGCGCCGCTGCCACACCGCGGGCCAGACGGTCGCACCGAACCATCCTCCTGCTGTCGAGTCCGGCTTGCAAGTCCCGTACCGCACACTCGCGCGCCACCGCTGAGCGCATCACTCGGCTACGTCACCATCGAGCTTCTTCGGCCGTCCTCGGGTACACTCGTAACAACCAAACCCACACATCACTAGGCAAGCTTGTAATTCAAAATCCCATGTCTTTCAGAAACACAGAATGCGAATAGGTCTTGACTTAATTCACCTGTAACTTTATACACCGACAGTTCCTCTATATTTAACTAGTAGTATAGTAGTAGATATTAGAGATTTGTAAATTAGTAATAAGTCCTAGATACTAAGTAATAGTCATCAAAAATATATATTTCTAAAATAATAATAAAAAATCTAAAAAAAAAAATAAAAAAATAAAAAAATTATATATATTTTTAGTTCTTATTTTAGTTTTATCTTAAGCACTGCACGTCCATCCCTGAGTTGGGTGTTTGCATATTTCGTAACGAAATGCCTAGTTTGTAAGTCATTTATCTTTTTTCTGTTTTAGTTTCTTAGTTTTTTAGGTGCTGACTGGCGGCGGAGTGAGTGGTCAGTGCAACCACTCACCACCAGGGGCGCTTGCGTCCCTGGTCACTAAATCCAGTCCTGGATAAAAAGCAAAGCGGACTACGAGTCCAAGTTCCCAACCCCCGCATGGTAGACTCTTTTCTACTCTGTCCAACACTTCATCCAGACCATCCTCTGTCTCCTGTAAACTCCTACACGTAATGCATGCCAATTTGCATCCCGCATGAATGTGCCCAGGGTTTTCCCTGTGTCTATGCAGGTTTTACCTGGGCCCAACCTATCTCTAGTTATAGTCTAGATTTAAGAGTGAGGGGAGTTAGTCATGGCGCCAATCGCTGCCATGGCTGGCCAATCCCCTCCTAGCACATGATGCATGCGACCCTCTCCTTGCATGGCTAATCCCAGCATGACTAGGCGTATAGGCTTCGGCCTGAGACGCACCTAGGTCCCTCCCTAACCCGGACCCCTCCAAAATACACTTAGTTTTAGTTAGGTTAGGAAAAAAAAAAAAAAAAAAAAATCATCACTAGGCGGCCGTTGAGCAAACGGTTTCATTTTCTTAGTGTCCTCCTAATGCAATTAAATAATTAAAAAAGGGAAAACCTAATAAACATAACTATGAATAATTAAATAACAATAACCAAAACAATAAATAAATTATTAATTACAAAAACAGTTACCGGAAACGGTAACACTACTATGCGCACGATTTCTCTCCCTTGCACACGGCCTTCCTATGCGCTGTTGTGAATCATTAGGTTGGAAAACATGACGGTCATCTATACTACACGCTACCTTCTGTTACTGTTGCTGTTACTGTTAATGTAATCACATATCTGCAAATGAAAATGTACTTTTAAAATGTTGTCTGTACGTACGATTTCGTTTGTTCCATTGGTTCGCAATCATGTGTTTTGTTTTGACGTGATTCCCCAACCTTTGATACTCGAATGAATACAGTTACTACGTTAGTTACAAGAGAAAAAAATAAAACTACATTACTGCCGTTGTAAAAAGATCATATTTATTTCTTTGAGTGAATACGCGGAAAACAATCCAACTAAAACATGCACGAACGCATGGAATGCGTGAGAACTGCGCCTGCACCAGTTTGGTTATGCGACCTGCTCTACTTTACAGGTGTGCAGGTTGCAAAAAACCCTCTAAGATTCCACCTCTTTTTTTTTTTTTTTTATCACTTCATTCTACGAATTTTCTGACTGACGTAAAATAAACTGCTGCTACGTATCTACAGAGGAAATGTAGGTCAACTCCTTGTATTTTTTGGGAACCTATCGTCCATTGAAACTTGCGTATTTGTGATCCATAAAATATTTTCGTTTTCTCTTGTTCATGGCCCAAACCCACTAACATTTTCCCCCCAATTCTTATTCCTTTCTGTCACAAGATAAAAGTAAAATAAATTCATGCGCACATCAAAAGGAAAGGTATTATTACTCATAACCCTTTTCGTTTGAATTACAATTCTAGGTATATGGATATTTTTTTTCATTCTGTATGCAATGACAAATATACTACAGCATACGGAGTGAATTGGTGCAAGAACTAAAACCTAACACTCTTTTAAATTGCAGATTCATTGAGGAAATATTTAAGAATAAAAAGCACACAATTTTCATTTGGAATAAAAAATTCTGATGCATTTTATTTAATTCTTCATACGACATTTGCACACGGACTTTTATTTTGTTGCTCAATATATAAGGATCATTTTGGTATAGTATAAAATTTAAAAAAAAATAAAAAAATAATCGCTTCTGATTAATCCCACCAAGAATTTACCCCATGTTACTCTACATAAAGTTCTACATTATAGAGCCGAGGAAACACACGAAACGAATTACTATTGAGTGAACATGTCACAAATCATAACGCAATTTGCATTATGAATATTTTCCCGACATTAAAAATACATAATTGCACGTGGAATAAATCTGGGGCAAAATTAATAAGAAAGGAACATGAAATGCTTATTTATTTGAAACATTCATGAACGTTGCGAATAAACAAAAACTATTACGATGGTAAAGTATGGTCCTAATATTCCCACCGTGTAAGCCCTGCGATAGGTACGCTTTCGCTCTTGTAACAGTACTATCGTGATATTAGGCCAATTGGGATACTTCACGATATTCTCGTAAGAGTGCTCTGCGCCATCTCATTTATTTTATTCCAACCCAAAGTTTTATTTTCTTCTGAAAAATCAGTGAATAATAAATGAACATGTTTCAGTACAAATTTCCTATTATTACAGTGTTAAACACGGTTAAGAACATGTTAGGGAACATTAAAATAGTTCATGTGCTAGCTAGCACTCTCTTATTGAAACAAAAATTGGGCGACGCCATTAACTGCGTTCCACATTTAGTTGGTTGCAGTAAGGTGAAGTCGATCAAACAAACAAATGTGATTTTATTCAATTTTTGCTGAGTTTATAAATTACGCAGATAAACAAGATCATGGAAAAGCGAAAAGAAATACTGGTTTTCCATATGTTTGGTTCGCTCATTGTAAATATTATATGTCAATAGAGATAAATGTTTATGTTGTAGGCTAACTTCAGTTCAGCAAATAAATAAAAATTTTTTAAGTTTTCAGTATTAAATGATTCATTGGAGGTACGTATGTGTAATAAAGTATAATTTGTTGCTGGTGTTGCGATAACATTTTCGGCTACTAAATTTGCGACTTTTAAATTTGTTTATTTCTATTCTTGTAATTTTCATTGTTATAGAATAAATGTGAGCTGAAACAAACAATATTTCATTAAAAATGTTTTCTTTGATGAAACTAATAAATTTTGTGTTAATAGGACTTTAAAAACAATTAAATAAGTCATTAGTCCTGCTGAGTTTTCATGGTTATTACAATATAACTTTGATGTTATATTAAAAAAAGGTCAAATCTCCAGGGTAGTGTTATTTCAAACCCTCTATATAATGTTTATATGGTGGAAAACATACCATTGATACACATTTACAGCTCCTTTTCTCTATGCTTTCAACCAAACTTAAACTTCAAACATTTTTTTAAACCTATTTCGTGCTCACAAAAGACCTAGTTTTTATGATTGCGGGTTTACGGAAGAAATAAAAGTTTGTTTGCGTTTTCATACTTACTTGAATTTACATAGTTATTTTACATAGTTACTTTATACATTATACAATACACATTACATACAATATACATTACATAGTTACTTGAATTTGAGGAAATATTCACTTGTAAAGTATTTTAATAATTTTTTTACTATTGTGGAGCTGGATGCAGGTCGATTAGTATTTTTAGTACACGGTAATGTTTTTTTGTAAATGAAACATAAATATTCATGTTAAATTACAGGTATTTGTGAATTTGTACATTTGCATGAAAACGACATTTTGCACATTTCTATTCAAGATAGTTTTCGCTGTAGTACTTGGTTCGGATTCTTACCCGGGCATTTATGCTTTGTGTTGTACCAGTTGCTACAATGGTTAAATTTATTTGTAAAGCTCTCAAGCATTAACTGCGCAAATTAACAATCATAATAAAACCAAATAAAGTAGAATTATGGAATATTCTATTATCTTTACACGGTATGGAAAATTATGCTTGAATGAAACATGAATTAAAATTATTTTCCAATTTTCGTATGAAATACTCAAGTATTATAACGAGAGAGAAAAAATTACGCTGTACAAAAAAAAAACGTTTTCTGTGTACAGGAAAGACATCTTTATGATAAAGTAGCTTGGCTTCTGAGTTGTAGCCGCGTCCTTGGCGAACAATTCACCGACGTGGGTAACTGAGTAGGTAACTGCTCCCCGATGATGGCGACTGCAATGTCGACCGAAGCGCCGGTGAATCATTCGCCGAGGACGCGGCCACAATCCAGAAGCCGAGCTACTTCAGACAATGGTCGTGAAAGCCCAGCTTTTACGGGGGGGGGGGGGGGGGGGTGTCGCGGCAACAATTTGATTTCAAGAAAGTTGGGGAGGAATGACGTAACGGCGACGCGGTGTCGCGGCTTGTCCGAACCTGTCCGAACCTGTCCGAACCTGTCCGCGCCAGGCCTCAAACAGCTCTCGTGCGCGCGTGTTCGCAGGTCGCCCCGGGTTCCGGCGATGAGGCGCGCGGCAGACGACACCTGAAGGCGGGGCGGCCGCACCTTCGCGACAAGGTCTGTACAACTTTTGAATATATATATACTGTATAGAAGTCGCTAGTGGATAGGATTTACTCTACGTTTTTCAGAAGCGTATGATGAGCAGCTTGGGAACTTCACCGCTGCAGTGCGCTGCCGTAACGCCCTGGATCGTCTTAGTTGTTATTTACACGTTAGAGCGCAGCGCTGTCGCCCGCTGTCATTCCCCGCACCCCTCATCCATCATTCACTGCAGCTCAACGTCGTTCCACAGGAGGGGGAAGGGGTGTTTGAAGAGTTCGACACTTGTCCGCTAGAGACCACCACAAGTCGATAACCTAGAGATGGTGGCGATTGCAGCGGTGAATTAACCAACTACCTCAAAACCGTATTAGAAATTTTAACCTGGGCTGGCGACTTCTATACAGTATATATATTCAAAGGTACAACCAACCCTCCTTTTTCCCTCCGTCCCCGTTTCTGCCGTTGTAGCCTCTGTTGCGGCTCTTAGTCTCTTTGTTCGTCCCACAGGGTTCAACGTCGCACAGTCATGCTCGGTCCCCACGCGCCATGTTGGTTTTTTTCATGTGTAAAAACATCTTAGCTCTCGGTGCACGGCATTTGATAGGAGTGACTTTCGTGGCTATGGAACGGATAGGTGTAACAACAATGGTGCGCCTGCGCAGAAGTCTCAGAAACCTTGAAAAGATGGCGGACCCACGCATATATATATATAGATGTAGAGGGAGATAGAGAGAGAATGAGAGAATGAGAGAGAGGTGGACGGGATCCCAATACTCGGGATAAGAGTAGGGAAAGAGGCCATTCCCGAACTTCGGGAAAATAATTTTTTCTCCTTGGGATGGTCCCTCTTTAAAAAATATTTTTTTATAGTAAAAACCTCCACAAAAAAATTTTTATATTATAAAAAAACACATGCCTTCACCATCTAGGTCACGTAACAAACCGCAACTTTGCGCGTGTTTTTGGACAGACAGAGCACAAAGATATCACCAAAAAAAAAACACTCATAAGACTTATCTATGAAACGTAAATTCAACACTCGTTACTGAGGTAAGATGTTTACAGATTACTGGCGGGCACTAGAAGACTCGATCACATTTTTTTGTCCCCTTACAGCGTTGTGTTTTGTAGATTTACGTAAAATCTATAAACGGTCATGCGTACAGCAAGCTTAACATTGAAATCACACCGCCTGGAAAACGATAATATTAAAGAACACATTTGTTAATTTTTTAATTTTTTTTTTCATTTATAAACCAAACATTTGTAGAGCTGATCACCAATAATTCCCGAACAACAAGAATAACAAACAAGCATCGACACACTTAATGAGATGGCGGTTTCAATTTAATTTTAAAAAAAATCGTGCCGTGGGGGTGGAGGGAGCGGGTGAATTAATTCCATCAGGGTGAAAAACAAACTGTGGGCAATGCGGCTGCGATTGTAAAATCAAAGTAAACGTGGCCCAATTTATTATCCGACTCACTGGGCTGTCGTTCGTTTTGCTGGTTGAACAGTGACGTTTAGTTCGCAAAACAATGCAGCGGCCGGAATATTCCCGACGGACATGTTTTCCTAACTAGGACGAGACCGACATTAATTTCGCATGCACGAGTTGGAAATCTCTTTGATAGCCTGGTCCCTCAGATTGTTTATTTCCGTTGAATGTCATTAATCCACAAAAAGGATTTACCAAAAGTGGGAATAGTTATAATTTTTTCCCCCCTTCAGCTAGTCATGAATAAGTACCTAACGATCCGTTATTACTCATTAATTATTTTTGATTTCATATTAAAACTTATACCATCCAGGTGGAGTTCAAACGCAAGTTTCCATGTTGCTGGGAGCAGCGCTTTCGCGTGCAAACGAGCATGTAGGGGAAATGTCCATCATGTCGACATAGTATTGCTCATCACGTGCATGGGCAGCACAATGACAACTGTGCCTTGTATATGTCTGAGTGTCATGTATTTACATTAATATTAGCATTAGAGACTTCATGCCATGCGGGAACCACTGCACCTCTAAGGATAGTGTCGATATGTAAATATGTATTTATTTTATATTTATAATTCTTAAGATGATAAGAAAAAATATTTTTTTTGCACTCCGCTGCGTTAAAACTACCCGGGGCAAAGTGATCTAGTTGCTAAAAGGAAAAATAACTTAGTGCAGAGAATTCTAACTTAAGTCCGTCCGATGTTTTCTTGTAGTTCGAAAACGAGACGTTAGATCGTGCTGGTGATAAAAAAAACCATAGCCGATTACCCTCAAAGTGATCGAAGTGAAAAACTGTGAATTTTTTCGAAAGTAATTCAAGTTTTTAAAGGTTAAAACGATCAAATAATGCATATTTTGTGGTATTACATTTTTTTTTAAAACGATTTTTGAGTGTATTTTATGTCTGCCAAACACAACCAGCGTCTGCATTAAAGATTTTCCCAGAAAATTTGAGATACTAATATTTTTTTATTTAACTTATCCAATAACATTTTATTTTTCATTTAAATTACTTTGCCCGAACGCTTCAGTTATTCTCGGCGGTTATTATTTATGATCTGGCTCTGCGACAATCGATTAACGGTACATTACGGCCCACACATTCAACAGAAGCACCGATTTAAAAGGTCGCAGGCAATATTTTCTAATCAAAATAATGAGTTATTTGTATAATCGAAAACCAGAAGATGTATTGTAAATTAAAAATGGAAAATTCAGCCATATTCACACTTTGTTCTAAATTATTTTCGTACCTTACATCGCAAAATTTTTCCCCTACTCACAGTTTTTTTTTCCAGAAGGTATAGCTAGCACTGATAGTTTATTCAGTGTTTGAGTATAAAATCTTTATTTTAAACACATTTTGAGAGTTGTTTAATGTGTGTTTAAATTTAATGATTCACATGGATTTACTGCCACTTTCATGATTATTTTGTAGGTTGGTGAAGTAAATTAAAAATAAAATAGACGTAGTCGAACAATGTCCTAGTGTGAAAAATTTATTGGCAGGTAGTTATGATTATAGCTAGTAAGAAAAAAAATATTATTCACAATATATTGAACATAATTATTACTAAGCTGGTCAGATTTAACTTTTAAAATAATAGGATATCTCAACATGTTTGGATTTTAAATTTTAAAAATATATATTTTAATTTAGTCTAAAAAATAATAAACTCAATAAATATTTTTACAGAAATAACTGAAAAGCAGGATGCCGTAAACTGTACGCTTTAACAGATAATTCTTTATTAGAAATACTTTTGTTTTTTACATTTTCCAAGCCAATGAGCTTAAAATAAATCAAGAAACTTTCAGAAAAATTCTTTACATTTTTATTAAATAAAGGCAAAATTTCGAGGTGCCATGGTGTTTTCATTCCACTATACCCTTTTGTTAGGTCTGTCTGGATCCCGTCATTGTTATGATTTATTATTCTGGATTTTTTTGTTTCTGGTACAGAACTTCTTGATGAGTTGGCAGATCACTTTATAAACCTTTGACTGTCTTCCGCTGATTTCGGTTTGAATTGAAAAATAAAGTATTCTGTCGGAATATCTTCACATTTTTATGAGGTATTCTTTCTCGGAGGAGAACGTCAGTTGAAATATCAGAATTACGTCACGACGTGTGCAATGCGTCGTCTGCCGGATGTCCACGATCAAGAACGGTTAACGAAGCGCCCCGCATTCCTGAAGAAACAGAGCAAACAGTTTTACCACAAAAGTTGAGAGCAAATCTGGCGTCAGATAAGAACGTGCTGACTATTACTTGACAAGTTGGCGTGAATGACGAAATTTTTTAGCTAGGTGCTTAAACAAGATTCTTTTTTTTTCTCTTCAAACATACACCTTTTAGATTTGAAATTCAGATAGAACAACATTAATAAACAAGAGAAATATCAGTGGCCCATAAGCTCATATCGGTGGTATGCGTGCTGAAATAACTAATTTCTCTAAACATTCTGAAAAACCCGCCAAAAACTTTAGGTTCAAAGAATTTAAAGAACATAACTATTACTAAGCTGGTCAATTTTTAACTTTTAAAATAATGGAATATCTAAACTTAGTTTGGATTTTAAATTTTAAAAAATAATATATTTTTATTTCTTTTAAAAAAAAATAAACTCAATAAATATATTTAGTGAAATAACTGAAAATCATGATCCCGTAAACTGTACTTTTTAACAGATAATTCTTTACTTTATCGACTTTACAAGTCAATATTAGTTATCTCGACGTGAGATACAGTTCGACGTGAGATGTACCATATGTGTTCACATCGATGTTAGATGCCCAGTGTTGACCACGCGTTGTTCGCGAGCCCCGACTGCGAGTCTCCTCACTGCGCTATCGGCGCCACACATTTCCGGGCCGCGTATCGCGTTCCGCTCTTGCACATGCGCTGTTCTGCACCCTACGGGAAGTCATGACAGCTCGATGCAGCAGTAGGAACTTCCTGGACATTATTTAGCCGGCGGGGGAGGGCGGGTTACAGTCTCTCGACCGACGTCGCCATGACGAGGTGGTCGCCGTGGCTGTCGCTCGCGCTGCTGCTGATCGGGGCCCGAGCGGCCCCGCATGGACTGGCGCCCCAGGACTCGGGCGTCGTCGGCAACGTCCTGGCGCGGGCGGACCCCCTCACCGAGGGCAGGATCAGGAACGTCAGGGTCGCCGCCGAGGCGCCCCGGCTCCTCGGCGTCGACCCGGACCCCGCGCGGGTCGCCGTCGTCGCGGACGGATCCGCCGGGCGACGTCAGCGTCCTCCAGGTGACGCGCCCCAGGCAGGACAGGTCAGCACGCGTCGTCCCCGGCAAGACGTTCCAGGAGCTGGAGGAGGTTCCGCAGGCCGTCAGCTGGCGGGACGTCTGCGGCGGATGCGCGGAGGGGTGGAGGTAAGCCGGGGACCGCTACCTCGCCTCCAACGAGGACCCTCCTGGACAGACTGAGGCCCGCGGGACGCCGTCGACGTGCCGTTATAGAGCAGCTTCATCTTCGGGCCGGCTCCGCGCGCCACCAACGGCACCTTGGAGGACCTGCGGACTCTGCGGCGGACCTGGGGCTGCTCTTCGCCCGAGACTGCGACGTGAGCGTGGCTGGGCCCGCGTACGGAACTACCTCGAGCACGAACACAAAATATAATATCCACGTAAATATATATATATTACTAGCACTGTCAAAACACTGAATTCATTCGAAATCATAAACTAGGGGAATTGTTTGACCACGTATATTTTATTTTTAAATTTACTTCACCAACCTACAAAATATAATCATGACACGTACAGATAACATTATAGTGAAAAATGTTTATTTTAGAATATATTACTAGCACTGTCAAAACACTGAATTCATTCGAAATCATAAACTAGGGAACTGTTTGACCACGTCTATTTTATTTTTAATTTACTTCACCAACCTACAAAATAATCATGATACGTACAGATAACATTATATTGAAAAAAAAAATGTTTATTTTAGTTTACTAAACATGATGAAACCTTTTCTTGTGTTAACATGTTAGCTCACGGTACACGGCATTTGGTGGGGAGTAATTTCGTGAAAATGGAACGGATGTCGATAAACGGAAATGTGACATAAAGAAGGCGGACCCGCATGTGAAACAACATGAAACCCGTATTTTGTCACGTTCGTAAACATTTGGGTACATACGAAACTTATTTGTGAGCCAAATGAAACTTCATGATAGTGAAACTACCCCGGAATATATTTGGTAAACTAAAAAAAAATAATAATAATTGGTTGTCTGTAAAGTCGGTTTACGGACGATAGTTTAACGTGACAACGTCATATTAAAACATTGATAAAATGATTGCATACTTTTATGAATAAAATTGAATCATTTTTATTTTAATAATAAAATAATAAATACTTGAAATTATACTAGTAATCAGATTTTTAAAATGCAAGAATAATTAACCTTTATTGCCGAAATTGTTGTTGTAATAAGCAATGAAAACCACATTAACTTTTCACTTCACTTTATAAACAGTCGACGAAACAGTTCACGTGTAGATGACTTGTAATTAATTTTAAAAACTGGCGTTTAGCTATAAAGTTTAAATATCGTTATGAACAAGTTTTCATATAAATAAACTGAAATCAAATATCTATCATCAATTATATGAATCACCATAATTTTTTAGTCAGTTGTAACATAACCTATTATTACTGCACTCGCCGACAGCTTAACGGAACACAGCGTAACGGAACAATGAGCGTAACGGGACACAACGTAACGGGACACAACGTAGCGGAACAATGGTTGTAACGGGACACAGCGTAACGGAACAATCTGCTTAACGGGACACTTTTTCGTTGGTGCAGCCGGCGTTCATCGATTTATTAGAATTTGTCACGTCAATAATCATAGTAAAAATTAATATCAAGTTTTAAAATACCTAAGAAAACTGGCATTACAATGTTTATAATATATATTCTCTTTCCGAAAGCTAGCGTTCAGTCGCAAGCGAGCTAGCAACAACAGTACATGGTCCATTTATTCCAAACAGTTTTTTTCTTATATTTTAATGTAAAAAAAGTTTTAAAAAACTTTAATATTTCATCCATTTTTACGCAAGCTTCAAGGAATGATTCCCCCCTTCCCAAAATAAAAATTTAAGAAATCGAAGAAGCAACGAGTGACACCCATTTTCAACCGACCACCTAGATTTCCGATGCAGAGAGATGCCGGCTCTATCGACTAAGAAAGAAAGAAGCCCAGACAAATACAACGGTACCGGCTAGGCGGCCGAGGCGAGCGCGCGGGACGCAATACGACGCCTCGAGCTGTAGCCGTCTACATCGGCCCAACCTAGAGATAACGCATCGAATATAGAATCATTAGACGTGAACAACCCAGAGTAATCAGAAAATCACATCACCGCACTTTGGAATTTGAATCGAATACACGAAAAAAAAAAAAAAAAAAAAAAAGATAGCGGTAGCCGCCCCGACTTCTACCCACCCCAATTTTTTTTTAATGCACACGTTACCCATTGTGACTTGACCTCTTGTAAAAATTATCTCGCATTCTCGTCAGATAGTGAGTTTAAAGTGGGTTCAATTTCTGATGCTGCACTGTCAGAAATTATAGTTGAAGAGTTGTAAAAAATAAGCAAAAGCTCAATATGTCGAAACCGCTTGGTAAATACAGTTATGTCTTCATATTATTTTAAGGTGGAAAATTAAAGTCATTGTATTTAAAGCCCATAATGACGTTTCTTTCCGGAGTCAATGCATTGAAAGCGGTACACATCACAGCGGAGCTGTGTCATGTAACTCGTCTCAAATCTAACGGTTTTGGTCTTTAGTGCCGATGTTCCTCGTATCCTTCTGCCATTGTTGTGCCAATAGTGGTTTGAAAACAACTTCATGTGGTTGTCAAAGCTACTAAACAAACATCATGTATACATTTGCGAAGTGAAATTTTGGGAAATTGGTGTTCTTTTCAGAACTGCCAAAATTTGAGACAAAGTTACGTTGACACAAAGACTTTGCCGCCAGCGTTTGAAGTGCACCGCCCGCGAAACATTTTTTTTTTTTTGGTAGCAGAACGTCGAGGGTTGTTGTTTCGACCCCTCACCCCTTCGATACCACCACCCCCACGCGTGTGGAGATCGCCGGGGAGTGGAGAGGGATGTTCCTGACGTCACCAGCGGGAGTCCCAGCCAGCCCGCCGCCGCGAACGCAGCGCCCAGCTAATTCCGCGGGGTTTCTGCACCACATTCTCCCCCTCCCCTTCCCGCCAACAACACCACCACCGAAGCCATCAACTCCACCTCACGCAGGCGCGGGTCTGCGGGTGAAGCGGACAGCAGGGATTCGCCCCTCCCCCCCACTACCACCCCTGCACGCCTTATCCACGCCACGAAGGAAACTCGCAGCTCTCTACTGACCAGCATGCCTGTAATGTGGCTCCTGACACTCGCTGTTACTGCAGTTTTGCCCTTTACACTGCTGCATGGTAGAAATAGCTTTCGAAAAGCTTTATTTCTTTTTTCAACCATTAGCTACTCTTTCTTACATATATATTTTTTATTATTGTTTTTTTTTTAGCAAATATTAAAGATAATCATGGCTTAAAGAGTTTATTTGGCATCCTCTGATGTTTAAAACATTTTTTTTGACTAAAATCTTATAAGCGGGTATCCCGCAAATTGTCTGGTTTTAATTTTTTTTAATTTTTTTTATTAAGTTAATATCTGAATTGACAAAATATCACAATTTTTCTAAACTAAAAAATAAACAAGTGTTGCTGCAAGAATAAATTGTAAATGTGTTCTGCAGTGATGTTCAATAATTAACCGGAAAACTACGAACATGAAGAAAAAACGACCTCGGAAATAAAGTCTTACATTCATGACAAGATATAAAATACAAACAAATCATGCTTCTAAGAATGATAGCAACGGGTGATAGTACCCGTATCTACAGTTTAGATCTCACTTATTTTCCCACAGGGATGCCAATGTAAAATTTAAGAACAAAGTAAGTATGGCTATATCTATTTTATATCTTATATCTATATATTTTATATATATTTTTTTCTTTTGTTTAACCGCATATTTGAACTCCAAAACAATAATAATATACTTTTGTTTATATTAAGTTAAAATTTATTTTGCCAATAATGATTTAAGTGTTCCATAACTTTTTTTATTTTTTTTAAAAATAATATTAACCCCTGTTACAACTTAAGAGGTGATATTACGGAAAATGTTGAATAAGAAATGGTAGGTTAAAGTATGCTTATTAAACATTTCCTATTCTTTAATTAAGATTGATTTAATCAGAATATTATTATTTTCTAAGTTAAAACACTATTTTGATAATTTCACCTTTAAAAAAGTAAAACTTCAGCATGTTTTAAAAATGAATTGGTAGATGTTGCAAGTCTGTAAATAATACCACATAACATACATACCGCTTGATTAGCTTCAGAGGTACGACTTTCACGATAAAAAATCAACTACCTTTTCACCCCTTTTACGTCAAATATAGAAAAATGGTAAAGGTTAAAACTAATATTAATAATAATTTTTACCTTATTCTTGTTCAGTTTTTTTTTACCTACATCTTAAATTGCTAGGATATATGATTTACTACTTGCTTTAGGGTCGAATAATGGAAAAGAGGTAAAAGAACTCTACATAATTAATTATTTACGTTATTTATGCTACGTTTCTTACATCTGACTATTTTTTATGGAGCTATGAAATTATGATAAATAATTAATTACTTACTTCCTATTCCTACCCTTAAAAAACTAAATCCGAAAAACTGAAAAAAAAAATCATTTTTTATACCTTATGGCTGGAATTTCGTAAATTGGTAAAATTATAGTTCGTAGTTTTCGAATGTTTGTTATTGGCACACAAAACATTTTACTATGCTTAATAATTTAATTCGGAGATATGATTATTAATAAAAATACAATTTTTTTTCATTTATTACGGATTGAATTTCGCAAAATATAAAAATTGGCGTTAGTATTATTCAAATGTTTTTTATTGGTACCCATTATCTTTTCTTAAGCTTGATAATATTCAGAGGTATAAATAATTATCGTTAAGCCGTATTTAACCCCTTTTAATCCCCTTAGGAGTGGAATTATGTATTTCCACATAGTCTATTTTCTAAGTTAGCCAAGAACTCTCCATTAAATAAAACTTCAAAATCCATCCAGTAGTTTTCGATTGATGCTCGAACAAACAGACAAACAAACGAAAATTTCAAAAACTATAATTTTCAGTTATTAATAATGTAAATAGCCATTTGCAACAGTTGTTTTCCATCGTTTCATCCTATATACAAATTTTTTGCCTCAAACAGTTTTATTATTAGTATAGATAAAAAAAATGGGAGGTATGCATTAATAATTTCAAGGCTGCAAACAGATAGCTTCGCGAATTAATTACGAAATTAAAGTCTTCTTCCATTAAACGTTTACAAATGAAAATAAAAAAAATTGTGAAAATATATTAATACCAGCTTATAAACCAGGCATTAAAATAAATTGTTTTACTTATAATAAAAAAAAATTAAAAAAATTCTCCTCACGAAACGCAAGCCTTTGATGGCTTTGAGAGTCACGCGACTAACAAGAACTTACTTTCCCCTTAAAAGTTGATTCACCGCAGAAACCAACAACGTCGACTGGTGAGTTTGCATGCCGCGCGGCGCCTCTTCGAAGCCAACTGGCAACTGCACAGAAGTTTCTTTCCCCCACCCCCCTCCACAGTTGCGTTGCTCTATCGGAGACGCAAGTCGGCGAAGCACGTACCTGCCTCGAGTGCTTCCCCGTGTTTCAAAGTTTAATGAAACGAAAACCGCGAAGTCCGGGTTTCCTCCGAACAAATCGCCCGGGAAACGGCTGGAGACAGCAAACGAGCGCCACATTCAACTGCGCAGCAGTTGGTAGACCTGGCCTCGGCGCTCTCCCCGCCAAATCGAAAGGGAAACGAAACCGTTATTATTCTACAGCAAGTTTTTTTCTTCTTCTTTCAATCCGCTGTTAATGTAACATTCAGATGAAAGAAGTTTTACACAGTAAGAATGTTGACTATACTTGTTATTTGTCTTTCAGATAAACGTCGTGAATTTAGAGAAACTTAAGATGGATTCAGAAGCCCGAATAATCCACCTTCAGATTTTTTTTTTTGCCGCTGTCTAAGAATGTATGTAAGTAAAGTTAGGCGTGTTAAATAAATACAACTCTACCAAAAAAAGGATGGTAGGTATTAACTTGTCTAGAAGATCTTAACTAAAATGAAAGGTTGATGTTAGGTCCGTTATACAAAAATTACGTAATTTCGTTGTTTTGTTAAAATATCAACATTCTTGCGAAAGTTTTTTGAAACATGTTTTTCTGTGGGGTAGTTATTACACATTTAAGTGATCATAACTGAATTAATAATTGTCAGTGACATTTAAAAAAAAAACTCTAAAATAAAAAAAAATATTCTAGAAAAATCGATCTAATTTATAAATTAAAAAAAAAAAATGAAAATTAAGTATACACGAAGTTGAAAACCATTCAAAAGTAAGAGAGGTCACAGTTTTAACACGAGCTAAACAAAAAATAGTTTGCTAAATGTTAGTGAAAAGCTCGACTTGAGAAAAGCGTAACTTGAGAAATGCGCAGCTGGAAGCACTCAACTTAGAAACATACTAGATAAAATTTTCTAGGTATGCCTGTTCGAAGCTATGTGATTCTAGCTTGTTATGATTCTACGTTGTGTGTTTTTAAGTTATGTGTGAATCACAACAGCTGCTGTTCGGTTGCATTCTTCGCCCGCTGCTGTTAATATCCGAGCTGAAAATTGCTGAGATATCGAGTTATTTTTATCGATTTTGTCATCTATAGGTATGTATACAATATATATAATAAAACCATTTTCTTCGAAGGGAGGTTTAGGAACCTTACTTACCAGATCAACGGAGTGGACAAAATGAACTGCTGTGCGGAGAGCTGTAGACTCTCTCCACCTCTACAGTCACTCTTAAGGCTCTGCCCGAGCGCACACACGGCGCGTAGAGCTCAAGGAAAAAAAAAACTTCAAAACTACTCAAGACGTCCGAGTGGGGTGTCTGTTTACGAAAAGTATTTAAGAATTCATCGAGGGCAGAAAATTACTTTTGATTGCGGATTAAGTTATTAAATTGTATTTTTAGAAGAGTTAAAATGGCTAAAAACGCGTGTTTTCAGAGTAATTTTTTAGGCGTAAAACAACCTGTACAGATTCTTGAAAGCACTTAAGGGACTTGCATTATACGTTTATCTTAATTACTCCGCCATATTGTCACAGCTAAAATTTCACATTTGTCCTATGCACGACGAGAAGACTGCGCGCCAGTTCAGAGGCGACACACCACTCTAGAAGCTCCAGCGAGCGTCGCGCTTATCATCCCGCCTCGCTAACACACACACACATCCCGACTAGACGGGCCCCGTAAGGCCCGTTATACAATGGCAGGAGAAGGATCTCGCAAACAAGAGAAGGGTCTCACGGAACATTTCACTATCGCGTCTGCTGCTTCCACATTGCACGAAACCGTAACAAATTGCAGCCAATGAGATTGCATTTCAATGTTAAAGCTATATAAGTTTAATTTAAAAAAAATAGCGCGTGTATTTATATACGAGCGTTAGAAGTAATCCTTTTTTTCATATCACATACTTAACTATACTAAAATGTATTTAAAAAAAAATAAATAAGTAGGCCTACTCGGTATTCAATATTAATATAAACACCTGTATAAAATATATAATTTAATTTGGTAAAATAATCGAGATGAATTGTTATTAATATTAAAAATCTTTAAATATGCTAAATGTTCATTCTAATTTATAAATTTTAATAATGAATTAAATAATAATAATGAATTAATTCTTGATGCAATTATTATTATACATACGGGAACATAACCTCACTTATATAAATACACTTGAAAAAATTTAAAAAATCAATCAATTACTAATATTAACAACAAATAAATACAATATAGATTAGGACCAGAGTATCAGATTTAAAAGCACAAATTAAATGTTTATAATAATGAAAATTTTTAGGTAGATTTTGATGCAATACTACCTATTCTAGCCCTTACCATGGTGCAACTTCAGGAATATCATAATAACGTTTTTCATTTCATGGTCCATAAACCTCAAAATCATCAACTGAAAAGTATATATATATATATAAGTAGTATATAATAGGGCATCCGGGCACTGGGTCCTGGGTGTGGATTGTGTGGATTGCGAGATTGTCGGTCCGCCATATTGGATTGTGACGTCACGGCCGCCATCTTGGATGATTGTGACCTTGACCTTTGACCTTTACCCCGGCGGCCATTTTGGATCCGCCATCTTGGATCCGCCATTTTGGATGACGTTATATTTTTTCCCGAACATTCCGGCGTTGTGTTTTCCGCCATTTTGAATGATGACGTCACCGTTGCAATTTTCGTTATGCCCGCCATCTTTAACTTTTTATTTATTATCCGATTTTAATGAATTTTTTTTAAATTTATAAAAAAATTGAATTAATAAAATTTTAATAAAATATTTTTAAAAACATACATTTACGACACGGAGTTCGGAGTCCTCGGTTCGAACCCGGTGAGGGCGAAAAAATTAAAAATGGCGACCGATCCTTCCCCCGTGGTGGGTGCTGGAAGACTGGCCCCCACCACTTTTTGCCATTCATATATATCGTCACCTAGTATGACGTCATGGCCGCCATCTTGTCTTCGTTGCTGGAAGCCATCATCATTGTATCGTCTGCTAGAGTGCGCCGATGCCATGTTAGTTTAATTCTTACCCGCTAGAGTGCAGTAATCATTTATTATTACTGTGACACCCACCATCTTGAAATTTGGCCGCCATCTTGAAAATCCGTACTTATTTAGCTAGAAATTCGGGAAAAGTTCCAAAATTCATTAAATAAATCACTCATTAATTTACATATTGATTCGATCCGCTCCTGTCCTCGGTTCGATACCCGATCGATGCAATAATGTTTAATTTTATGTAAAAAATAATGATTTCAATAAACCATGTTCAACATTCGTAAAGAGACTTTAAATCCTCTACTACCACCATCCTATCAGACATAAAGACCAACATTTTGGTAATTTATAATTTTAATACTAGAGATGCGGGAAAAAATTTAAAATCCATTAAATAAATTTGTAATCTATATACTGATTGAGTAGATCGACTGAGGTCCTTTGTTTGAACCCCGGGCCGATAAAAAACAACTTTAATATTTTAAAAAAGTACCACTAAAGTGGCAGGTTTGAGAAAATAAAAAACACCGCAAGTTCTTTAAAAAAAACTTTTATTACTTACATACTACACTACTACAAATACAAAAAAAATACACAGTCAAATTACCAAAGTGTTGTGGATTCCTCGATTTCTGCATCAACCACCCACGAATTAAAGCGAGGTGGAAAGCCCCACCACTTGACGTAGGACCGTCTTTTTCTTCGTTTTATAATCTTCTCCACCAAGTACGTATCGGGATACAGCGTAGGGTGAATCTCTTCGGCATAGAAGCCGCCACGGATAGGTTTGTGGTCCAAATCTTCGAGGTAGTAGGTCCTAGGCTCCAATTCACGAACATGTGTCACACGGAAAAGTTCGGGACTCCAGTTCGCAGTGAAACCTTTCTCAAAGATACCTTTCTGCTTGGATATTCGCACAATGTCACCGACGTTAGCTTTACGCTTTCGTGGATCTTTCTTCTTCGTGTTGGAAAACACTGTTTGAAGCAGGCGATTGTCCGTTACGTCCTTTGGCTTCATTTGCGTTGTAGAATGCACCGTGGAATTATAATCGCTTATTAGTTTCGGCAAGATGTCAAGCCACTTGTAATTTCCGTTAGCCGTGAACTGTCACCACATCTTGGAACGCAAAGTTCTGTTTAACCTTTCGACAACGGAGGCTTTGACGTTACTAAATGTAGAGTAGTGTTTGATGCCATACTTCTTCATCAAAGCCTTGAAGGTTGCATTGTAGAATTCTTTCCCGAGATCCGTTTGCAGGTGCGACGGTACACGTCCATCACGCAAAATATTGTTCATGGCCTTGGCTACTTCAGTTGCAGTCTTTGATTTGACAGGTCTAGCCCAAGCGAACTTGCTATAAACATCGATGACTGTCAACATGAACTTGAAACCTTTTATTCAATCGGGAATATGGTATCATCTCAACAAGGTCCGCCTGGAATAAATCATCAATTCCACGAACTATGACTTTGCGTCGAAGGTATTTCCGTCTAGCAGGAGCATGAAGTTCGCGAGCGATTCCGGTTCGACTCATTGTATGTAGCCGGCTTCCCTCAGTTCTTCAAGTATGGAGACTATTTCGTTGATGTGCGAATAGTTTCCTACACTAAGCGAAGCATGTAGAATTCTAAGGCGATCAACTAATTCATTGGGGTCGTCCCAATATACATAGTCAAATGTCTGACCACTTTCTAGCTTTTTTAAACCTTCGCCATGTATTGTTAGTTCACTGAAGAGATTAGCGAGAATGTCGATTTTTTCATGATCTTCGTATTTATATACACCACTATCTGGATCGTTATCGCGAAAATGTGCATTGGTTAGCTCTAGCAGTTTTTTGTACTCTTGTAAGTCTTTGTGAGAATATCCCTTAGGCTCCCTGCGAAACAGCAATTCGTACAGACCCGGAGTCCCGCGCGTTTTGAACGCCTCTACACGCACGAGGTTTCCTGGTAGAAAGTCTATTTCTTTAGCACCGAGGAATCACTTATTATGTTTTCTGTACACTCCGTAGGTTGTGTCATTATTCCGGCTCGTAAACATATCAGGTATGGTCTGACCATTGCATTCACTTGATGTCCCTTTTTAGGTATTTTATTCTTGTGCATGGACTCTGTACTTGTTAAGTCCTCTTCTTCTCGATCTGGTTCATACTTTCTCTTCTTTACAGTTGGCATTTCATTTTCAACTTCTGTCTTCACAATGATGGCTGGTTCTTCCTTATTTTTAAGTTCGTCGGGGCGACTAGTGATTGGTTTAAATATCTCCTCATCTTCCATCTCACGTGCAAGTCTGGTTCGTCTAGCAAGTAGATATTTTTCCCGAACAGACTGTATAGCTCGATGAAGGTCACTTGCCAGGTCCGATATTGTACTGGCTGGAAACATATTGCAAGACCTCCTTTTATACTTTTTTATTCGTTCACAGAAACTTCTTTCTTGTGTTTGACCAAATCTGAATTTGTTGACAAGTGAGATAGTGATGCTTTCAGACTACTTTGAAAAGTCCTATGATCGTCACGTCTTTGTGCATTCGATACTTCGATCATGTCGCGAATGCGAGAATCCGAAGCTTACACACGCTGGTCGATGGCAACGAGATAATCTAGTAATTCGTTTTTCACACTTTCTACTTTTTGAGCCAGTAGTATAATGTATTTGCGGATATCGTCGTCATGAGACTTGAGAGCAGTACGTAAGTCTCGAATGCTGCGTCCAAATTTGGAAATGCTATGACTCATGTTTGACGATAAACTGATCGAAACCTCGTCTGTACCTGCCCTTATATAGCGGCCAGTCCTTTACGATGTCTAGAAATCCGTGCTCGTGTTTCCAGCACAAGGAGCACATGTCTTTGAATTCCTGGAACGTCATGTCGGTGTTTACGTGATCATCATAAGCGTGGCGTAAATTAAGTTCGTCCATGCGAAAAAGTACTATGACATTTGCGTTGTCTCGTAGGAGATGTTTTGGAATACGACTGTACGTCTGACACAAGTAAACGCAGTCTACCTTGGAGTGTCTGCCCATGGAAAAGTACTCTTGTATTATGCCTTGTTTCTCGCACATTACATCGTCGAAAACAAACACGGAATTGGCTTTTGTTTCGCTTGGAGGTACCACATCAGTGTTATCATTAAATGGAAAATACTCCAGACCATCCACCGAGCGTAGAACCGTAGCTAGGCGCTGGTACTTTGGCTGTTGCAACGACTTGGAATACAAATAAACGTTTTCGAACCGAAGACCGTTTGGCTCCTCTAATAAACTCAGCAGAACGCACGTTTTGCCGCAGTTGGACGGACCCGCCATTATGCATCGTACGGCAGAAGGCAACAGTAAGCCATGTCGTGATTCACGCGCACTAAATACATCGTCTTGCGTAATGTGCACGGGCAAACACACTTCTTGCTTGACGACCTGCATTGTACTAAAGAAATTGTATAAAATCAAACACATTTATACTTTCTGGTCAGTTGTGCGTAATGACTCGAAGTGGTATGAACAAAAAACACATCGGTGCAGGACTCGTGAACTCGATGATAAACAATCTGCCATTCGAGCTACACATTCCCGGCTACAGATTCTGCGGCCCCGGCACTAAACTAGTGAAAAGGTTAGCTCGCGGTGACGTGGGCATTAATTCTCTCGACGAAAAGTGCAAGCAGCACGATATTGCATATTCATTAAGCAAGGATCTGGAATCCAGACACCGTGCCGACGAGATATTGGCACAGGAAGCCGAGGAAATAAGTAAATCGTCGAACGCGGGACTAGGAGAGAAAATCGCAGCGTGGGGCGTTTCCAAAATCATGAAGGCAAAGACGAAATTAGGACTGGGCGCTCGTCGAGCCAGCTCCATCAAGTCAAAGACTAACTCACGCAAGACCAAACGCAAGACCGGTGCAGGCGTGCAAAAAGCCAAGCAAAAATTACAGACTCTCGACAAGAAGATTATAGGAGGATTTCTTCCTTTGCTTTTGCCTGCATTGGGTGCTCTCGGCGGCCTCATCGGTGCAACGAGCGGTATAGTGCGGGCAGTCAACACTTCGAAGAATGAGCGCAAGCAGTTAAAAGAAGCACAGCGACACAATGCCAGCATGGAAGCCATTGCCATCGGTAAAAAAAAAACGGCGCAGGACTGTACTTACGGCCGCACAAGGCAGGCCGAGGCATGAGAAAGAAACGAATGAAAAAATCCTAAGTTCCCTGCCGAAACGACCGCTCACCAACGTAGATTTAATAAAGTACGCACGCAAACTTAAAATACCAAATTTCCGCGGCGTGTTTATGTGAGACACTTTGCCCAGCAAGCCAAAGACACGTGAGTGCGCCATCATTAATTTAGACACGTCGGCGGGTCGCGGCACGCACTGGGTGGCTTATGTAAAGTCTGGAAAAATGGCCGAGTACTACGATAGTTTCGGTAATTTGAGACCTCTGCCCGAACTGCGACAGTACCTGGGCCGGTCCACTACGTTGTTTTACAATTAAGAAACGGAACATAGGCCTAATCAAACAAACTGCGGACACTTGTGTCTTCGCTTTTTAACAAACAAAAATTAGCTGACAAATAAAAATTGCTACTTAAAGGTTGTGCAGTGATGATAATTTATTAGTCATGTCGATAACACTTACCTTGACAGGTCACGCATCTGAGCTGCGGGCGGTTCATTTCCCGCCCCTGGATTTAGACGGAGAATGGTGTATCGGACTCGTAGATTTTCAAACGTATAATGCCATATCTAATATCGACGAGGAAAACTGCAAGATCTGCTTCCTGAAAAGCGATGGGACCGCTCATGAAATACAGTTACCTGTTGGCTCTTACGAAATTGATGACATTGCAAATTACATCAGGGATATGTTACCACAGGATGTAGACTTTCAACTGCGTGGAAATCCAAACACTCAAAAAAGCATTCTAACATGCAGTGAAAATGTCGACGTTACGAAACCTGGGACCATAGGTACGATGCTCGGATTCGAATCAAAGGTGTATGATACAGGAAGAACGTACGAATCTACGCGCGCAGTAAACATTTTGCCTGTGAATATCATAAGAATAAACTGTAATTTGGCAAGTGGAACGTATCTCAACGGAAGACTAAGCAACATGCTGCACGAGTTTTCGCCGATGGTCCCGCCAGGATATAAACTGGTCGAAGAACCGCAAAGTATCATTTACGTTCCAGTCGTCGTGAAGTGCGCACACGAAGTCGTCGTCAGAATTGTTGACCAGCGAGGACGATTGGTGAATTTTCAAGACGAAGAAATAACATTACGTCTGCACTTGAAGCGATGGGCATAAAGTTCGTAACACCGAAAAGTTATAAAATAAATCGTATTGCCGTGAATAAGAACAGTTCTCTACCAGACATCGGTGCATTAACACCTGACAGCATAAAGTATCTTCTCAGTATTGGACAAGTGCCGAGTAAATATTGAAGACGAAATCCTCAACGTGGAAGATCCGGTCATTTTTGATGACAGCATTACGAAAATGGAATTGCACGAGTACCAGCCTTTCCTGCTCGGACCGTACGCACTACCATCGGAAGTACGCATTGCTGTACAGCACCAAGATATTTGTACTTTACCTTCGCAGTCATTTCTACGTATAAGAGGCACGCTGACAAAAGCGGATGGTACGCACCCGACAACGACATCAATATCCTGCAATGGTATTCTTCACCTAATCGAGCGCATTACTTATGTACTCAATGGCGTCTAGGTAGACCAGACGAGAGATGTAGGCATAACATCTGCTATGAAAAATTACCTTTCGCTCACTCCAAATTAACTGTCTGCTGCAAAGATGGCCGGTTGGGCTCTCGAGGATGAATATAAGCTTCCGGTTTATGCCGAAGGGAAATTCGAAGTTTATGTTCCTCTGTCCATGCTTCTTGGATTCGCTGAGGACTACAAGCATATAATCATTAATTCAAAACAAGAGCTCGTACTGCTTCTAGCCAACACGCACATTAATGCAATTGTCGCCGCTGCAGAAAACCCTCAAGATGTCTCGCTAACACTACAGTCTATCGAGTGGATGCTGCCCCACATCCAAGTGAGAACCGTTGAACGAGTCAAGATGTTGAAGAACATAGAAAATGGCAAGAACTTCGATGTGCCATTCCGATCCTGGAGCCTGGAAACTTATCCTGGCTTGCCTCATAGTCAGCGTATCAATTGGATAGTAAAGTCCAGCTTCGCTACGGAAAAACCAAGATACATCATCGTCGAGCTTCAGACCGGAAGACAGCTCAATGCAGGAGTAAGTCGCTCCGTATTCGATAACTGTCAAATACGCAATGTAAAAATATTTTTAAACAGCGAAAGTTATCTGTACGTTGACATGAACCTGGACTTTGAAAGTGGAAGATTTCTTCTCGCATATCAAATGTACGCCAATTTTCAGCAAGCTTACTATGGACGGAGACAGTCACCGATACTGAGTCCCGACAGTTTCAAGAACAAGGCTCCGTTAATGGTGTTTGACGTTTCCAAACAGGATGATCGTATAAATTCAAACATCATCGACTGTAGGATCAAGATAACCACTATTGGAAATATTCCGCCAAACACCTATGCTTTTTGTCTGATACTTCACGATCGGCTTGCATCGTACAATTGTCGAGACAAACTTGTGAAAATTCTGACATAAATACCGTTTCATTTTCTATGATAATTTAGTTACGACCGAGCATTGCTAGCGACAAGATGTACTGCAACCTGCAAGGTTTCCAGAGTCAAAATGGATTCGTGCTCAAGGAAATTAGCGTCACTCACGACGGCTGGACTCGAACCCGCAGCTTCCGCCCCCCGTATCCGTGGAAACTACTAGACGAAAAAAGCAAACGGTCGAACGAATGGCTATGTAAATACTACCATGTCCTGGAGTGGGACGAAGGAAATATTCCGTACCACCAAGTGAAAAACACTATTGAAGATTTACTAGTTCAAAACGAAATAATCTACGTCGCCGGACCTGAACAGAAGAAATGGCTGAGCAAGTTGTGTGATGCGTGAGTTGTAATTGTAGACCTACCAACTGACTACGGCTGTCCTTCCCTGCGCAAGCTTAGTGCAATATACGACGTGCAGCCACGTGACAAGTTTGAACGTGTCTGTGCCTGTACAAACTCGCAGTTAATGCAGAAATGGCACACACAATGTTAGTAGGAGCCTGCATATATAAATGGCGTACATACGTACGTGCCTTCAGTTGTCATTCTACCCGCAAGAAGATGTTTACGTTTCATCCTGCAACGTGTACGTGAGCGCAAAACCTAGCTTCAGCAGTGTCGAGTACAGCTACTGGGATTCCGGGTATCTACGTACATATACAGAAACCTGTGATGGAGGCGCTCAGCATTGGTGGTTTGCGCACTTTCCTGTGTCCTACGAACCGACTCAGCAACTGGTAGATTGTTGCGAACCTGGAAACTGTGCCGTCTATCACATGAGACCACACACAATCCTTCCTGCTAGCATCGCTGAGGTAGTCGCCTCGTCTGCATGTGCAACACCAAACATGGACGTGTTGCAACATGTTGCGGCCTGTGATGCTTCTACGCAGACGTCCAAACGGTGTGCGTCTTGTCATCGCAGTTCAGGCAGTGAATCTGTCCCAACTAGCACTGAGCCTAAGCCCAGGCATAGCCGTGGTCACAGACGTCACCGACCATGTCTTGTCGGAGTTGTCGACGTCGCAGAAGATGACCAGCTGGAAACCTGTGTTCCTGATTCCGTGGCCTGCGAACCAGTTGGAACCGGAGTCGACGAGTCAGTTCGTGCGGCATTAAAGACTTTGCTTGTGAAAATGCTTGATTCCTTAACCTAATATGTATTTGTGTACTTTTTATAAATAAATGTGTAAAACTTGAACTCGTGTGTTTTTTATTTCTACAATTTTTAGGTTCCTAATAAAAAAATAATTTTAAATACAGACAATATTTTGACTCATGTAGTATACCAGTAGACCGCGGGTATATAAGCGAGGTTCAGACGACTGGACCCGCAGTTCACCTCTGGCCGCGGTGCAGTACGGACGTGCTCTCTCCAGTAAGTTTCGTGAGATTTAGTTATGTCGAGCGGAATAGAATGTTTACCGACAGCAGCGGGGACCTCGATGGCAGCAACGATGATGGAGTCGGAGATCCCGATACCATTTGCAGAGGAGACCACGGCAGCGGAGAGCTCAATGGCTGAGGTGTCGACAGCTGTGGAGATCCCGATACCTGCTGCAGAGGAGACAACGATACGTGCTGTTCCACCATCAGCTGACGTTTCATCATCTGCATTCCAGACATCAATTAATGAAGAGCGTACATCACATCAATGCAAATATTGTGGTGCATCAATAACCTGCAGTAGGTCTCTGACAATCTCTCGAGAGACATATAAGTGCGACAAATGCGATAAGGTTTTTTCGCATTGTAACAGTCTGGATAGTCACAAGATTATGTGCATAGGAAAATAATCAAGTGATAGTATGCTTTCATACCATCAGACATCATCATTTATTGCCTTACCTGAGGCGATAGTCAACAAAAGAGCAGTAGTGAATTGCCAAAACTTGAATGAACAGTTTTGTTTTAAATGGAGTATTTTGGCAAGATTTGTCGAAGGAAGTCATCAAAACTGTGTTGATAAGAGGTATTATGCTTTGGAGAATAAGTACAACTTCGATGGACTGTGCTATCCGCCACCATTAAATCAGATAAAAGTTTTATAGAAATATAACCCTGAAGTCTCAGTTAATGTGTATGCGCTAAATGAGGATAATAAGGTATGTCCGATTCGGGTAACCAAACAAGAAAGAAAAAATCATTTCGATTTGTTTCTTGTGACAAATGAAAGCGTTGCTGCACACTACTGCTACATCAAAAACTTCTCCCGACTTGTGAGACCCCAGGTTACAAAACATCAACATAAGATTTATATGTGTAAGATGTGCTTTAAGTATTTCGCTAATCGACCTCGAAAATCAGGACTTACAGCAATACAGTGTCTTGAAAAGCACAAGATTAAATGCGAAAATAAATTTTAACAAAGTTTTTCGTAATTTGACTGTGTATTTTTTTTGTACTTGTAGTAGTGTAGTATGTATGTAATAAAAGTTTTTTTAAAAGAACTTGCGGTGTTTTTTATTTTCTGAAACCTGCCACTTTAGTGGTACTTTTTTAAAATATTAAAGTTGTTTTGTATCGGCCCGGGGTTCGAACCAAGGTCCTTAGTCGATCTATTCAATCAGTATATAGATTACAAATTTATTTAATGGATTTTAAATTTTTTCCCGCATCTCTAGCATTAAAATTATGAATTACCAAAATGTTGGTCTTTATGTCTGATAGGATGATGGTAGTAGAGGATTTAAAGTCTCTTTACGAATGTTGAACATGGTTTATTGAAATTATTATTTTTTACATAAAATTAAACATTATTGCATCGATCGGTTATCGAACCGAGGACAGGAGCGGATCGAATCAATATGTAAATTAATGAGTGATTTATTTAATGAATTTTGGAACTTTTCCCGAATTTCTAGCTAAATAAGTACGGATTTTCAAGATGGCGGCCAAATTTCAAGATGGTGGGTGTCACAGTAATAATAAATGATTACTGCACTCTAGCGGGTAAGAATTAAACTAACATGGCGTCGGCGCACTTTAGCAGACTATACAATGATGATGGCTTCCAGCAACGAAGACAAGATGGCGGCCATGACGTCATACTAGGTGACGATATATATGAATGGCAAAAAGTGGTGGGGGCCAGTCTGCCAGCACCCACCACGGATGAATGATCGGTCGCCATTTTTAATTTTTTCGCCCTCACCGGGTTCGAACCGAGGACTCCGAACTCCGTGTCGTAAATGTATGTTTTTAAAAATATTTTATTAAAATTTTATTAATTCAATTTTTTTATAAATTTAAAAAAAAATTCATTTAAACCGGATAATAAATAAAAAGTTAAAGATGGCGGGCGTAACGAAAATTGCAACGGTGACGTCATCATTCAAAATGGCGGAAAACACAACGCCGGAATGTTCGGGAAAACAATATGACGTCATCCAAAATGGCGGATCCAAGATGGCGGATCCAAAATGGCCGCCGGGGTCAAGGTCAAAGGTCAAGGTCACAATCATCCAAGATGGCGGCCGTGACGTCACAATCCAATATGGCGGACCGACAATTGACGCCCCCGTAAGCCCCAACCGCGAACAACTGCCGGGAATTACCTGGTATAGTGTATCGCCATCCGACATATCAGAAAAATAGGTTACGGCACACAGTTCACCAAACCTCTCGGCATTCAACAAGGGTATAAAAAAAATCAGGGCTTAATATAAACAGCGAAAGAAAGGGATTTGCTTGAGAAAGCACAACTTTTGCTGCAAGTACGACAAAACATTATTTATTAATCAGAACCTCTGAAATCAAGCTATTACAATCATTAAAAGAATATAAGCATTCGCCGGTACATATTAACTAAATCGGGCCCGATGCTATAAACTATATATATATATATATATATATATATATATATATATATATATATATTCATACCCAGCACATGATAAGGAAATATAAAAATACCCTAAACTTAACATCAGTTACAATAGACACCTTATAGTGATTTAAAATCTCTGATAAACCAAGTTCAAGCTAGTTAACACCTTCCTTGTTACGCGACGTGCTATAGTGTTCGGGGGACGGGTACCCTTAAAACGTTCAACGCGAGTCTCTACCATTTGAATTTCACCATAAGTTTCAATTATTTACTTCACGTGTCCATATCATAAAGTTGTTAAATGTAGCTGGGGAAAAACAGACCTCCGACGTAAAATAACACTCTCAGGCTTGACGTAATTATTTCCGCCACCAATCTCTTGCAGCATAACCCCGTTGCACAAGGGGAATCACAAGGGAAGTCACTCACGTATCGGCTCGTCGTCTCCGTTGGATTAGCGAATCCTCGCTAAACCCCACTGGTCCTCAGGCCAGTCGGTGCTGACGGCTATACTAGCCGGAAGGAGCCTCGTTCCGCCGCGATAGTACCGCGACTATCTTCTTGACGAGCTTTACAGTTACTCTTGCACACAGATACCAACGAGTTCTTTTGCTGCCCAAGCCGGCCCCACACTCGCAAAAGTCATTTTTTGCGAGGCCGCTTGCGCGGACCACCTCACACTCCGGCCCGTCGTCCAGAACAGCTGATCGCCTGCCTCCCCTCCCCTCCTTCAAAAAAAGGGAGGGGAAAAAGTCTGTCTCCCTCGCGCGCATGCGCGCTGTGCTCGTGATTTGTTTCATTTTACCTCGATCACCACTTGTCCAACTTTGCTATGTCGCATTAATAATTAAAATAGTTTTATACAAATGCAAATATATAACTACATTATAAATATAACTAATAAACACAATTATTTAATGATATTCTCACTAACTGTTACCAGGTGCTCTCGGGCGACACTAGCGCTGAAAAACGTTACCAATATTTCAAAAATACCGCCGTACGGATAACACCAATACTCAAATAAACTATACTTAAGGAAAACTATAATATAAACTTCCTTTTAATTTCCTTGTAAAACGGTACCTCGAGAAAAGGGGTACACAATCTCGCAATCCACACAATCCACATCCAGGACCCAGTGCCGGGATGCCCTATTATATACTACTTATATACATCTTATTTTTAGGAAACTATAACTGCGGTAATTTTTCACAAATCACTTCCAAACTGATACATAACATTTTATATCTCGGTCAAGTTTGTTAATGGGCAATATCAGACCAAAGGGGTAGAACATGGAAAATTTTTGGAAAACAGAAAAATCGCTTTAAATACCATAATATGATGAATACCACATCCGTTTGAACTTATTATATATCTTGGGGCAATACCAAAATATTTTGTCTAAATACATTTTTTATATTCCAACCATAACTGCAAGGGTGGAAAATATCAGGATTTGAACGAAAACAAATTTAATAACTCCCTTAGTAATTACAATATTAAATCCGTTCATATTGTTTGTTAATCTTATCAATGTTACCTAAAACTTTTGTCTGAATCAATATTTTATACAACTAACAATTAATTAGAAGGGTGGAAAAAAAGGGGGTTAAAATACGAAAATAAAATCATCACTCCCTAAGTAAGCACACCATTAAATCCGTTCATATTGTTTGTAAATTATATTTTTTATCCAAAACTTTTGTTTGGAACGATTTTTGATATACAAACATTTATTGCAAGGGGTTAAAAAATATGGGGTTGGAATAAGAAAATAAAAAACTTCACAATCATGTACGCTATCAAATCCATTATTATTTTTGTTTAACTTTCTAAATATTGTCTAAAAATTTTGTTAAAATAAATTTCCTATCCAACAACTATTACCTACTGCAAAGGGTGGAAATATAAATGTTTGAACGTTGTTGTATGAATCCTAAACTTTATCTAAAACTTTGGCTGAAACAATATTTAATGAATTGAATTATTACCACAAAAACAGGGGTTGAAATAAAAAGAAATCAAAACTTTCTTAGTATCAAGTGCGTTCGAATTTATTTTAAACCATCTTATCGTCTTAAACCTAGGTGCTTAGCAAATTTTTACATGACCAAGTATTTAAGCAAGGGATGAAAAATAGTTTTTGAAGGTCAAATATAATTTTATTACCTTTGTTGGCATGGTATGTAATTTGTTCTAAGCTATTTAATGCTGGATGCATTGAGTTAAAAACATTAATAATATTTACGCTGCATTGAAAATGAAGAAATGTTTAATCGATCATTTTGTAATATTGGAGAACATAAAATATGTTAAGTACATAAAGTTCTTAAAATGTTATAGACTTTAATAGAAGTTTACAAAATATTTCCAGAAGAAATAGGTACTTCGATATCTACCTAAGTCTTTAGGCTGTGCCGAAAAGGATTTTTTTTTATGTAGCCTTATTTTTCATCCTATGGAAATTTCGTTGCATGGTGTGCGCGTATCGTAAAAATTCACTCATCATTTTTTAATAACGCACTTAGAGAAGTAAAAAAAATACACAAAAAGAGCGCTTGTATCTCAGTTTATGTGATAGAAGTGAAACCTATTTGGCAATTCAAACCCCGACTCTTAAGTTCATCGGAAGGTGTAACACGGCAGAGAGAGAAAAAGAGAGAAAGAAGTCAATTTTATAAATAAACATGAATTAATTAATTAATACTTACTTCAAAATATTTTCTCAGGATATAAATAATTATTGATCAATCAATAATGATTAATTAACAATAAATATTACTCACTGTTGATATAATCACACCATTCAAACTAATATAAATGAAATAAACAAAATAAATAAAATTTGTTTAGTAAATATCAAAGCTGGATTGATTATAAAAATTAGTTTTTAATTTAATTTTAAATTTTGTATAGGTTAGATGTGATCGGGCATTTTTCTAAACTGATTATGTAGTTCTACAAACATCACATAGTGCAACAAATTCTGCCAATAGTCTACAGACACACTGCAATACTTTCATGGGGCATTGATATTGTTCTGCCGTCGAATAAATGAACAATGAGTAATAAGTCCGCAGCACCGCGATGCGAAAACTAAACGGCACGGACCTTCCTCACCGTAATTATTTACATTACCTATAACCATATTGTCACAAAGTAAAAATGAAAACAATATAAAAATTGCAATGTTTCACGAAAACTTTGCATCAATATTCGGCCTTTAAATTTTACTCCCATCGCGCCCAAAGAAGTAGCACACACACACACACACACATACATACATTATATATATATATATATATATATATATATATATATATATATATATATATATATGATGCTTCGAAATCACAGCACGGGCAGAAATTACATAAGTGATATGAAAAAAAGCAAAGTAATAATAGATCTCTAGGTATTCTTGAAACAATTTTTAACGTATTTAGAACATAAACAAACATGGCTACCACCGCAGCCAAGTACTCGGCTTCTATTGGTCGCACGGAGCAACGTAAACGTGAAGAGCTCATCATTGCCGAGCTGATCCGCACGGGTTCGTCTCCCGTCTGCGAGGTGTTGTAGGAATTCTGTTCCGTGAGATCCGTCTCCGTTTACGTGAACCGTCTCTTGTTTCCATGTCATTGTGGAACGGGGCCTGAAGAGCGCTGACAGAGGAGACGGTGCTGGACAGAACTGGGGAGATAGAGAGAGAGAGCTGTCCACGCGGACAGTATCGACAGAGGAACTGTGTCCCCGGCGGAGACGGATCAGTTAGCTTGGCTGCAGGCCCTCGTTCAAAGGGGGATGTGGAGTTAGAGGACCGTTTGGAGCGGGGAGGTGGAACTTGAGGCGGGGGGGAATCATTCCAAACCGCGAGCGGTCGGAGAGGTGGGTGTTTTCCGACGTCGCATCACAGTTTGCAACCTTCGGACGGTTATCTGATAGCGTCCGCGCTCTTTGCCTGTCTGCCGTGGGACCCTGCGACCCAGGGCCAAAGTTCGAACAGCACCGCCGAAACGGGAAAGCAAACTAAAGGCTCTCTGAATTCACAGACACGTGACCAAGGAATACTGAATGAATGTGTGTGTGTTGGATAATGGCAGTATCATAATTAGAATATTAATTATATATTTAATATTTAAAACCATATTTAATATCTTTTAGGTTAGTATTTTATTATATTTTAATTTTTTTAAAACAATATTTAATATGGGTTTTTGTTAGTGCTTTTCTTGGGTGTTAAATTGATAGTATAATTGCTGTAATTTGTTAGAATCTAATTTCATGTTTTATTCATAAATATGACATATGATACGTTTATGTATAATGGTTCAGTGTAAGAGAAGGCTTACACTTGTTAACTGTGCCAAAAAAATAACGAATAAATAAATAAAAAAATCTAGATGAAAAGTAAGATGTGAATTTGTGGTGGAGTGAATAGGAGGTAAAATATCCATTTTTTTCCCCTTCACACTATTATATTACTTATAATTCTTATGCCTATATGTTGCTTATACGTTTGACTACATTTTTACATTTTAAATTAATCAATGTATCATAAAAGTATATATACATATATATTTAAATTTTTCATGTTTCACGCCGTCTTACACTACTGTACTTGCATTAGAGCAAGTCAATAGACAGGAGCAGCAAAATTAAAATAATGAAAATTTCTAGCGAAAATAAACTCAAGATTTTGAGTAGCGATAATTTGTATGAAGTAACAAACGCAATGTATAACAAGAAAACCTTCAAAAACAAAATGTTTGTTAAGATGAAAATTTTTATTTGTATTTATTTTTGTTTAACGTGAGGTGGTGAACACTAATAGAGAATAACCTGAAACGCTGGTGTCATGTACTTAATGACAGCC
This sequence comes from Bacillus rossius redtenbacheri, assembly GCF_032445375.1. Taxonomy (NCBI): domain Eukaryota; kingdom Metazoa; phylum Arthropoda; class Insecta; order Phasmatodea; family Bacillidae; genus Bacillus; species Bacillus rossius. The sequence goes on along the minus strand of NW_026962013.1, from coordinate 27,474,103 downwards.
TGGTTCAACTCAATTTATTTCAGAACGACTTGTTTGAGTTGATTAGTCTGCTTGATGTGATGTCAACGAAATTTGGAAATTATCATAACCTCAGTTTTAATTTTATTTTGTCAAAAATTCTTTGTAAACCCTGGTTATTTGCTTTTTCTCAAGGCAAACTGATGATAGCTTCAAAGAACTGCACCGGCTTGGAAGATCTAGAACTATTATGAGAGCCATTACGTTATTTCAATTGGTTTGGAGCCTACAAAACGTTTGGTAGGTCCCGTCAACTTAGGCCTTGTTGCATCGAGTGCGAAGTACAAACACGCTTATCTTTCTTCAAAAATTAAATTTAATGACTAACATTAACATTAAAAAAAAGGTTTATTTATAATCCGCTACCACAATAACATCGTAATGAAACACAGTTTTTAGCACTCACATCTCGTTAATAGTTTTTGTATAAAGTTTGATGTATGAATATTATGTTTCCTATATCATAATTAAGATAAAAAATATAAAAATAGTCAGGCGTTACACGGTAAATATTTAGGATGAAAAAACATTTTAATAAAATAACAAATCAATATGTTTAACAATCGAATTTAAATTTATTGTTTCAACTTAATCCATTGTAAAATAGTTTATAGAAATTTTTTTATTTGTTTATGCTGTTATTAAGCCAATTATTTTTAATGTTTTACTTAAATTCTTTACATGCGGTTTGAGTGCTACCGTCAAGCGAACAATTGAACACTATAATGTGTTTAGTTGCTTGCATTCATGTTTTGGTCATGTGAAACATTTTAGCAGTTAAAATAACGAATATACTACAATCTAGTCGAATCATTCATTCTCTTATAGCACATATCTATGTAAAAAAAATCTGAAATAGCCTATTTTTATTTTTTTTTCGTTTGATTAGACGCTAACCCGTGGAACTACAACACTTTTTTTTTCAATTTGACTGCACGTAGGGTTATACCAAGGGCACCCTTGAAGAAAATTATACGTTGGCCATGGAGTAAGAAGTTTGGGAGAGGGAGCGTGCAATCTTTGCCTTGTTAATAAATGAATAATTCAAATTGAGAACGTTCCCCCCCTCCACCTTGACACAAATATTTTTTTTCCGTCTGGATAGAAAAACTTTTGTCATAGCGAAGTTTACTGTTAATTCCTTGCTGCTCTGTTGTTAACATCTTTTTTTTACAATGCTCACTTCAAGATGCAATTTTTTTTACGATTCTTTCTAGCGAGTTCCTTCTAAACTATTTAACAAACTTATCGCGTTAGCTTTTATACGGTTTTTTTTCTCATCAATTGCTAACTCAAGTGACTTCAACTTTAGAACAGACCCGCTCCGTTGCCTAATAGCTCCATGCGCCTGGTACCGAAAGAGATTCTTACAAATGTTGATTTAGAAAGTGTTTGGTTAGCGCAAACGTGTTTGTGTTCAATGGAACTTTTAAGGACGTATGTCTCGTTCCCGGTCATTATTTAATGTATACGTTTAACACTATTAAACTTGTAGTATTGTTCAGAGGCAACAGAGGTTCTTCAGCAACAATAAAAAATATATACAGCGCTTACTTTTATCATAGTTAGCTGGTAAAGTTGAATTTATAATATTTTTGTGCAGTATGGATAAGAAGAACCAAATTGAATAAATAATTGAAAATGTGTGTGTTTAAAGGCAATGCTTGTGGCTACTGCGTTAACTAACATTAACATAAAAAAAGGCTTATTTATAATTAACTACCACAATAACATCGTAATGAAACACAGTTTTAGCACTCACTTCTCGTTAATAGTTTTTGTATAAAGTTTGATGTATGAATATTATAATTTTTTCCCATATCATTACTAAGATAAAAAAGATAAAAATAGTCAGGCGTTACAATGTAAATATTTAGGAAAAAAACGTTTTTTATAAAATAACAAATCAATATGTTTAACATTCGAATTGAAATTTATTGATTTAATTTTATTTAGCATATTAAAATTATAAAAATTCTGATGATTTTGAAAGACCAGGTAAAATTAAATAATTTTTCTGAACGAATTAAACCGTAACACATATGTAGTAGCCAATGAAATTGACTTTATCCCTAAAAAATTCTATTTTAATATTCCATTTATTTCTCCTTAGGGATCGTCCATTAATCACGTGAGGGTCGAAAAGGGGGGGGGGGGGGGGGAGTGACGGGAAAAATCACGAAATATCACAAGGGGGGAGGGGGGTGTAGAGAGATATCACGTGTATTTATTTTTTCGCGCGATTTCTACTAAACCGAAAAGGGACGCGTGACCTTGACTCGCCGTAGCCAGGCAACAATATCCACGCCCGCCGCAACATGAACCACCCGGCTCGGCTTGCCAGTCGCCAGTAAGACTGTGATTTTGGCGCCGAATACATGCGTATATCACATATAAGCCTTTCCTTTATTATTTTTATGCCAGTGAGAATAAACCTGCAAACTTAATGTGTGTCTGGAAATTTTTATCACTGTGCTTAATTTTCCAGAATTAAATTAGATTATACCTATATTTAAAGATATTATTCTGAAATTTTTAAAAATATTTTGTACCAAAAAAATACACGTGATTTATTGGGGGGGGGGGGGGGGGGTAGTCTGAAACCTCACCACAAATCACTAGGGGGAAGGGGGGGTTAAAAATTTGCTAAAAAAACATCACGTGATTAATGGACGACCCCTTATCCATACTGCACATAAAAACGTTTAAAATGCAACTACTACTTTGCCAGCTAAATATGCAAAACGTATGTGATGGATGTATATTTTTTTTTTTAGTGTTGTGAAGGTTCAGTCGGGCAGGTTTTACCGTGTGGAACGTAAGTATAAAACAACGACCTAGAACGGGACATACACCCTTAAAGTGTTTGTTTCACTTGTCGCTGCTTGGATTTCAGAGTTGTAGTTCGGTGTTTGATGTTCACGAACGTAGAGACACATCTCTATTGTCACTCTATCTCTCTCGCTTTTTTTTTTAAGTGATGCACTCCGCCTGTCGCTTTAGAGATTGGTTCGCCCCGCGAGGCATGTGCGTTACCTGTAGGCCTGGCGCTGGAAGCCGGAGGCGTGGAAGAGGACGAAACAAAGATAAGTGGAAACGGGACATGAGAGAGAGAGAGAGAGAGAGAGAGAGAGAGAGAGTGAGAGAGGCATCGCTTTAATGCACAGAAATTTCAGAGTGGGTGTGGCAGTAAAGCATTCACAACTCAATCAAAATATTAAGTTTTTTTTCCCCTAAACACTGAAAAACTCAGGTTTATATGGTCCTGGGAAAAACTATTTTTTATTGATTTAATGAATGATATATTAAACATAAAGAGTTTAAAAAAAATGTATACCACATGATCTAATGCCTTTAGTACACGCTGACATAAACATTTGCCTTTAAGTTCGTTAAAACATTAAATATGGGTTTGTTTTGGTATAATTTTTTTTAACAATTACATACGGTTATATTATGAATTCAATTAAAATCATGTGCAAAATTACGAAATATTAGGAGCAAATTAATTTAGGGGACTACCCCTTAAAGTGAATGTGCTCAGGTAGCCATAATTTGAAAACATTTACTTGATTGGGAAGAAAGTACTTGCTTGTCAGGTTACATGGGAATCGATTTTTTTTACAGATAAGATCGATCGCAATGTCCATGTTTATTTCTCGGTGTTCATAAGTATGTGTATGTTTATTTATCGGTGTTCACAAATATGCATACCACATGCTGAAAGCAATTACAGCACACAATATTGTGTATTGGAACTCGCACAAAGCGAATCAGTTGATATAATTTTAATTACCTGTTGATTTTTCTGCTGCAGCGTGGATAACATTCGGCCATATTTTAAGCTATGGTTGGTTGACGTTACACCAGGCAATCACAAGCAATCATAGAATACATGCAGTTTTTTTTAAGGGTTCCGCATGCCCGGGCACACATTAGTGTACAGAGCTTCAGGAAAAACAAAACGATTTTAAATCTACTCAAGATATCCGAGTGAGGGGTCTGTAACGAAAAGCAATTAAGAAATCGCGGAGGGCCGATAAGTAGTTTTGTTTCCCTATTATTTTTTTAAACTACATATTTATAAGAGTTCAAATGGATAAAAGGAAAGTTTTCAGGGTAATTTTTAAGCATTAAACAGTCGGACCAGATTCTTAGCACTCAAGTGACTTGCATTACACCTTTATCTTCATTTCTCCGCCATATAATGTTACGGTCACCGCTCAGATTTCACAGTTGTCCTATGGACGAAGAGAAGACTGCGCGCCAGTTCAGAGCCTTGCGCTTAGAGGCGATACCGCGCTAGAATAACCAGAGAGCATCGCTCTTATCATCACGCCTCACCAACACAATACTTACCCTTAATACTTACAAATCCTGTATAGTTTCCATAAGAATCAATTCCGATCGGAGCATGTTCAGAACACATGTAACCAGTTACTACATAGAAATATTCCAATGAAGTACATAGTATAAAGTGCCGTGTAACGGCCATGACCTAATATTGTAAGATACAAAATTTGATTTTTAAAGGCGAAAAAATCCCTTTACTATCACTTGAGAAAGTTGAGTGGTTTATGTCTTATTTTTTCGTTGAGAATTACTTATCGTGTGTTGCCAGTGTTGCTCAGGAACATCATGTGTATGTAAACATATACAAACGAACTAAGTAGCCTACTAATAACGTCTCAGCACGTTTGTTGAGTGGAAAAGGTTTAATGAATTGAAAAAAAAAAAACACAAAAAAATCATGCAAATTACACCAAATTTGTTTTTAATGATCCTAGCTGAAAATGAAGTACACACGTGATCAAGTTTAGAATCTTTCTTATCTACAGTAAATGTTTTGTAGACCAATATAAGAACAATTATACATTTATTTAGCTTGTAACTATAGCAGTGCTAAAATCCAACGAACATGTTCATTCATATGCTTCCAGAAAATAATACTTTCATTAGTAATTTCAGGCATGTAAAATAAATTAGTTGGACAGGTGTTTCAAGACGTCGTGGTAAGTAGCAGTTTTCCCGGGCAAAAAAAACAAAAGACCGTCAAAGGCGTGAAGAAGGATTGTTTTTGGGGAAGAAGGGTAGATAAGTGACAGGACTTTCTCAGCAACAAGCATAACAAGCGAGCAGGGTTGTCGGTTTGGCGAGAGTTGGTAAGAATGGGGAAGGTGGGGGTGAGGAACGTCAACCGCGAAAACCACCCCTTCCCACTCGTAAGGAATCCATCATCTCCGCGGAGCTACCCCGTACACACTTGCACACACACACTCCCCTCCTCGGACGCGCCGATGTGCAAAACCCTCCCTCCCTCGATAGTCACGTGTGTAGGCGTGTGTGCGGGGCTCGGCGTTGCCATGGCGACCGCTGCGTATCGACCAGTCACCCCGCGCGCGCGCCATCCCTTGACAGCCCGGGGGTTTTCTCCCCCCCCCCCCTTCCGTAGGTTGCCCCTCCCGAGAACCATCTCATCACGAAAAAAAAAAAAAAAGAAGAAGAAACCCCTCCCTGGTTTCCGAGACCGCGTTCCGACACCGCCTTCAAAGCGCACCGTGCAGCAGTCACGTCGTTCCGTTTCCCTTGGTCCTAGGTGCACTGATGCGCAAGTATTATAATTTATTTTTTCCCCATTTTTTTTTACATAGCTATACAACAATCACACTAGTTTTCCGTTTCAGGAAAATTAACAATCACAAAAAAGCGTGTGCGTGTGCTCTTTATGCTACTTGCTGAATGTTTAGTATGTTATTCATATGATAAAAATAAATACCGCAAAAATTTTCTAAAAATTAAAAATATTACAAAAAATACAAACTTCCAAAAAACCAAAACATTATTTATTACTAATTCAATCAAAATTATGTAAAATTTAAAATCACAATTAAAATAAATTTACATATAGATACATATGCTACGAGAGAAAAGCAAACCCTACTTAAGAGGCCACTCCAGTCCAGGAGGCATTTCAAGTTGGCATCTGGAAAGGGAGCAGGTAGTGGCCTGGCGTTTAGTTCCTTATAGCATTAAGCTCGAGTTCCTCGGATTAGTATAGGAAGGGAACCCTCACACCCAACCCGTCCTTCTTCCACATATTAGGCTCAGCGCACAAGGAGCAACTGTTTTGTGACAACAATCGCAAAACGGTTGAGCTCACAACGGTTTTGTGACCTTGACATCGCACGGGGGTGCGGAACCGCACACGAGGCGATCAGTTTGAGACCAGTCTCAAACCAGGTGCATGCAACCATGGATCCCGGATCGCAGTTGCGTTGCAACCTTCGTCTCAAACAGTTATGCTCCGTGTGCACTGGGCCTAGACATCACGACACGACAACACTCCAGCTCTCCCGCCGATACACCTACACGTAAATTATTAAAATTACTACAAATGCGGCACTACCTAAATACGTATCTGTGTCCTTGCTAAAACATATACACAGCACCCTGCTGCTGGCTCAATGATTCAAGTCAAAGTCTGCTGGGGTACAGTCTCTCGTGGTTTTTTAAAGTAATTATTTTGCATATTTCTAATGTGACTCACGGATGAATGTTGATTTTTGCGCCGGATAATTTTATGTTATAAAATGTTCACTTTTAAGAGACAAAAAAAGTGCTCTTGGGCGCTCAGGCTTTTTCCGTATAACAATACGCAATATAGCAGTAATAAAACTTGCATATCATAGGATTAGATCATTACTAATTTCAAGTATTTGAAAGAACGAAATAATTTAGAAATTGAATGCGCCGCATATTGACATTGTGGACAAAACAAATTGTAAAGGGAAAAAACGGCAGAGGTTCTGTGTGTGAAGTACGAAGGCAAACTAAAATTGTTTCGTAAACTTATTTAGGTATAGTGGAAACATATATGTACAGCTGTAACATGTCATATTTGTGTATAGCAATTAACATGTTGCCGAAATTAATGTTATTTTACTTTGTGGATGTTATTGCAGACTAAACAGAGTGAGTGGTAATTTTAATTTAATTTAATATTGTATGACTAGACTAGGTAAATGTAATTTTTTTTTAAATTATCAAGCCCTATGTGGGTATCAATTAAAACATATTATGTTATCTACGTTTGTAGTGAGGGTAAATGGTAAGTATAGATACTCACTTGTAGAGAAACAAAAGTAGGGAAAATTAGTTAGGGCATAACTACGTTTCGTTTGGAACAAATTTTAGAACATTCTGTACCAAGACATGCTCAAGGACAGATGTGTTTTAGAAATGTCCACAAACTGAACGTTTCAAGCTGACTATTTTTGTATAATTGGGACGTAAATCAGCTAATTGCGAATGAGCGAGTCTACATGAAGAACAGATTTGATAATTCGTGAACGATTATAGTGATTAAGAAGTTCGTCTTGAGTTCCCAGAACGTTGAATATATATTTGTAAAAGATAACTGGTTAAAAATTGTCCACTACGAGTAGGGCCTATAGAAAGTTGATCGTTTTGACTTCAATAGGCCTTTGGAGAATTCAGGGTAAATATAATTACGTTTCTCTACACATCGCCAAAAGAAAGAATTTGAATGAACATCAAAAGTTTACGAGAAATATATACTACAGGAACTAAAGTCTCTTCAGCTAATTAACTAACGAAATATCATTTCTTGATTGACCAGAACAGAAGATATCATTTCCTGAGGACAAGAAGATACCTTCAAAAGCGAACGGACGAAGCAGAAAACTGAACTACTCCAGTTATACTGTGATTCGATTCCCGTGAATATTCATTCATCGCAGATCGACATTCAAAATCGTCGTGAGCAAGAAAAAATGGAGAAATCATCTTTCAAGTAAATTCCGGTGGATTGATTTTGCCAAGGTTGATCAAGTGGGACACATATCGGATGCATGAACTTCACTGCAATTAAATCAATCAAAAGGTATATTGGTATGAGTATATAGTTATATGACGAGGTACGTAAAACTAGGTGTACAAGTTTTCAAATGTTTATTGTGTTAAAGATTTCCCAAACAGTAGGTACCCCTGAAATATTTTAGGTAAAGAACTGAGCTAGTTTGAAACTATTAAATTTAATATAATTTACGAATCAAATCATATTGTATTCTGATAGGACATAATAACGTAATGGACGGTATTTCACATTGAAGTTGAAGATAGTTCGTTGCAACTCGTAATAGATTTTCGCACTCATTCTAACTTACTTCTTCAATTATTAAATATGTTATTTCACAAAATCCGTAATTATTTATACCACCTTATCATTGAAATGTCTCTCATTCGTGGAGTAGGTACTTTTTAATATTGTTGAAAGGTCCTATTAGAGAATTACCTTAAGAAGATTAATATTACCGAATTTGACTTCCAAGCGTGGGGCTTATTTTACAGAACTTGTTATTCAATTAAATTAAACTGTATGTTATACTAGCTGCCCGACCCGGCTTCGCACGGTTGTATTAATGTGAAAAAATGAGACCAAATCTCTTATTTACAGTTATAATAAATGAAATAAAATTAAAATTAATTAATTTTGACAAAAACTTAATACAACAATACACGCAACGTTGTCATGGAGACGAAGTACCCACTGTTTCCCGGGCTTAAACACCAATCAACATTGATAATCAGTTTATTATTAATTATAAATTATTAAGACCATTTATCGAAATAAAAACTATCCTATCTCTCAAGTTGGAAAAAATTACACATAAATGCCAATTTTCATCGAAATCGGTTGACTTGGTGAAGAGTTCACTGGAAACAAACATCAGGACACTGGATTTATATATATTAAGATTACAGGAATTGGCGCACAACGTCTTGGCTACATGAAAACAGATAATAGTTATACACTATGCAAAAACCTCAATTGTTCGTTCCCCGAAACTGTATTTTACACAGCATATAAAAATATTTCGAAATTTTAACAAACCGTAATATTTCATATAAAGGTATATATAAATCAGTAAGTGAAATAGTAAATACGTCTCAATAAAATTTATGTTTTTACAATAGGTAAAATGACGACCTGTCCATTCAAAACAGCCTAATTTTATTCAAATAGTACATACATCATCTACAGTTCAACATACAGGAGGCTATCATTTATAATATCCAGAAAAAATAAGCAAAAATAATAACTAAGTTACATTAAAATATATACATATATTCATACAAAATGTGTATAGGGCTATACATTCGTGTAAATATATATGATGATGTGAAAATCAATAATTTTATACGATTAACTACATGCTATGATAAATCAATTCTCAGGCACAGGTGTAATAATTACATTTAAATATCGATATTTGGAACATTTTACGCAATTGAAATGCATAAGTAAGAAATATAACAATTCAGGGAGAAAACCCATAAATATTTATTTATAAATATAATTCAAAGTTTTGTTATAACACAAGTTGTTGCATGCTGTATTCGATACTTGATTCAAACGTTATTACCACCTTGTCGTTTGTTTGCGTCAAAGTGGGATCGGGCAAGATCAAGTAAATAATACACAGGAGATATTCATAATAACATTTCATGTGTGCTATCGTCAACCGATATAGATCGTTATGCAATGTTACACAATAGACCAATTGGTAGAACAAGTGTGAACCATTAGCTTAGTACAACAGTAAAAGTGACCATAATAGGAATGACCCTATCTACAATCCCTTAAAATAAATACGCTCGCTAGTCACCTCCTCAAACAAACATTCTGTACATAGTTTGTGTGGTGGGGTCATAAAAAATTACGTTGAAAATGTGTTTTCAATTTGCCCGTAAAGTGATTATGCTACCCTAAAAAACTATTGTCAAAATTATTACCATTATATTAACTAAAAAGTTTACAATATTATGTAACGAAACACTGAACAATGAATAAGCGATATAAAATGTCTTACGTACATTAAAACGAACCAAAATTTTTTCCCTAACTCCGTACACATTTTCCTTTACCTAGTGTTGCAATATATATATATATATATATATATATATATATATATATATATTAAAGTAATAGTATTTCTTTTGTGAAAAACTTGGATTCCTGTTTATTTCTTCTCTTTTAAATATTTTTTTCTTCAACATAAAATATATTTATGAGATAAATACTTAATAGTTTAGGCACATCATGGTTTAGTTTTAAAAAATTTGTATTAACCATAAATACAGTTAACGCATGAGATACACTGAAACTCTTATCATCTTATTTATTTAACATAGAACAAATAAATTGAATAGTTGTAACAATTCAGCATATTTACAGATATTTTGTTTTCACATGTTTCAATATTATAAATGTTATTTTTTTAAATGAATTTGTAGCAAGAGCAAAAAATTTGAACCAAATGATAAACATTTTGTCACCACACACAAGCCCACTTATATTACATGTTACACAATTCAGATGTGACTGAATATAAAGTCGTACAGCGTAAAAATATTTTTAAAAAAACTAAGTTAAAATTAAATGGATATTATGTTGTAGGAATCATTTCATTCATTATATTATTTGCAACTTTCCCTTGTGTAGAATGTAATGAGCACGTCTTTTTTTTTTTTTTTGGAAGTGGCAGTAGGCCTACACTGCTTTTATAAACTGTCCCAATGCGACTACGCTTGGTTATGGTTGGACTAGGTGAGAATTATTTTTTTTCAGTTTATGAATTGTAGGCGTTAATAATTTAATGGATGACAAGTTCTAGCAAGCTGTAGCTGTGAATTAAAAAAAAAAATCTCTGCCAAAGACAAAACACTGAAGAACACCATGTCACACGCACTTAGAATTCCAGTGTCCAGATATACTGTACGTACATCGTGAAAAGCACGTCTCTTCTGGTGATATGCCTTCTCTTGCACTTCGTTCACAAAAATTTGTTTTTTGACAAATGCTGCTCGCCCACCCTGGCCTGGCCCACTGACCGCTGGCGCCGGTATCCCGCTGGGACCATTACGAACCCCTACCTGAATATTTCGCTACTCGTATTAGTACGAAAGTGACTTATATCCAAGATACTGTATATAGACTTATAAATTTTTGCATTATTTTTTCTCGACCATTCTATAATATACACACACATAGTAAACATTTAGGTTAAAAGATTATTTACTTTAGATTCCCGCACAGTTAACTTTTTTTACCAAAATATTTGGCATGTCTTTAAAACCGGCCAGATTTCAAACCTAGACAATACACTTATGCATATTAGTAAAGATTAGTATAAAACCATAATTTATGCACGTTTTTGAAGAAAGGGGCTTTGATAAGAGCATCGTTGTCTTACATATCAAGCAAGCATCATTTCGAAATCTATATTAGTTAATTAGTTATAAGCAAAATGAAAATATCATTGAATCTTATGAGGTTAACGCGGGTTGCGTAGTGCCCCTGAAATACTGGAAATATTGGAGAGCTCTCATCATCATTTAAAATATCCATCCGAAGACTGATACATATTTTTCTTTAAAAATTATTGTTTATAATTTTTAGGATGAAATTCTAAAATTTTAGGAAGTATAAAAAATTCCAAAGATCTTTGAGGAATGGTTTCGTGAGATAGAGGAATATGCATATTGCATCCTTTGAATGACTGGCGGATTTCTCGTCGGCTTCAACGCTCGTGTGACGAGGGTTGCGGGTTCGAGACCCAACACTCAGACATGGCTCAAATATATGAGCAGCGAGCCGATTGTCCGAGTCGGTGCTATTTAATTAGTTTGTTTAAAAAAAATTAGTAATACCTGCTGATGGAGTAATCGGCCCAGAGGTTGAATTGTACTCCAGTCATCACCACGGGATGTGGCTGTGGTGTAACAGCGAAGCGAACTTCAGTGCCTAAAAAAAGTTCAAAACCACAAGCTTATTTATTATAAAATTACTCCACTTTTTTTTTAAATTTCTTAGCTATCATTTCATTAATGTTTTGTAAACAGTACAGGCCATAAAACATATATAACATATATTACTAAAAAAAATAGATTTGACGTTTGGTTTTGAAGATACAATTTTATTTTAATTTTAGTTTACGATGTTTATTATAAAAACCTACATTTTTAACCACCAAATATTTTTTAAATATAAAAGCATTTAGCATTGTTGTGCAATAATTTCTAATGCTAATAGGTTGCGGACGGTGCAGAGAACTCGGAGGGCCGCGGGCTCCACGTGGCGGCGTGCGAACCCCACCATGCTGCAGGGATAGGCGGGTCGCAGTGGTAGGGACCCGCCTGCGCCTGACGCCACCAGACTTGCTGGCATCTAGTAAGGGAGTATTTGGGCAGAGGGCAACACAGCGGGGTTTGAGCTTACCTACTGCTGTGCACCGCGCCACGGGCCATATTCGCAAGAAAAAAATTGTTCTTTCAAGTACGTATTATTATAATTACTTGTGTAAATCAGTATTGTTTAACAGTGTTGTATGAGTTTTGTTTTAGCTATATAACTAAACATGCTTTGCTGGTATAATGCTTCTTACGCTTCCGTTTGACAGCACGCCGTATTATAACTATGAGCCTACGAGCGAGTAAATATGTTAAGTTCAACTAAGAATATGCTTGTTAAAAAACGTTTTAACAAATTCCGTGCGTGGAATATTGTTTTTTGACGTGAAGACGTGTTTAAAATTGCTTCCATAGTGGGAGGCAATTCAAAACCGAATGATAACCAAATCGGATGATACAGTTTGGTGTTGTAGCTACATATCTATCATCTACATCCAAAATTTAATTACACCACTGGATAGCTAAAGGATAAAATAATTCGTTACGCTAAGTGAGGACTGTGACGCATCGCGCGCGGTGGAGAGGGAAGCGCCACCAATTTGAGATCATTTTACTGCGTTTCGAGATTTTCATTTAGTATAACTTTTGACTCGGAGAAGCTACGACGTTCGTTTCAGTTTCAATCGTCAGATATCGTCAAAATCTGTCGATTCCATATAAAAAAACATAAGTGAAAAAAGTTACAGTGAATAAATGGTGTTAAATGAACATGATTATAACATAAATAAAATAGCGTATTTTATCTTTTGTATAGAAAAATATTACATCTTACGTATACGTATTCACGTACAACACACGGCCGTGTTCATGACATAGCCACACCCCATTTTTATTAACTTTGTAGCAATATGGTTATAATGTAAATAATTAAAGGTAGGTCCGTACCGTCTAGTTTTTGTGTCGCGGAACTGTGGACATGTTACTCATTGTTCATTAATTCGACGGCATAACATTATCAATGTTTTGCAGTATGTCTATATACCATATTGGTAGAATCTGTTGGAATATAAATCAATGTTAAGGTGATATTTTCAGAACTACAAAATCAGTCACAAAGTATGCTCGATCACAACCAACCCATACTTAATTTAAATTAAATGAAAAACTAATTTATAATAATCAACCCTAGCTTTGATATTTACTAAACAAATTTTCTTTATGGTGTGAGGTCCTACTTAACAATGAGTAATATTTATTATTTTTAAATCAATAGTGATTCATAAATTATTATTGATATCCTAAGCTGTTATTTTAAAGTAAGTAATAATTTTCTTATTTCATATTTATTAATTTATTTCTATTTTAAACAAATTTCTAAAGATACAAAATTTGGGATTCTTAAACACTTGAAAAATAAATTAAACCCAAAATCACCGCGCTGTATTAACTTGTTATTAAATTGTATAAATAGTTTTGCTGAGTAATACTAAGTAATATTATAAATTAATGTGGTAGAGAATAAAATTTATCGCATTTGATTTACATTTTAAAACGTGTATGAATTGTAATTATAATTGTTTTCATGCAAAAATTGGGTCCTAAAATTCTTAACATAACATTTTATGGTGTGATTATTTAAACAGCTAATAATATTTATTGTTAATTAATCATTATTGATTGATAAATAATTATTATTATCCTGAGCAGTTATTTTGAAGTGACTAACAATTTTGTTAATTCATGTCTATTTAGACAATTTTCTCCTATCTCCCTCTCTACCCTCCCGTTTTACCCTTTACGATATACCTACGAGTCTAGGTTTGAATTGCCAAAGGATTTTCACTTCTATCACGTGCACTGAATTACACGCGCTATTTTTTAATGTTTTATTTTTTTCTAATAATTTTTCACAGCTTACAATACTGTAAAAAAACCCATACTGAAACTAACCACACGGTTTGGTATTTACAAAATATTTTATGCTAAAAAATTAGATTTTTGTAAAAAGCATCCTATCAATTGTATCCATGAAAACTAAATGTCGTATCGAATATTCTTTTTGTTGGTTATTTACATGTCTCTTGATCTTCACTGTTCACAAAATATTCATGAAATAATAAAATTAGAGTAATTTTATATTAAATAAGCTTGTGGTCTTAAACACACTGTGGGAAAGTGAAACTGCGATGGTTCGCTATTACCTTCCGCAGTGCGGAGTTGAAAGGGAAATTTCTCTCAAGTGAAAAATCTCTTGGGCTCACCAGTCAGAAGCTATCATAATCAATTCTTAACACTTCAAGATTATTTTAACGGAACCACTCTCAATAACATTCTAAAAAAGGTTCGTCAATTGAAATCTCCGCATCTATTGTAATCAAAGCGAAGTCCTGAAGGAAGACTTGAGTGTCTTTTACGCTGGAGTAATCTGTTATAGTTAAAACTACGTAGCTCAATTTATTTACTTACATAACAAATATTGTTTTTAGAACCAATACGAAATTGTTTTCAAGCGAGTGATCTTAGAGAATACTTCATATAATTCGGCACGTGTGGCACTTTTTAGGTGCCGTACTTATTGGAAATGCCGGGTTATCGGGCGTATCTCGCACGATCGCTAAATGCTACGCTGAAGTGCAAATACGGCTGTATCAAGGAAAAAAATATTTCCGTACTTTTCAATAGATCCCTTTGGAAACCAGTTACCAAAAATAGGTAGTTTGTAATATTACAAGAAATATACTGTTACTTTATAAGACACGTGGCTATGTTATTTCTCATATATGAAATATATTTTTTTGATAATACGGAGGAGTGCTTATGAAAATTGGTGCATAAGTTTATATTATAATTGATGTTTCATTAAGCATAACTTGTTATACTACAGAAAAGATAATCGAATATCAATAGCTGGACTTTATTTTGTATTATTATTAAATGTGAACAGTTAATACTGGAAAACTATTGTAAGAACCCGAACCCAGTATAACTGTGAACACTATTTTGTAGAGTTATAGTTATGTTTACGTAAATGCACAAATTGACTAATATCTTTAATTTTACATAAATATTCATGTTCTATTTACCTAAAACAAATAACAGTACAAGATGATGTTTGGCTGGTAAATATTGTTCAGCAGAAACATAAGGATAAACATTTCAACGAAAATACCTACAGGCCAAAACTATATTTTTCTCGTATGTACGTTTTGAAGGCTCGTTTGTCACTCCCAAATGAACCTGGGTTACGCGGAGCAGTTCCTACTATCACACATGTGCGAAATGTAAAATATTTTTTGACCTTAGCTACAAATGATAGTTTTTTTTAGCATAGGTTCACTTAGTTGTCGTAAGTCCGTACATTTCTCACTGGTGCAGGATCATCGAACATTACGGACAGTTGGATGCCGGACTACAGGAAGTATTAAAATAAATTGTACGTAATAACGTTCACAGGCTTTCGCGGCTATCGTCTTACGTTCCTTGGCTTGTGTATTCTAGTCCCGTCGTAGGCGATGATTTCACCGACGTTTTCAGGGAAGCAGCTACCCAGAAGACGACGACTTCCTAGTTCAACGGGAACGTCAGCAAATTCTTCCGTCTTCGACGAGGCTAGAACTCAACAAGCCAAGCAGCAACTT